>NW_026606709.1:0-600000 GCF_029890125.1 Rhinichthys klamathensis goyatoka
CAAATGGGGTTACGGCACGAGAAATGAAGAAGAGAGGGATGGAGGGAGGAGTCGAGGAGGAGAGGCAGGGAGGAAGAGCGGAGGGTTTAGCGAGAGCCCTGGGACTCCCCTTCCTGCTGCATCTCACACACGCAGCACTTTGCAGCCACCCAGGACCTAAGTCAGCACCCCTGCAGCACTCCCTCAGGGCCGGTTAGGAGGGGCCCACGTCATCCCCTTGGGCCCCCGGGGGCCTCTCTTTCTTACTGCCTTCACTCTGCTGAGCTCACCAAGATCCAACATGCACATGCAAACACTTAGAAATGCACAAACACAACTAAAACACTCTGACTTTAGTGATTTGAATACCCTAATAACCAATAAGATAACAATATTATAGGCTATATATGTTTTTACTTAGGCTCCTTTGAACACGTTTAGTGATAGGGATAGAAGAGAGATGACATGAAACCATGGCCCCAAATGCACGTCAACAACATAAGCACAAATCCTCGATACTAGGCTACAGATCCCACAAAGATTCATTATGTAAAAAAAAATGATCAAAAGTTATTGGCCTAGTCTTAAAGTAAGGTCACATTTACTGTTGCACAGTGAAATTTCCAAGCAATTCCAGTCATTTCAATAGTAATCCGCGAGATAAGGAATCCTCAGGCAAAATTTTCCACGTTTACTAACAGAAAGCTGTTTGGTTTAAAAGTGACTTCTGTGTGAGCTGTACTTCATACATTGCTACACTATTGACAATAGACAAGACCTTTATTTGCTTGCAAAATTTCACTAATGAGACCGGACCTTTAAAGTTGGTATGAAAATCTATCTATTTTCTAAACACGTTATTGATATTTCAAGTCGTAATTCTCTCTGATGTTGTATGCCAGACTTCTCCAATCATTTTCTCTGCTTAAACCCAGCCCCTTTCTTACAATCAATTGCAAGCTTGCATTCAGATCTCCCCCAACGTCATGACTTTAACTTGAAATCACAATTAAATATTACATTTTGAATACACTTTCCTGGTTTTATTGTGATTGTCTTTAACGTTTTATCAATATAACTTGCATCCTTTTTGACTGTCATCGCCAAGACCTTCTTTTTCTCAAATCCACTCCGTCCCTTCCTGCCACTAACCCGTCATATAGAAACCACTTTTCAGAAACCAATTAAATCTCAAAGGGTGAAATCACATCCAGCCCTACTTCCCCCCCCCCTGGCTGAATATCCTGTATCATTCAGAAATACAGTGCTAACTTACACAAGCAAGGAATAATTAATTCATAATCCAAAAAAAATGCAAAGCTGTGTTTTTATTGGATAATGTCCAGTCAAAAACACAGCTTTGTTGATGGTGCGGTAATGTTTTCCCTCTCTGATCCAAATGCATCTAGATACGTCTCCTGTTTTGAAAACGCTCAAGTAGCGAAAATGGATTCTGAGGTAACAGGGTGAAAAGCAAAATATAATATTCAGAAAGATACATGATCTAAAATAGCCCGTTTGGATATTGCCAGATAGAAATGTTCCTCTCCAGAGAGGAGGTGTAATCAAACTCGTCAAGTCGTGCGATATTAGATTCGGATTGCGGCAAAGTGCCTTTACGTTCAGACAGGAAGCGCCGCTAAGCTTCCAGTCCAGCATGCACCTGGACGCCAACCTCTTGTGTCTTATAAAAAAACTCTCCCTCTTTCCCTCCTTACTTCCCTCCCTGTGTGCGCAGGGCTGCAGGCCATGTGGAATTGATATTAGAGATTGTGATGCAGCAGGTCGTCTCCGAGGGAGCAGGGGGTTGGATGTATCGTGCAAGACGCCACGCTAGCGAAATCATACCTGTCTGAACAGAGGAGTCCCAACCACTGCCGCACTCTGTAGATTCAGCCTCTTCCACTGCTACCGAAAAAGAGAGAGAGAGCGTATTAGAGTGCTTGTGTAGCCAAATCGCACATTTTTGGGCACACAAACATGTACGGCATTCTTCTCAGAAGCGTGCTACATAAACAGCAGCCCATCATGAGTCTATGATGCGTTCGATCTGATTGTTGGATGCACATAAAAGGGATTTGTTGTGTGTAAGTGCTCTTTGTTTGTCTATGTGCTAATTTTGGAGGTGCAAAAACAGGTAACAGGAGGCAGTGAGATGAGAGGAGGAATGTGTGATAAAGGTTTTCCTGGGCATAGTCAAGGAAGGAAGCCCCACTGGCACACAAACAGGAAGCAGCAGTGTTCATGACACAATAAGAACTTGGACCCCCCCACACACACATTACCGGTCTCTACAAAACTCCTTGTAGCCTGGAAGCACTTTGGAACACAGTCTAGAATGGAAACACACGCTTTAACTTTACAAAAACAGTCTGTAATTTGCGTAACCCCTCCACATATTTGACGATAGAGGCGTCAGTGCAAATAATTTCTAACAGCACTTTATCTGCATGAATGGACTATTAGGTGTAGCAGTCTTCACACTCAACGAACAATGTCCATGAAGATAAGGAACAAAAAGCAGGAAAGATAAACATCAACGATGAGGTTCAAAAGAGGCTAAGACACTAATTAAGTTATCAAACTAATCACATGAAGATTTAGAGCGTTAATAAAGACAAAAATTAAACGTCTATTATTATTTACTCACCCTTATGTTGTTTTAAACCCTTACGACTTTATTTGTCAGAGGAACACTGGAGGAGGTATTGGAGCGATTGTTCACGCTGCTCTTTTTCAATTCTATGAAAGTAAATGGGGACTGGAGAGGTCAAGCCTTAAATAAAAAAGTTAAAATAATAAAATAAAATAAATAATTATTTTAAAAAAACTAAAATGTTGATATAATGTGCTTTAGGTAGATTTTAATGAACAAAATCAAAAAACTAAGTTTTGTAATATTCCTCAATTAAAGCAAATGCATGGCTTTAGAAGACTTGGAATATAGCCTATTGTTGTTTGGATCATTTTTATTTTCTTTTTCTTTTTCTTTGCCATCTTCAAGCTCCAGTCCTCATTTCACTTTCATTATATGTGGTCCTCCAGTCAACACATTCTGCATATTATCATTTATAAGTTGCTTTCCCTTTCAGTGTCTGCTACATAAATGTGTAAAATCATTTGTGGAAGAATGAAAGTCATACAAGTTAAGAGTAATATGACAGACATTTAATTTTTGTGTGAGCGGTTTCTTTAAATAGAGTTTTTATGTGAGAAAAGAAACAAAAGTGGGAACAAGAAAGACAGAGAGAGCCAGAGAAAGCACGAGAGAGAGACTGAATCTGCTCTGTGTAAAGGAAATTGTGGTTAGATATGCTCCCACTGGCATTGGGCATCACTGCAGTCTCACTAAACCCACTTCCTCTCAGGAAAAGACTCTCAGAGAAAGAGGGGATAAAATGAGAGACAAAAGAAGAGAAAGACAGAGAGAGAGAGAGAGAGAGAGAGAGAGAGAGAGAGAGAGAGAGAGAGAGAGAGAGAGAGAGAGAGAGAGAGAGAGAGAGAGAGAGAGAGAGAGAGAGAGAGACAGCGAGAGAGAGGCAGGAACTGCACTATCCCTGACAGCCATACTGCATTCCTTCCACATTATCAGTTCCTTAATTACACACAGACTCTCTTTTTCTCTCAAATATGAGCAAACCACTGCAGAAAGTGCTGTCTGAGCCACCGTACACTGCTCTCGTCGAGGCTGCTCCCAGCAGGGTGGTCGGTGTGAACTGACTCCCCTACCACCCTCCCTATTCCATATTCTACTCCCAAGCCAAGGCCAACAGGCCCCTGTTTTCCCTCTCAGAACTGCGGAATATCAGGACCGCAGACACTCCAGCCAGGAGTTCCAGAGCAAAGCCTGCCGTCGAGGCCAGAGGAGCCAAGCCAGGTCAGAATGACTGGCCTGTTACCGGACGCCAAGCGCTAGAGCCCAGAAACAACAGAAGGCCTTTGCTAACAGGACACTGAGCTCTTCTCTTCCACTCCTTTCAAAGTCAAGGGATACATACGTCACACCTCTCTTTCCCTTTCTCTTGTCCTTTGTTTCAAAGTCTCTCACATTTTCCACCTCCGTTACTCAATTTTCCAGTCTTAAATGACGTTTGCCTGGATTTTTGTATCTGTTTATTCTTGTTCCAGACTTGGAGGCAGTGCTGCTGGGTAGAACTGGAATGCATTTAATTCAGTGCTTGGGTCATCCTCAAAATATGGTGACAAACTTGTCCCTCGAGTTTTCTGTCATGAAGAATGTCATCATTGTGTAACCTAAAATAAAATAAAATAAATGTTTGAAACTATATTGTTTTGCATATGAAATATAAAAATAATGGTAATAATCTATTATTATTAGAAGATTAAAAAATTACTTCTATCATTTTTTTTATAACTCTTTATTTTCCAAGGTTAAACATTAGTTTCAGTTCTGCAAACAGAGCTAAACAAAATAATCATATAGCCTAAATATTTTAAATATATTGAAGGGGGTGGATTCTGGAATCCACTAACTGTTCAATAGTTACGCAGAACAAAATTATAAATGCGACACTTTTGTTTTTGCCCCCATTTTTCATGAGCTGAACTCGAAGATCTAAGACTTTTTCCATGTACACAAAAGGCCTATTTCTCTCAAATATTGTTCACAAATCTGTCTAAATCTGTGTTAGTGAGCACTTCTCCTTTGCGGAGATAACCCATCCACCTCACAGGTGTGGCATATCAAGATGCTGATTAGACGGCATGATTATTGCACAGGTGTGCCTTAGGCTGGCCACAATAAAAGGCCACTCTAAAATGTGCAGTTTTATCACACAGCACAATGCCACAGATGTCGCAAGTTTTGAGGGAGCGTGCAATTGGCATGCAGACTGCAGGAATCTCCACCAGAGCTGTTGCCCGTGAATTGAATGTTCATTTCTCTACCATAAGCCGTCTCCAAAGGCATTTCAGAGAATTTGGCAGTACATCCAACCGGCCTCACAACCGCAGGCCACGTGTAACCACACCAGCCCAGGACCTCCACATCCAGCATCTTCACCTCCAAGATCATCTGAGACCAGCCACCCGGACAGCTGCTGCAACAATCGGTTTGCATAACCAAAGAATTTCTGCACAAACTGTCAGAAACCGTCTCAGGGAAGCTCATCTGCATGCTCGTCGTCCTCATCGGGGTCTCGACCTGACTGCAGTTCGTCGTCGTAACCCGACTTGAGTGGGCAAATGCTCACATTCAATGGCGTCTGGCACTTTGGAGAGGTGTTCTCTTGCTGAAAACATCCCAGTTCTTGCATGGCCAGCATACTCGCCGGACATGTCACCCATTGAGCATGTTTGGGATGCTCTGGATCGGCGTATACGACAGCGTGTTCCAGATCCTGCCAATATCCAGCAACTTCACACAGCCATTGAAGAGGAGTGGACAAACATTCCACAGGCCACAATCAACAACCTGATCAACTCTATGTGAAGGAGATGTGTTGCACTGCGTGAGGCAAATGGTGGTCACACCAGATACTGACTGGATACTCAGACCCTTATGAGATTTACTTAGTTATAGAATTGCATGTCTGTTTACACTGGAATGTGCTCACTCTCCATGTTTTTGAGAGAGGAAACCAACATGTGTTAAAACAAAACATATATTTACTCTTTTAGCTGACCAAGACAGCCAAGGTCACTGGGGTCACTTGAGCCTGTCGCCTACGTGACCACTTCTTAGTTAAAGCATTTACTTTACTTTTCATCTTCAAGCACTAGAGAATAATGACAAATATTGTCTGAACCTCACACTGAGAGAAAGAACATGTTATCAGTATGTTTTGGGAAAGTTTCCTGATGAGAGCAAGAGCTCGACCAACTTCAACCTTGAAGAAGCTGTGTGTGTGCATTAGTATTCTTTGTTACAGATCCAGTATTGGTGAGGTGAACAACTGGAACCCAAGGGCACCGACAAACTGGATCCTAGAAACTCAGATATGTTACCTTGGAGGTTCACTTCATGCCTAAAGTCTGGATCCTGGTGTCACCCGGATAATCAATGAAGATATGCTTCTGCATATCAGTCCATATGTGGAAAATCTCTAAGATTATCTATTTCTTGACCAATCAGAATCATTCAACCTGAAGTAATGACATAGCTTAGTTACCTGTGAAAAGTATAATTGCTGTGGAATTGTGAACGTATGGCAATTGCTTATTGTGGCTCTGATTAGTATGAATCTACCCAACACTGCTAAGATATGCTCTCTCACTCCTCTCTGACCATCTCTTCCCTTCACTGCAGGATTGTATTTGTGTGTACTGTTCTTTCTCTGTTCATAGAATAAGTTTGTCTCCCGGCCTGAGCCGCTCCGATGCCGTGCTGTACTGTTTATCAGGGGAGATATCATGCTGCTTTTTCTAGTCAGATCTTGCTCTCTTGTTCTCCACTGTGTAGGGCTGGGCTGCTCTCCCCCTGGCTTTATGGTATGTTCCCGGTAGTCTGTAAGATCCACTATGAGTGCTGCTAGTCATACAAAAAAAAAAAAACGCACACACTTACAAACACACACAGAAAGCACAGTATCTCTCTAGAAATCCAGCCTACACTGCAGGTGTTAGGTACACTCAGACTCCCACACTCAGAACAATTCTACCTTCCTTAAGAAAAGAGCATTAGTGGTGCTTACTATTGCTCATACATACTCATGGTTATGAACTTATACAAACCCTTAACCTTGAGTATTAAAGGGATTTTGCATCTCTATGTATTTCTTTCTTCTGTGGAAAACAAAAGATGATATTTTGAAAAAAAGTTTTTGTCAATGGGGTTCAGTTTTGTTTTAGGCTCCTCTGACTATATCTTCAAAATATCTTCTTTTGTGTTCCACAGAATAAAGAAAGTCGTAAAGGTTTGGAACAACACAAATAATATGATGAGACTGAGACTTTTTTCTTTTTTTCTGCAGCTCCTTAACTTAATCAACTTATGCACCATCTGTTGTTATTATTATTATTATTAGTAGTACTAGTAGTAATAGTAGTAATAGTAGTAGTAGTAGTAATAGTATTGGTAACACTTTACAATATTATTGGTAACATTTCCTAATACATTTTTTAAGATCCAAAGTTGTATCTGTAAACATTAGTTTAATGCACTCTGAATAATAACAATAATAACAACAACTAACAAAGGTTATAAAATGCATTTGTTAATATAAACAAATGAGACCTTGTAAATTGTTACATTATAAATGAATTATTATTATTATTTTATATATAATACTATTACTATTAATAATACTAATAAGTATTTACTTTATTATAACTATTTACTAATGTAAAACTATTTAAAAATCTGACTTTTAAAACAGTGGGGGAGGAAAAAAGAACTTATTTTGAAGAAGGGACCCAAATTACACCTAGAGGCCAGAATATCAGAGACATCAAGGTGGGCTCTTTTAACTTGTGTCTCCGTATTTAGTATTTACTTTATTATAACTATTTACTAATGTAAAACTATTTAAAAATCTGACTTTTAAAACAGTGGGGGAGGAAAAAAGAACTTATTTTGAAGAAGGGACCCAAATTACACCTAGAGGCCAGAATATCAGAGACATCAAGGTGGGCTCTTTTAACTTGTGTCTCCGTACTACCCCATCAACACCTGAGCAACCATCCAGAACACCCTATCTAGGTGAAACACCAGAATTCATGGTCCTGAAAGCGAAGCATCACCTAAATCTCAGTCGCACCACGGTGAACACTTAAGACTGCTGGACCAGATGAGGGACGTCACGTTCCTGAAGACGAGTCTTCCCAAAGGAGGAGGGAAAAACGCTAAATTACTCCCAATCAGAGCACCACTCATCCCCCATTTCCCGCTTCATTAGAGGAAGGATATTGGAGTGTAGTCAGGCAGAGAGAAAGAGCGCGGGAGTGCGGAGGAGGAAGAGGGTTACGGTAGACAAATGCCCTACGTCTTCTCAAACACACACACACAGAGACAGCTCCTTTCAGCCCCAGGCTTCAGCACAACAGCACCACACACAGTTGAGCCCCGATCCCTGTCTAAAAACAAAGCTGCCGGCGGCACTGGCAGACCTCTGCCTCCTACACACTACTGCACTGCACTGGGCTCGAGCCAAGTAAGACATACTAACTTGCTCTCTGTCTCACACACAGAGAGAGAGTGAGCTACAACTCCAGACCCACTGTGAAGTCAATGGTCAGAAATATCAGTGAATGAGCAGATATATGAAAGTGATTGCAGATGCTACAGAATATAAATTATCACTGTTATAAAAACCCAAACACATCAAGGTGTGGCTCGTGCTCAACTACAGGGATGGGCCGTACAGCTGCGGACCACTGGACTACAGATGGCCATCAGTACACACTTCCAGTCCTGAGTGACTCAAACTCTCCAACCCTCCTAAAAAACAAGTATTAAACATAAAACCCAAGAGGATATTAAGACCTCACACTAGGATCCGCACAGCCAAACACAACCCCGCATGGAAAGAAACAAAAGAAGAGGGCGATTGGGAGAAGAACAGAAAAAAAGTCATTAGAAGGAGTTTTAAAAGCAGCATTCTATTAAAAGCCTCTTCCTGCTCTCCCTCATTAGCTGAGCATATTTATTTCTGTGTATCTTGTCTTCATCCCCTGGCACACTGTGTGCGAAAAGCGCTGCTGTTGTGAACTGCGACGCGGCGGGGGGGCTTAAGCCATAGGAAGTGTGAGATGAAGGAGAATGTGGGATATAACTGGTGTCATGTGATTGTCAACCGTCCACTATCCACCAATCAATCACCAACTTCCATAGACACAAAGTAGCGAATACTTCTACTAGTGCAAACTAGTTGTAGTGACAGACTGATAAATAAAAAAGTACTGGCAAAATCAACAGGGATGCACCAATATTACAATTTTGGCCAATACAGATAAGTCTATAGATAACTGATAAACGGTGATTTTAAAATTCTACACTATTTTGTCATAATGAATAATGTACGGTTAAAAAACATGGATAATAATTTTGAGATTTGGTAACGATTACATTTAACTGTGTTTTTAAAGATTAACTTTATTTGAGCATTAGATAATGGCAACGGTAATCTAAAAATAAAAATAAAAATAGAGGAAAAGAGCTTGCACAATTAAATACCCAATATCAAACAATAAATTAAAAACATCTCTAATATCAGTTGATAATATTACAAATATATTGTGCATCCCTAAAAAATGTGTTAATAGTGACTAAATACTGACAAATTAAGTCTTAACTTTAAAATGTTGTGTATGTCTTATTTGCTAAAAATTTAAATGTATGTTACACTAACCTTCGAAAGTTTGGCGTCAGTAGGATTTTTAATGTTCACCAAGGAACATTGAATACTGAATATATTTAAAATGTCATTTTTTCTTGTGATAGCATTAGCAAAGCTGAATATTCAGAGTCATTGCTCCAGTCTTCAGTGTCACATGATCCTTCAGAAATCATTATAACAGGGAACTACACTGCGACCAAAATGGTCGCATATGCGACCTTTTGAAATGCCATTGCGACCCTAATTTTTAATGGGTCGCAAATGTATCACCGTTTGATTATTTTTGTACCTACCTAATGTTTTAGGCAATATGCTATGATTTACTATGAGCATTTATTAAAACAGAAATGTGTATTTTAAGAATACGTTTTATAACGCGCTCTGAGCATTCAACACATCAAGTTGGCTTCGCGGATTCGCGCTTGTTTAACTGAGAGAACGAGCAGAGAGAGTGAAAGCCCCAGTCGCGCGCGCGCTCTCTCTCTCCCTCCTCCCTGAGATATATCCAGCTGCAGACCCGCAGCACCACCAGTTTCAGAACCCCAGCGCCAGAACCGGAAGTGAGGGAGGGGCGGAATTATTGACAATGACACAAGCAAGGTTATTTTTGCAAGTATTTAAAAATATTTAAAATTGTTGCATCTTTTAAATAATATTTAGGGTATGTTTATATTACACAGTGAGTCTATAGGAATACCAGACTTACATTTCACTGCTCGTTGTATGAACTATAACTGGTATGTGACAAATAAAGAGCAAGACAGCGCTCGTGTTGTTTGAAGACAGAGTGCGCGCGCGCGGCCAGGGCTCTCTCTCTCTCTGCTCGTTAAGCGCCCTGTCATGCGCAGCAGTCATTCTATTCTACATCACTCACCGATCAAAATAGGCTTTGGCGGGACACAAATTTGCTTTGGCGGCCGCCAAAAAGCGGACGATCTGACGGGTTTTAGAAGATTAAATACAACCTGAAACTAAAAAACAGACCCGACCTCTATTTGAGACCGGCCTTTATTGACCCAAACCTGCAGCCACACCAGGCGTGTAGGCTAAAGAGACAATCGGCTATTTGGGACTCGGCTATTATTTGAAGTTTTACGGTACATTTTTATTGTTTCTTTTAAAACAATGCCGAATGTTCAAAGATTTTGGACATTATTTTACATAAAGAAAAATGCATGCTGCACATGTTCTTGTGAAATAAAGTATATTTTATATAAAATGCCCATTTGCATTATTTTTTTTACCATCATGACCAGGAAGTAACTCTCATAATACAATGAAACGGATAACTATATACAATTATATTACACAAAATCATTGTTTTAAAATGCTTATTGTACTATACCTTAATGTATCATTATAATACGTATAAACTATGACGTTTCGTGTGTAATAATGCCGTTTCGTGTCTAAGCAAATTACGCTCCAAAACGTTAGGTGGCGTTACTCGGTTTAGAACGTAAGCTCCGCCCCTCACTTCCGGCCCTGGCGCTGGTGTTAGAACGTAAGCTCCGCCCCTACTTCCGGTTCTGGCGCTGGGGTTCTGAAACTGGTGGTGCTGCGGGTCTGCAGCTGGAAACTATTGGCCTCCCTCGCTCATAATAATGAATTGAGTTGACTGAATATCTTTGAGAATACACGATGGTAAAAGGTCGGAAGACCGAAGTTTTTTTTTTTCTGAACTACCACTGGTTGTGAATTGTGCTAAAATAACGTTGCCTCATCTTCTCTGAAAAGCTTTCCACACATTCAGATGGCATAAACCACTCTTTCAATAAACAAAACAAAAAATCTATCTGGTGATGAAATGTTTTCTGTGTTGAGACAAATCTTGTGCGATGTCCTAAACTGCCTGGATAATCACACAACGTGTGCCGTGGTCCGTTAATGACACGTCCGATTCGCGAACTGACTCCTTTGAACCGATTCACTTTAATGAATGGTTAAAATAACAACTGATCTGTCCAACACTGAACTCAAGAGTCATTCTAGAATGATTCATTCTTTCCAAGTAGAGCTATTCAAGTCATCTGGTGAAATTGTTTTTATATCGCAATATATATCGCAGAAAAATCAAATATCGCAATGTCATTTTTTTACCAATATCGTGCAGCCCTACTGTAAATTCTGTGGGCCTTCAATTGCAGGACTGTCCAAATTTGTAACTGCGTCAAAACAATTCAAACACGAATCATTGAAGCTTCACAATGACATATTATATCTATTTTACTTTTCCTTAAGAGTTCAGAAGTCTGCCCATCTGTGCCAACCATAGCATGGTGAAATCCAAAAGAAATTAATTTAGCACTTTATTGTGTAGGCTACTGTATTTTCTATTGCAGTAAATCTATCCCAACCATTTTTAAAGAAAACAAGAAGGCATGTGTTTTAAAAGATGGAGAGTAAAATAAAAAGCACATCTGTATGCAATACAGTTTCACTATTGGTCATTATTATCCAGAGCGGCTTACTATATAAATAATTTGTGCGACCAAATCATGTTTTGCGCTAGTAACTGAAAAAGTTAGTAGCGCAAGTGCCACCAGTGGAAAATGTTAGTGTAGTTCCCTGTTATAATATGCTGATTTTCAGCTCAAGAAACATTTATTATTATTATCAAAGTTGAAAACAGTTGTACTGCTTAATATTTTTCTGGAAACCACAATAAAAACAAAATCAGGATTCTTTGATGAATAGAAAGTTCAAAAGAACAGTTTTTCATTAATTAAATATAAATCTTTTGTAATATTATAGCCTAAATGTCTTTACTGTCACTTTTGAATCAACTGAATGAATCCTTGCTGAATTAAAGTATACATTTCTTTAAAAAAAATCTTTTGAACAGTAGTGTATGCAGTAGTATTGTATTCCCAATATCGGTCTACCACTACAAACTAGTGCATAACTAATTTGTGCACTAGAAAAAGGAAAGCTGCACATTGCAGGCACTGACATTGCTTCCTTCCTCCAGATCAGCTCCTGCTTGTAAAAGCTTTATACAGTGGGGTGCACATTCTAATGATAACAGCATGTTTTAAATGTTACCTTGGATACTCTCAGTTTCCTTAACATGCTCGAGAGCTGCACATGAGCTGGATGGAGAAATAGAGATTGACGCTGTGCCTCCATTTCAAGATCCAAAATGGACACTGCTGACCAGAGCATTTGCATGCTTTTACATACTGTGACCTCTCAGGTCTGTAACTGTACATAAAACTAGACCTTATCATGCTATAAGGTGAGCAAATTTCAGAAAACTGGTGACATTTTTAGTTAAGCTGTCAATATATCATTGAATTATCATCTATGAAAAAAAGGAAGATAATTCAGTTTTGTGCCCACACTTTGTGACCACTGGCACAGCCAATTGACAGAGAAAGCTTTTTCTAAAACTGAAAATAAAGATAAGATCAGAATTACAATAATGAACTAATATATATTTTTTTAAATGTACAAATAAATAAATCTCCACAATATCTGGTCAGCCTAAGTAAATAAAATAATATATGTAATATGCAATCATATTCTGTCATTTTTATTAATAACTGTATATATATTAACCTCACAGATAAGAAGGGGTTAATAAATAATCAGCATCCTGGGGAAATCTCCCCCTTTTAGCACCATTGCAGGGGTGGACTGCTGTTTCTTTTTCCATTTAAACTATTATTTAAAAGAAGAAAGAAAGAGGAAAAAACACATTTCCCCCAAGGGCCATCTTCAAACTCCCTCACTACATCTCACTCACACACACACACAAATCCTTGACACAATTTATTTCTATATTATTGAAATTCCTCCTCAGTTAATTACTGCTGTGTTGGAGTGAGCATGCAGCGTTATTTGCATTTCTGGGTCCTGTTAAGCAATGTTAAACAGCACAGTCACCACACACACACACACACACACACACACACACACACACACAGACAAATATATCTGAGTGTAGCTGACGGCAACACAGTGATCAGCGTAGCAGAGCGGAGAATAGGACGAGGGTAGAGATCAAACAAGCGCGTCGTAACAACATGGCAAACACAACGCTCGCATTTAGCCGCCAAAACTCTTGCCAGCCGGTGGGAGAATGACACAGCCTTTAATTGTTTTCAAAATGAGCACTTTAAATTAACAACGGGCGATGCTTATCTACCAAAATAACAAGGGTATGGGGAAATCACAATAAGTATGCACAAATTAACATACGTGTTTCTATCTGAACTTGTAAAAGGTCTGGTTTGTCTAATATCTGTGTCACTAGTGTCACCAAATGAAAAAAAAAAGAGACTATTTTTAAACAGGTTTCCAAATCAGGTCTGCCATTGTTCGGACAAAGAGATAATCCTGCCCCAAACTCACGCCACTGGTTGAGCCAGACTTGCTGGTTGTGATTCTCAAACAAACAGCAATGTTTTGATAGCGCTACAGAGACATAATGTTTATACTTTTCAGAGGAAAACACCAGTCTTTTGAGGCATATGCACAATGGTGAAGCTCAAATTTCACAAAAAATAATATTTAAAAAAGGGACTTATTGTGTGTTTGTTTTTTTTACTTTAGGATAGGCCTATGTAATTACTTCTGTTGAAATCACAACATTAAAAGTTACAGCAGTGTCAGATCTTCCATATTGTGACACATCCGAGTGAAATGGATTATTGAAAAAAATTGCAGCGTGGTTATTTGTTTCTATCCATCGGTTGTTTGACTTGAAGGAGGCAGATCTGAATGGGAGCTTGCAGTCAATTGTAAGAAAGGGACAATTTTTAAGTGGACAAAATGATTGGAAAAGTCTGGCATACGTCACCAAGAAAGAAGTCTGTCGTTTCAGTGAAAGATCAACTTGATAAGATGCATGTGGAAAATTGATTTTGAAATTCCTATTTAAGCAGAAAGTGAATAAAAACACTTATTGGGGCATTGTGGTTACAACAAGAGTTCAAATCTAGCTCACAATATATTTCCTGATTCCTGATAAAAAAATATATATATTTAAAAAAAGAAAGAACAAACCGGCAATTGTTGCTACAGCAGTTTATATAACGTAGTGCTATACAAAAAGAAAGCAGGTGTGGATAGCTGTCCGTAAAAGGCTCGACAAGCATGAAACTCGCCTTTAAGTCCCCCCCGGACATAACCACGGCGAGAAAAATGGGAAACTTGGGGTGAATCCTGTTAGCATCTGTTTATATAACCCTTGTCGTTGTGACTGGCAGGATTACCAGAACACACTGCTCCTGAACCGGAGAGGAATTCCGTCAGGATCCGCTGCGTTATCAAATCAGGGATGCGTTTCACCGCAAGTGAGAGATTCCGACAACGAGGAAACGCTGCGCATACAAAGAACGAGATCGCATCTCTTAACCCAGTGAGAAGAAACACACTCGCGACTCGCCCTCAGACATGATGCTGCGAGGGCCCTTAACGAGCACACACGCACATGCGGACCCTCACACGCGCACACGCGCTCGCCGGCCCCCTGCTTCTCCCAGTAAGGGCCTCACACACTGCAGGTAAAGCTTCAAAGATCTGCATCCCACTGCAGCACCATGCCAGAAAAGAGAGGGGAGGGAAGAATAAGGAGAAGAAAAAGAAAACGAAAAGAGAGATTGTTATTTAAACAGTCGTGCTAGTAGGGCTTGTATGAATATCAATTTTGAGAGAGACAAAAAGACTAATAGATGGGCGGAGGGAGGGCGAGAATATTATGCAGACGCACCTCAAATGACATTACAATGAAAAGCTCTTGTGGACCACTGTTGGTATGTGTGTTTGACATGGAGAGAAAGATAGAAAGAGAGAGAGATGGAAGGGAAGTGAGTGAGCGAGCGCTCAGAGGGAGTCTCACCTGGGCCCGGCTCTGCTGCAGCCGTCTGCAGGAGATTCAGCTGCAGAATACCTAATGCGTGTGTGGAGGGGCGTGCCGTACAGCCCTGTTACTGGCCCCGGGCCATTCTGTATGATTAAGTCTTCTACACTTAAGGGATAAAGCCTTGCTCTCCTTCTCTCCCACTGGAAGCCATTAGCAGCCCCCCATTTGCAACTCAGTGTGTGTGTATGTGTGTGCGCCCTGTGCGTGTTTGAGCCTATGCATTTGAATGGGTTCATACCCCTGTGTCTTTGTGCTCCTGCCTTGTTTGTGTACGAGTGAGTGTGCTGCTTCCTGAGCAAAGCGTGTGTGATTTTGTCAGTACAAAACAGCTTCACGGCACCCTGGGATTAGTGTCCAGCGGCGAGCTGTTTGGGCCCAGAGTGCACTGCGGTCCGGCCCCCTCATTAGAATGGGCCCACGCAGGGCCAATGGCTGCAGACGCAACATCACGAATCACGATTGGGGTCCTGTTGCCTGTCCCTAAGACCCGCTCCTGATGGAATCGGGAGACCGGGCCCCAGATTGTCGCACACACACGCTTGCACTGGATTAATCATGTCGGAGTCCACAGCTCGGAGGGAGGGGTGTTTGATCTCCTCCTGTCCAACATGTGGCACAAACATCTTCACAAAAAACATGTGTGACACACACAGAGTAGTGGTGAATTCTGGGATGTTGCCATGTATAATTAATAAAAATGTACAAAAGAAAAACCTTGTTGGGCTACAAATGGTGGCAATATGGAAAAATAGCTACAGGGTCGAAAATATGATTGGATAAGCTGATTTACACACACCTAAAGTGGCAAGTTATCAGCACACAGTTTGTAATGTTAACTGTTATAACAACAAACAGTTTATCTACAAAGACTAGTATTCATAAATATAATTGAGCAGATAACTGAGCAGATAGACAGAACCATAGATAGAATGACAGAATGATTGATGATAGATTAGAACGATAGAACGATAGATAGAACGATAGAACGATAGAACGATAGAACGATAGATAGATAGATAGATAGTAGGGGTGTGACGAGACGCTTATCTCACGAGACGAGACTAGACACGAGATTGGGTTCACGAGAACGAGACGAGACGAGATTTTTGCACAATTTTTCAGAAATCCTCAATGACAAAATTCATGGCTGGAAAAATAGTATGCAGGTGCATTTTTCAATGTTTTAACTAATAATCTTCTAATGCATGTCATTTCAGGTCTACTTTATGAGTATGAATTATCAAATGCATTGAAAGAAAACAATATTCAAGCACTGTAAAAGGTTTTTATTGACTGGCTTTTCTCCTGTATAATTTCACATTAGTCTCTTCAGACCTTACTGTACATTTAAGAGCTTTCAGAACTTCTGATTGAGGCTGTGTGTGACCTCCTAACTGAACTCCTTTTAACACACATTTAACAGAGAAATAAAAACCGTATAAATAACAAAAATAAATAACTGTTTTCTCTTAGTCTTATTAAGTGCAAACAATAAGTGCGAGTGCAACCATAATCAAAGTTAGCACACAGACTCTTTATAATTGTTGTGAAATTGCGGTTTTATTTTGCACCGGCAGTTATAGGGTTAATGCGGTGAGTTGGGAAAAGGCCGAGAGAAACGAGGCTGTTTGTCTCTACAGTTGTTCTTGCGTTCCGATTATAAGTTCAGAAACGGAGCCTCCCTTGTCTGTTGTCCTTTGTACGCTACAGTGCTCTCTCAATATTCGCAGTGCCAACAGAGACCAGAGCCGCAAATAAACAGTCCAGAGATGGGTATTGGGAGACGGATTATTTTATGTATGCAGCCTAATTTGTGCGCAATGCACATCAGGGAGCTTGTGTTTTACTTTCACTTACAAATTCGTGACCGCGCGTATAGGGAGCAGCGGTGCTGAGCGCGCATTCTAAATGATAAGACATTTACCAGACGTTTAGTCTGTTGCGCAACGAATCCTCCGCCATCGTCACGCGATCAGTGAACTGTGATTCGTGCCGCACTGATTGCAACGGCAACTCGTGCTGGATGAGCAGAGCAGACTTTTGCATTAGTTTATAATGGTTTTTATTTTTTTATAAAAACAACAAAACGATAGTTTAGGCGAATGTGAGTGTAGCGGTGGAATATTAATGGGGATATCGCGAGACAGCTTTTTCACTCGACGAGAAATCTCGTCATATTTAGTCTCGCGAGATCTCGTGGCACGAGATCTCGTCACACCCCTAATAGATAGATAGATAGATAGATAGATAGATAGATAGATAGATAGATAGATAGATAGATAGATAGATAGATAGATAGATAGATAGATAGATAGATAGATAGATAGATAGATAGATAGATAGATAGATAGATAGATAGATAGATAGATAGATAGATAGAACGATAGATAGATAGATAGATAGATAGATAGATAGATAGATAGATAGATAGATAGATAGATAGATAGATAGATAGATAGATATAGATAGATATAGATAGATATAGATAGATAGATAGATAGATTTAGCGAAAATAAAACTGTAGATTCCACCTGGGTCTATTGAATCCCAGTCAATAGGACCCCTTCAACCATTGAACCCGGCGTTAAAAAAGCATAAGGCTAGGCAATTAACATTTAATAACGGAAATCAGAGGCATCCCGTAAGTCCTGCAGAAGGGCTGATATAATGGCCGCTATGTGTGGCTTCACATCGCCCGTGTTCTCCGGGACAGAGAAAAACACATTATAAATGAAGAGATCCAGCATGCTGTCCATCACTGCCATGTTTCTGGGTTAATGACGCCTTAACGGTCATCCTATCCTGACGCACAGTCTCGCCATGAAGGAGAGAGGAGAGAGGGAGAAGTAGAGGCAGAGTGTCTTTCATTTCCAGATAATTAATAATAGATAAAAGCCTGACTTGTTCTGCATGGCTTAATAGCTTTTAATAGCAGGGAGAATGACGGGAACACGCACGGCTGTGTCTCTAGACGCTGGCCTGCAGACCTCCAGAGACACCGTCATCTTGCTGCAGCACAGAGGGGGGAGGCGTACCTGAGCCAGAACAGACCCACACACACACACACTCACTCGGAAGGAGGCAAGCACGCTAAAGAAGCCCATGCACTTACTCAAACACACGCGGGCACAAACACACCCAAGAGAGCGCAGTTCGTAGGCCTGCTCTCTGAATGGTGCAATTCACTCCTGCCAACACGCATATAAAAATACATACGCTCTTTCCCGTAAGCACTACACACATCACAAGCAACCACCGAAGATCAATACCCAGACACAGCGGTATGAAGCCATTCAAAAGAGGGGACTCAACTACATAGAGCGAACAAACATACACACAAGTGTTGACCGCAGCACATAAACACACATAAATACCTTGAGTTGAAATGTATTGCTCATTCTGTAATGTATACGATATTGGTGTGTGTTTACTACAGCGATAAGCCCAGTATAACCTGCTGGACTTCAGCAATGGTAACCATCATTGCAGCAGAATTACGGCACTAAAGCTCCCAAGCGTGTGATTAAAACTGCACAATACATCTGTGGAACAGTTTTTCCATCACTTCAGGATATTTACAAAACCCGGGTAACTAAGAGGGCACATAACATTATCAGAGACACTACACACCCTCAGCATATACTGTTCACATTGTTACCTTCTGGCAGATGCTATAGGAGCATGAAAGCCAGAACATCCAGACTTAAAAACAGTTTTTATCCACAGGCCTTCAGGATGTTGAATGACTCAGTCCATTGACAACTCCATACTAGCACTTTATTCACTGTTTGCACTACACTGTGAATGTTTGCATTGTTCAATGTATATGCTTTTTATGATGCTTTTAATGTCTCTCTGCCGAATGCAATTCTACACTTGCATCTTTTAAATATATTGTGTGTATATTGTGTACATTTTATACTGTGGGAAACTTTTTGCAACCTAAGAATTTCATTGCATGGTGTAAATCTGTGCATATGACAAATAAACATCTTGAATCTTGAACCATAAGACTGAGGGTCATCAAATCTGAGGGTCATATTGGAGGTGAGGAGGGGGGAAAACTATGAAAATGAATATTTCATACTAGTATCTTTTTTAAGCATAGTAATATTCTACCTCACAATACTGTATTAGATTACAGTCATGACAAATGTTGTACGGAAATAAATAGTCTATAAATTAAATATAATAAGTTTATCATTTAAAATAAATATAAAAATAACATTTTAAAATATAAATAATTCTATAACCAAAAAAATATATTTTAATTATGTAAAGATTCTTATTATTTAAATAAGTCAACAACTAAACATGTCTATATTTAAAAATAAACATAATAAATATAACATATATTAACTTATTAACATTATGTACACAGACAGAAGAAGGTTTATTGGGCTGCTGTCACTTTAAGAGCGGCACGGATCCAATATATTGTTACACGAGCGCTTTCTTTCTCAACTGTTTACTCCACCTAAGACATAACTGATTGGGTTTACGTGAATACTAACCAAGAAGGTTATTTTGACATCATGTTGTGTGTATTTGGCCATATATAAGCTGCGGAAGAGGTTCCTGTGCACATGAGTAGGCCCTACTTCGCTTATTGCATTTGATAACATTAAGCATGTCACACGTACATAACAGTCATGTGTCCACTCTGTTGTCTGCGTCTACCTAAAACTTAGAATTTTTGTAATCTTTTGGAGTATTAAAATCATGCATCACAAGCCTGCATAGTGTTTTTGTATAATGAATTTACACTACTTGCTGCACATGGCTCTACAATGAAGCACCATGGTCCAATGAAAATAATAAGAAACGGGTAAAAGATTTTTCCCACTTTTGAATTGCAATTATACACTAAACATGAAGTCATATATCCAGATATCAATATAATATTGTATTGCCAGATCCCTGGTGATTTCCACACCTACAAAATATCACCATCTAAACAACCGCTGCCATTCTGACAGCGAGAGATGTGCCAAAAAAAAAAAAAAACTAATATTTACACTCAGGCAGCCATTTATCAGCAACACACCAGCACTGACAGGAGAAGGAGGAGACTGTTTCCTCAATATGTCTATGTCTCTCTTTCACTCCTTCCCTGTAGCCAGGGCTGTTTTGAAAGCGGGCCGGATTCTGTGACAGCTCCGCCCCTGAAAACACACACATACACACACTCCAGTTGCAGTGGAATGACAGCAGAGATGGAGTGACAGGGATGAGTATTCCCCCGAGCGCGGTACGGAAGCATGGACAGCGGGAGTTCTGCCGGGACTCTTATCGCTCAACTGGGTCACTGTGTCCAATCAGGCTTTGGAGGCCGGCCCGTGAGGGCGGTACAGGCATTTCCTGCTGGATGGGATGCAGCTGACAGCCTCGCCCTCAGACCCTCGCAATCCGAATGCATTGGCTGCCAGCTGCATCTCGCAGGTCCTAGCATTGGTAGCACACAGTGCCAATCTCTCAGCCTGGGCTTTTCCCAGAAGGGCTTCAACTTCAATAGCCTGTCCTCCAAACCTAGGCCGAGGGACGGCGAGGGAAGCTGATTAACCAAATACTTTTATCAGCACTGAAACTGCTCCGCTGCACAAAATGGCCTTAAAAACCAGTGGCACTGGCCAGAACCGAGGCTTATATGGCAAAGGGACACAAAGAAGACTGACTGGACCCAGACCGCACCATACATCAATCAAAAAAATTAAGAAGTTCAGCATCTCCCTCTAAAAACACATACGGAGACACTACGGGCTGTAATTAAAATTATACAACAATAATATACCGCATTGGAAAAAATGAAAGAACGGTTAGAAAAAAATGCCTATGACTCGAGATGCTAGGACAGGACAAGCTGTTTGGAAAATGGGTGGATAGATGGGTTTAAACACATTATCAAAATTACAACAACAACAAATAATAATAATAATTATTATTCGCATCTATCATATAACACTAACCAGAGATTCTGAGCAATGGACAGAGCTAGAGGAATGAGGGACAGGAAGTCAACACTGTAAAAGAAGGAAATGGTGTGGAGGAAAAACAGACTAGATACAAGAGTGGGAGGATGGCAAGAGCACTTGTGTTGTCTTCCTCAGGTTTTGTGCTCTTGGGAGAACTTGGATGGCTCAGGTCAAAAGAGACTCTTATTGTTGTGCTTTCTATTTCTCTACGCTTTCTTTCTTTCCTTCTCTCTTCTTCGTGTAAGTTGAGGTGTGCTGCATGTTTGTGAGAATGCTTGAAGTGAGGGTAACTTTGATGTTTTTACAAGAGCCAACTAGAGATCCACAACACCTCTGATGTGACAGAAGATGGAGATGAGACCGAACACCGCACACAGAAGCACAAATACAACATGTTGTAGTGGAATCTAACAATATCTATTCAGTCAAAGTCTAGAAAGCAAAACATATTTAGCTTAAAAATGTTGTCATTTTTCTGATGTTAAAATTAATTACAGTTTAATGAAAGAGATGACTATGGCTGATTTACATAGTGTAAACACGGCACAGTACTCTCAAAACACTGCTCTGTTTGAACAACCGAACACAGCAACATTGCCTCAACAAATGATGTGAGTTTGGGGTAGGACTATCTCCTTGTCCAAAGCAAGGAAGTCTAAAATGCCTGGAGAAGAAATCCGTAAGCTTTTTAAAAAATTGTCACTGATTTTGATACAAAACTGAACACTGAACAAATAAAAAACAGAATTAAATATTTCACAATATGTAAATTGCTGACAATATATATTTTTTCAGAACATATACATTTTAATGGCTGTCAAGTGTCAATACAGAAAAAGCTTACACTAACCAGGCAAAACTTGAGCATTCCCAAACTATCCTGAGCTGTAACATGTAAAGGCCAATTTTATACTTCTGCGTCTGGTGCGCGCATGAGGTACGGCGTATCATACGCATAGACGTGTACCATACGTCGTACCCTTCGCCGCACCCAGACGCGCACCTCCTTAAAAATGTAACTACACGTCGCAACGACGTGGACCGCAAGATCTGTGATTGGTCGGCTTGGTAACATCGCGTTTCCTCCTACGCATTTCCGGCGTGTTCTTCTCTCGTTTCTGCCTTTTAGTTTTAATAATTTCACTAAAATTAACTGTTTTTCCACCTCGATTAGCTCCAACATGATCCGCTCTCTTTCAGTCGCCATTGCTTGTAGAAGCCTAAACTCAAAACAGCCGTGAGGAATCTAAACACAGTGGGACATTAAAACCCGCCCCCACCAACTAGTGTTTCGGCGGTGTAACTGCAGAGCAACACAGACATAACGCAGAAGTATAAATGCTCACGACGGCGTCGCCTACGTGCGTAGCCTACGACGTACACTACGGCGTGCCGTACACTTGACGCAGAAGTATAAATTGGCCTTAAAGGTTGTATCAGCGATTTCAGGCCCAAAAAAGGCCCAACAATATCACATCACATTCATCTAATCTTTCCTAACGATCCGCTAGCTGCCGCCCCATAAGCAGGCCGTCAAAAAAACGCGTCTCTGTAGGCAGCCTAGGCTCTGAGATCTGCACACAAAAACAATTGGTTTCACCAACCACTAAAAACCAAAATAAATAGTGTTCCAACCAATCACCGACATGGGTTCGTTGATAGACGCTGGCTTCTTCTTCAGCTCCGACTTCGCGTGCAGCCGTGCACGAGCGCAAAACCTCACAACACCCGCCCCCTGTCGGTGATTGGTTGGAACACTATTTATTTTGGTTTTGAGTGGTTGGTGAAACCAATTGTTTTTTGTGTGCAGATCTCAGAGCCTAGGCTGCCTACAGAGACGCGTTTTTTTGACGGCCTGCTTATGGGGCGGGCAGCTAGCGGATCGTTAGGAAAGATTAGATGAATGTGATCATTTATGTTTGGGCCTTTTTTGGGTCTGAAATCGCTGATACAACCTTGAAGGCAGCAGATGAAAAAATAATAATATATAATATAATCACTGACATTCAGTGTGGCAGAAGGGCAAATGGAAGAGTTTGGGAGACATGATTGAAGATAATCATTATATCTGCAATTCTGTTTGTTACCGCTAGTGGACCAGTCTAAATCACATACCAGCAATGAAGACACAAATATAAAAGTCACACACATAGACACATTCTTTGTCTCTCACACTTCTCCCTCCTCGCCGCACACATGGCACATTCCTGGCCGTGCGATGCGAGGTTCTGGCTAAAGGCCGTCAGCAGCCGTTTCCTGAGGAAAGCCCTGGGTGCAGTGTCAACTCTCCTTCTTCCTCTGCATTCCCCTCTCTCTCACACACACACACAGTAAAAGATGTAGTCAGGGCTTTATCAGTTTACCACAATTCTGCCTTTCAACACAGTGCAGAACACTGAAGTTTATATATTTATCTTGACACTCTTTGACTCTAAACACACTCACTCTCATAAACACACACTCAGAGGCACAAATGTGCTTAAAAACGCACCCAGGTACATTCTCCAACTCAAAGATTCGGGGAAAACGTAAACCACACTGGCACCACACACACACACACGGTGGAGCTACTGTGTTCACTAGAAGAAAACATAGTCAAAGATTAAAGGGGTGCTCAGATCAGATTTGAAATTTGTTTTTCATCTGTCTCGCCTGTCAAAGACAAGAGAAAAATGTTTCCAATATACCTGTGCAGAGAGAGAGAGAGAGAAGTATTGAGGAAGGCAGAGAGAAGCAGAGTCTGAGCGATATAAAGTGAAAGAGGAAAAGAGAGAACATGGAGGGAGAGCAGACGTGATTAAATCCCGTCGGCTGTGTGGGGCTGTCAGCGACTGTGACACAAGGTTCAGATCGCTGCTCACTAGGGAGAGCACCATAATCACGTTCTTCCCGCCGTGATGCCATCAAACGGGGACAGGACAGCCCCGGTTGCAAAAGGGACACAACGGCAGAACCCAAAACCGCCACACGCACGTCCCCCACCTTGCTCAAAATCACATTTTACACTGGGAATGGGCATTAGTAGGGCATCAAAATTGACATGGATGAATAATTTGTAAACAATAATTGAATGACTAGACTTTTGAATTTCAAAACTTTTAACTTAAAAAACGTTTAATGGAAATTCAGTATGACCACATGCAAACGTGCCATAAAGGACTTTCAAACTTTCCTTTTTGACTGGTTACTGTGTTATTTTTAGCAGTTCATCAGACAGCAATTTGTGTCAAAGCTGTACACCATTGGATGGTCAACTAGCGCTCCGTGGGCCAAATCCTGCACGTCTATTATTTTTATATGACCCTCCTATTGATTAAGATAAAATTGCTGTGCTGCCTTGTACATAAAAGTGCAGAAATCAGCAGTTTAGGTGTAGCCTACATACGATCATACCTTATCCAATCAGATGTATTTATGCACAATACGATTTTTTCTTTTAAAAAAAGGGGAAAAAGGAAAAGAGAGTCTACATTCTCAATCGTGAACATCATTAAATCTTGCCCTTAAAATATTAAGATATTATATTAATAAACACACTGTATTAAGGGTGTTTAGCATGTTAAACTTAAAGTGATAGCTGACCCAAAGTTGAAAATGTACTCAACCTCATGTTGTTCCAAACGTGTATGACTGACTTTCTTTTACTGAACACAAAATACTTTTTTTGAAGAACAAAGGAACCAAACCAACATTGGACCTCACTGACTTCCATCGTATGGAAAAAAAGTTTCAAGTTTATTTAATTTATAGAGCACATTTAAAAACAGCAAGCAAGACTGACCAAAATGCTGAACAACCGCATTAAGAAATATAAATTAAATATATATTCACACATACATTTTTTTTAAAAGAGACATTTCTAAAAATATCACAGAAGAAAGAAAGTCATACGATTTTGGAAAGACATTAGGGTAAGTAAATGACAATATACATTTTTGGCTAAAATATCCCTTTAATCTTTGGATTTCCTCAAAACTTAATTATAATATATATATTATATATATCCGGCAGACATCTAGATGGGGGGAAACTAAATGGAACAGAATGAGAAGGTCTTAAGATGCGTTTTAGGCATGTTTGTTAAAAAATAAATTCTTATAAAGAAGCATTTTTAACATGACATGTCATGCGAGAAAAAATAAATAAATCACCATCACGTAGTCTGATACATGATTGTTCATACAATCAACAATGCACAACCGCGCAGATGGACCCCCATCCCCGAGTACTTCATTGATTTATCTGTAGAGTACTCAAGGAGACAAAACGACCAAAATGCCGGCTTTACACCCTCTGGCAGGTGGAGGGCCCCGTGCCGAACGCCCCTGACCTAGGAGGAGGACGGCCTCCCTGGATCACACAGCCATCGGGACCCTCCAGAAATAGATGTCCCCAGTACACCACCAACAATACCATCAACCGAACAGGAGGGAGAAAGAGAACGGGGCTGTTACACACAAAGACGTAAGAGTACAGCCTGACTGCTCGGGAGACAGGAAGAACGAGAGAGAAAAAGAGAGAGAGAGTCTTAATTGCCTTATCCTGTAGTACAGGCTGGGGAGTGCTTTTTGACTTCGGCTTCCAATTTCACGCTACAGCATTATTTAGTTTGATACAGACTTGATTAGGCATTACAATGTGTCCCTCTCTGAAGGAGCTTTGCGGCCGGCCTGCATCACTAGAGGACAGATTAACTCTGCAATCACGCTCCTTCTGAGACCCTTCTACTGTTTGTTTAGCCCGCCGGAGACCGTGCCAGCGCATGTTTGTTTGTGTATGGGGATTTTGTGGGAGGGGTTCTTATTAAATGAACTCTACCCAAACTTACAGCGACCCTTATTATGGGACATGACCACAAGATATAGAAGGAAAGTGTGTGCTTTTGGAGGGGGGGATAACCCTCAGTCCTTGACCTCTCAGGGGTCTTCCTTTATATGAGAATTTCTAAAGAACTCAGTCTCAAATCATAGATAAATACACACAAGCGGTGCTGGTGAACATTACTTTTAAAACTAAAGTTACATTATTACTTTTTACAGAGTCTGCTGTTTTTGTCGGCAAACAAATAGATTAAATCATTTCTAATATAAACCATTCCATTAAAATAATTGATTTAATTTCTATAAATAGATGTTAGTGCAATCTATGATGAAATAAAGACAAAGTAGAGATTGAATTATTATACTTGTTACTTCTATAAAAGTTATTATGTTACATATACAATTGCATTTGTTTAAAATTCAAAATAAATCTAAAAAGCATTACTTGTTACTTTAAAAGAAACTGATCACAAGTCATGCTTTTTCTATTTAATCCATTTACTAACAAATGCAACTGAAAATCTCTTCATTCCCCATAAAGTCATCATGTAACAGTGTGACGTAATGTAAAAGTGCTTTAATAAATTAAAAGTGTAAAGTCACTTTAAGGAATATCACAATGCAACACGTTAACTAAAAGTAACGTTAACATGTTGCATTACTGTGTTACTTCCATAAGATGTTGATTTAATTTAAATGAAGTTTTACAAAATCACTCGTAACCAAGAGTGTAAAAGAGTACCGCACATGACAACATTATGGGACATGTTGTTCATTGAATTTGTCAGGAAATAAATTCAATTCAATTAAAAACATTCTAAATTTGATGTTTATTATAGTGTTAAAGTAACACTTACCTGGAATACTTATTTTACTGTCAATAACAGAAGGTATAAAACTGTACAACACTGAATGAGTGTGATAGACTTGGACTTTAGTGTCCTAACTAATTACGGATTGACTACGTCAGTACCAATGTGTAAAGTATTGCGTTTTACACTTTGCCTCAAGGTATTATGGTGCAAATATATGAAATTGGATTTTAATGATCAAGCTAGATCCAGATAGAAAAAAAAAAGAATCGACAGCCTGGTCCCTTGTCCTTGTCCATCACTTCAGAACAGGCCAAACTTTACATTTTTAACATCTGTCCATCCACCCATCCATCTATCCATCCATCAACACCAAGGCCCCACTGTACACAACCCCCACGCCCCGCGATCTCCAATTCTCTTTCTTTCCGCTCCCTCTCTCTGCCTCTCCTGGAGCAAGTCGGGCCCTGTTTGATGGTGACATGAAGCATTTATTAGGCGAGAGAAGCTGAGCAGGAAAGAGAGAATAAAGAAGAATTGGGAGCACGAGTGTGTGGATGGTTAATAATTTCTGCGGACTTCTCTTGGCCCTGGATTTTTATTTTATTTATTTTTTTCTATTGCAGTAGCTGAAAGAGACTCCCTACCCCATCATGTTCAACCACAACAACATAGATACGCACCTATCAGAGCGGCCCACATCACGCGCACACACGCGCGTCTGAGTGCCAGCAGATGGATGATTAAAAACACGCTGTGGCTGTAGCATGGAGAACTTTACCTGGGGACTAAACCGACGAGATATAACATAAGGTTAACTGATTTGGTTTGGATATGGCGAGCGTTTTGAAACAGTTTGAGTAAATTCTGCCTCTCTGGCAGTGCTCTAACACAAACACACACGTCAGCTGCACTGAAATGCAGGTCCACCGCACATGTGCTGCCACAGAGGTGGATGACTTGGTTCTACACACCTCCTTTAGTGTGGCCAGAGTCATCTCTCCTGACACAACAATAGTGGTGGTCGACCGTTATTGATTATTTGATGGCTGATACCGATGCCGATATCTTAGAGAGCAGGGTGGCCGACGGGCGATATAAAGCCGAGCCGATATATACATATTTTTTTATATTTATTTAACTTAACATTTAAAAAAATTATAAATAAATAATTTGAAAGTTAATTCAAAATAGATCTGCAAAAAAAAAGACATACTTTAGATGGCAACTTCATAATTCTGTAATCCTATTACAAAGACAAGGAAATACTAATTTTACATACAGTAAAAATAACAGGAATATGACATAGTGGTCAACTGGATATAGCTTGGCATAGTAAGAAATCAAGGGTTTAAAGTTCTGGTCTGTATTCAATTCGCACGGACCAACCATCACATATAGTGTAGATGCGTTCATGCAGTTTACAAATGCACACTTCAGAAGAGCTGGATTCAACAAAGTCTGCAAGGTTTGTGAAATGAAATGTTTATTAGATATTCAAAGACTTGTTTAAATGATACAAATGCATATTTGCTGAATGCTGACGGTAAATTCGAAAGTATTATAATGTTAGCCTTTTTATTTCTAACAATATAAACGCAAACGCTATAATACTTTTTGATTCAGTTCTATGTAATAACGTCAAAATAAAAGTCCTGATACGGAAACATCAGCAACACAGAAAAAAACTTATTGGCAGATATTTTAAAAATACCAAATATTGGCCAATATATCGGCCTTGGTGATATATCGTAGGACTACTATACACCCCTCCCAGATAAGTACCAGAAAACTCTCACATAGCCTACTCAAGCAAACCATCTAAAGCACAGATTTTTTAGGGAAGATTACGACTTTGGGAATAACAAGCATGTCAGAGCTGGTGCAGTGGGTGATGCATGTGAATGTGACACGTAAGAGACATTGTGCAAACAGAGATGCAGGTTTGAGTCTGATTCATCTCATTTCTTACACCACCTTCTCTCGTATTTCTTTTTTGACAAAAAAGGGCCATTTTTAATTATTGGTAACTGCTGCGCCATAACCCCCCCAAGTATTATACTATTTGCAAAATAACAGAATAGGCCTTATATTTAAAATATAAAAGTATCCCATGATTTACAAGTATTTTTTGAGAACTCAATTTACCTGCACGGCTTTACTTGTATATTATATCATGAATAATACAATTTAATAAGTTTAGTTAGGCAGAAGGGTGAGAAGTGAGGTGAGATGAGGTGAACAGAGAAAAGGCGAGAGTAATAATCACTCTTTGCCTTCTTCAGTTCCTCTGGGAACTTCTTGAATACAGGAGCAGCCCTCCAAAAAAGCACACATGCAAACTGAACTGCACACAATGGAAAAACCTGACTTTTAACCAACAAATGAACACATCGTAGAAGAACGGCTGTTTTGTAAATGTCATTATTACGCTTTTTTCCAGTGTCCCCTCCCCTTTATTCTCCCTTTGTGAGCGTATGTGTGTGCGAGCGCTCTCGAATGGAGAGCGACTTTAATTGTTTCTTCAGCATAGCCCCGCTGTTTGCACGGGTTATTATCCCCGACTTTGCGGGAGGGGAGGGGGGGCTTGCTGTTTGACGGGGAATTAAATGAAGAAAAATAAGGAATAACACATCTGACTCCAGGATCAAGGGCTCGTCTTTCTCTGGGGTCAGGCGGGCTAGCAGAACTGAGAGTCTTTTACAATGAGGGGCTAATTCTGTCTAAGCCAAAAAGGCTTCTATGCTAGGCTCCAGACTAGCCTCAGGATAAAGCGAGGAAGCTTCACGCCTTAAAATCAATTTATCAAGGCATTACTAACCCAACACAGAGACCTGTGGTTCACACACATAATCTGTCCGTGACGAAAAAGCAGACTGACAAGCACCGCTTCACTATTGTTAGTCCTGTCTGTATTTTTAAAACTAGTTACTTTAATTGATAAGTGAAGGGTCGCAGTAGTCTTTTATCATTCTGCCAAATCAATTACGCCTCTTTATTCACCGACGTAATTGTCTGGAAGATCTGAAACAAGGTACAGCCAGACGTTTTGACATCGGATGAACTCTGCAAATTACTCAAAAGTTCCGTTTTGCAGAGTCAAACTCTGTGTGTTTGTAAGGGCAAGGCTGCTCAACTCTGTAAGCATATCTTTGTTTTAGCGGTTTTGTTCTTGCTGCTAGAAAACTTTTTTAGGCCTTGTGAAATCGATAGGTTCTGCTCTGGAGAGAGCCACAAGCGTTCAAGAGATTTCTCTGTGCGTGGGCACATGCATGCGTACACACACACACACACACACACACACACACAGGAACATTTCACCTCCAGCTATACCAGTCCTTCACTGGTCTCGGACGGTTCCCCGAGCGCTTTGCCATAGGAGGCCAGATGACCTGGTGAGGGGTCAGAGGGGACTCTGGGGGGCGCAGCAGGGGTCAAACCAGCACCAGTACTCCTCATTAATGACCTCTGCAGCCCTTCAATCACCACCCTCAAAAAGCTCAGACCAGGGCCCGAAGCCTGTCCAGCAGGGAGACAGGCCAATAAATATATGCATCAGCCAGGTGTAGAGAGTGGGCTTAATTGCCCCCTTTCCTTATGTTTAATGTACAGCCCAGTGAGACAGGCAGGGTCGTAGAGCAGACACCCGGAGAGGAGAAAGAGAAGAGAGGAGAGCGTTAATGCATCTTTTAATATCAGGAAAAGCCAATTACCTACAGACAAACAGTTTCTAACTTTTGACATAGTCGGTAAGATTAACATTTAATGTTTTTGAAAGAAATGTCTTTTGTCCAACCAGGCTGCATTTATTTAATCAAAAATCTAGGAAAACAGTTTTATTCTAAAAACATTTTTACAATTTAATAACTGTTTTCTATTTTATTGTATTTTATTTTAAAACGGTTTATGCATGTGATGGCAACGCTGTCACATGAAGTAATTGTCAGCAGCCATTACTTCAGTCTTCAGTGTCACATGATCCTTCAGAAATCATTCACATACGCTGATTTGTTGCTCAAAAAATTATCAATATTTAAACCGGTTAAAAATTGTTGGTAATGGTGATACATTTCTTTCAGAATTCTTTGATAGAAATAAAAAGTTTAAAAGAACAGCATTTATTTGAAAAATAAATATATTGTAACATTATAAATCTCTTTACTGTCACATTTAATTAATAGAATGAATCCTTGCGGAGTAAAAGTATTAATCTTTACTGATTTTAAACTTTTGAATTTAGTAGGTAGTGTAACCCTGAGTGGGTCATAACATCCACAGTTTGACAGGCCTAAATTATAAAACGAGCCTTACTGTGTGAAACGTCACTCAAATTCCTATTCTAGGTCACCAAACTTAATTTCCTAAATGTAAAATAATACTTTCAAGATGTACCGCAACATGCTTTCTAGACAAAAGTCTCTGATGCTCTCGGTGGACTAAGTGAAAATGGCTGCCATGTTTAATCTACATGGGTACGAGCAGCTTTGAGAGACTCTTTCTCTGCGCGTTGTTCCAGCACGTTTTAATCTGCCCTCTGCAGCAGCCCAATCCGGGTTCCAGAGCGCAGCATCTTAGAACGGCCGCGATCCTCCGGGAAGGCCTGACAGGGGAGCCTTGGCTGGCAGGCTTGGTGGGGAAGGAAGAGGGGGGCGCAGGGAATGCCAACCACACAAACAGAATTAATAACAGCGAGCGTCAGAGCGACGCCTTCTCTTTAGAAGTGAAGCGTGGCATGGAGCGGGTCCGCAGCGAGCTCCGGTTCCGGGCCACTGAGCCCAGGCCTTCTGATAAAGCATGTGGCTAAGCCGGTACAATGGCAGAGCCTACGAATGAGCTCTTACATTAAGACAGATTCTTCCCCACAAAACTAGCAGGCAGGCTGCTGATAAGGAGTTGTCATTGGCAGACACACTGCCCACCAGGGAGAAACCCACATCCAAACCCATCCGCCTTTTCCTCCCATCACAGACCAGATGAATTACGCCACGATCTCCACACCAATAGGTGTCACTGCTTCAAAATAGAGCAAGCATAACTATTGGAGAATGTTAAAAAGCGGAAGAAAAAAAAACGTTTTGCCTCTTAATATCACGATACCAGTTGCATCAACATCCAAAGACAGCCATTAAAAGAGACCTCAGCTGCTGTCAAACTGTGCGCAATTACTTTTTTTTTTCAGGTTCTGATGAAATACTTTTAGAGTTGTTTAACTAATTGTTCATGCTGTGAAGTCAATGAAAAAAAAAAAAAAGCAAGAGCATAAAAATCAATTTTGTGGTTCATCTCCCATTACCTCAAAATCACACCCTCTAACAGTCAACACACAGACACTCAAAATAAATACTTCATTCTCCATCCTCACATAAACTGCCTGGAACTGAAACAAACACCTTCTCAACGTCAGAAGATTATTTTAATATTTTAAAAACAAAAACAATACAAAATCACTAAAAGAATGCTTAGTTAAACACAGATTTAGGAAAACATTAAACAAAACATGTTTCAGTCACTACAATAGAAAAGTGAATGGACATAATGACTAAAAATAAATGTAATCTATTATTCTCTACGAACCATCATTTGAAAATGAGCACCAGATGCAATAGGGTGATTAGGTGCAAAAAAAAAAAAAAAAAACAGCTCACAAATCAAAGCCTGAAATGAAAAATACAAATGCGGGATGCATAAGAACGCTGGGGGTTCTCGTTCCCTGATCTCTTCATTTGTGGCTTTGCAGCCCTATGGTAACTCACTTCAACATTTTACAACAGCCCACTGACCAATGAAACTTCCACACCGTTGCCAAAAGCCTAGGTGACAATAAAAAAAAGCCATTTAATGTTAAAACCAGATGGTGCCAGAAAGGAAGGAAAGCAAAGAGATGAGATCTGTACCGTTACACAAACACACACCAAAAAAAGATCAACACAGCACATTACAGCTTCATTGTCTCCTTTCTTATTCTCAAACATGTAACAGTTCTTCCGGAAGATGACAGTTTCAAATATTACCTCTGAAATCGCACAACAGAAAACCTCGGCAGTGTTCTTTAAAGTCAGAAAAATACACAACTTCATAGCTTTTATAAGAAAACTACAAAATGACTAGAAAATTCAATGCACATCTGAAAATGTACATTTAAAACAGCGAGTAATTACCCAATTCCCACAGAAAACTCTTGCTAAAGGATACATAATCTACAGCAAGATCTGAATGCATTCCTGAAAGACATTTTTTTTACATTTCAACCCATCCAACACGTACCCCTGATGTCAGTGGGCAGAGAGGGGAATAATGCCATTAGATTTCATTCTCAGCAAGCTTCAGACAAGGATTACTCAAACGTTTTCTCCCTTTCTTAGAATAAAAGGTCCAATTTGATTCGACTGACTGTAAACAACAGTGAAAAAATGGAAATAAGTGCCCTCTCTGTCTCCCTTCCTGTCGTGTGCATTCATCCCCCTCTTAATGTCCTGCAAATGAAGGGGATTTATTAATGTGTAATTAAGTAATAATCATCGCTACATAATGCATGAAACACTCAAGGGGACGGTGGAGATATGAAACAGGAATGCCACAGCTGAACACTCAGTGCATAGACACACATTAAAAAGGGATTAATTGAGAGAAATAATATTTTGATAAGCGCAGCTCCCTCTCCCCCTCTGACGAACGCTCGCTGTCTTTTTCCTCTCTAAATAATCTCTCTCTCGCTCTTGCGTGCGCGACTAACACTGGCAATCACAGTTTCTAATGTAATGTGATGTGATGTTGAGAGCACGACTTCTTTACCGGAAAATAATCCCCGGTCTAACAATGGGCAACGGTTTCTTGAGGAACCCCCTCTCTATGTGCCTGCATATGTTTCCGACAGCCGTAACACCTGCAGATTTGCACATATCAAAGCAGAAATTAATGACAAACAAGCTTAACCTCTGCATGAGCGAGCCAATACACTAGACACCGGGACATAAAAAACATGAATGATTTTGTGCATACCACACTCAGACATATTGTTGGTGCCCTTCTAATCTCAGTGCATAGCAATCAAAGCTAAAGGTGCTGGGCTGAGATAGGGACAGAGCGAGCCTTGGTTACATATTTAATTGGCCTCTGATTGACGTGCATCGCTGAGTCAATACAATCACTGTTTACCCCCCAAACCTCTGTGCTGCAGCAGGCCAATGCATACTTGATAGAAAACTGCAATAGTGTTTGTTGCAATACAACCAAACATTTGACTTGAAATTGCCTTGGGGAAAAATAAATAAATAAAATAAAAAATATCAGTTAATGCTTGGGGGGGAAGATGATGCATATTCAAATACAATATTTCTCTATCACTGCGCATGTGAAAAAGAAAAGCTGGTCAAAATAAACATTACGTTATTGATTACAGGGTCAAAAAGGCTGCTCTCTCTCCAAAACAACTCAACAACATTGTTTAGGATTGATCTGCACCCAGCAGGCTCTGTCCATGTTAAATATCTATGACAAGAAGTTATTCTTAACACGTTTTATTTTCACTTTAACAGCCATGAATATTATCCACTTACGCTCTCCATAAACTTATGACCATGTTTTTTCTCTCCTGATGAACCTCTGCAGATTGCGGCCGTTAATTAAAACAAAAAACTGGTTATTATTTGGGGGAGGGGGTACTAATATGGGCCACATGGCCACCCGAAAGCCCATCTGGTTTCTATTGGGGTGAGGGTGCCAAGTGATATCTCGACCGGCAGCACAATATCTGCCACACATTGCTGATGGACAAGGCAAAATAGCAGCAGGCCTTATTACTCCTAAATTCACCTGCCTGTGAGTGTTGAGTCTTGTAGGAGGGGCGTGAATAAGATGAGACTGTGTTTGACTGATTCTGCCATGTCAAAGTCACAACCAGTAATAAACAGAGACAATAAAAAGCAAAGAAGGGGGGAAAACACCAAGCTGAGAACTATAGAGAATCAGATTCCATTCACAATACCACTACAGACTGAGAAGGGGGTGTCTAAAATGAGTTGCATAAACATCTCAAATTTTGTAGGATTTCCACAGAGAGGACAAAATTGGAATATATTGAACTAACTGTCTATTTTATTATCAGTAGTAGTAGTATTAATAAAAAAAAATATTTTTACATTTAACAAATATTATTTATACATGCATTTAAAAAATAAAAAAGCATTAAATTATAATGCTTTTGACTATGAATGATTTATTGTTTAATTCTAAAAATAAATATAATTTAATACACATTAAACCAATTCAAAAATACTACTACTACTAACATTATTAAACCTAAAACAAACTCGAGCACTATTTCTAAAGCACCTTTCCTATAAGAGGTACTTGTACTGCCAACCACAAGACCTGCTGGCACCTGGCATCAAAATGTTAAAGTTTCATTTCTCTATGTGGAAAAAAGCATACTTCAAATCTATAAACATAATGTCACTAAGCAAAAACATTAAATCAGTGACTTTCACAATCCCCGCCAGTTTTACACATGAAATCTCATTGGCCATGTGAGTTGTTCCCTCTCGTAAAACGCTTACCTTTAACGGAGCGCGGTTTGGCCTGCTTGCGTCTAGACATCTCCGTGTTAAGAGCAATATTTTACTTTCTTTAACGGATGTCTTGTCCTCTCCGAGAAATATTGACAGGTCACGCGCTGATACTTGGGAGATTTCTTCACTTTGCCTGTTGCAATGCGGCAACTTCAGTATCGCTAGTCCAGAAGCGTTCAAAGGAAGAGAGAGTATGGCAAAGGAAATGGATATTCCAATGATTAAACTTCTCCAACCTGTAGATTTAACGAATAACTTGCGGCTTTTCCCGTGCTCGAGAAGCAAACGCTCTTTTGTTCCTCCGTAACGGCAGGCGCTGACGGTGGAGCGGGCACGCGCGCTCAGAGTTTCAAGAAGCGGAGCGTGCCCAAATTACACCTGATCAGAAGAGAGAGGTGCCAATACTTGCCGATAATATGGTAAACCCACTTCGAGGATGTTTCGGAATTGATTCGCAATGTTTTTCCTCCTTTTAGCAGTTGTCGCAACTGTCTCTTTTCGTTGTGATCCCGCCGAACCGCCCTCCTTCGCTGTTATTTTTCCGAAGGTGCCACTCTCAATGGCATTTTACGCAGCATTTTTACCTGAGGGGATTTTTCTTCTTTTTGTTTATCGTCTTAAAAACCGTAAATATTTCTAGTCGCTAGCCTCTCTCTCCCTTTTTCTTTGTCCTGACTCTGGTCTTCCCTCCGCCTCCCGATCCGACTGCTGGCGGGGCTGCAGCGCAGACACACATAATAAAGCCAGGCTTGGCTGGAAATGTAGCCGTGTCCCAGCAGGAGGATGTGAGAGTAGGGTCCCGGCGGGGGAGCGCTCTGATCCCGCAGGGAGCTCCGCACAGCCTGGGTTGAGCAGACAGAGAGAGCCAACAGCACCAAACCATGGTCAGCCATGGAAACTACAGCTTAACTTGGAGCACGGATCGGGGCCAAAACACGGAGCTTCGAGGAAACTCTGCAGCGTGCAAGAAAAAAGACGGACTGGATTCGCTTTTTGCGCTCCTTGTACTCGTGCCATCGTCTCGGGTTCACTCCAGCGTTTAACTGTCGATTGGATACGATGACATTTTGACTATTTGTGGGGCTTGTTTTGAACATTTAACATTCCTACGTCGTCTTTGAAAGCGTTTATCTGCGTTTAAAATGATAAGATTTAGGATTTAAAGAGATAGTTCGGCTCAACCAAAATGAAAACAGTGTCATCATTTACTCACCCTCACGTTGTTCCAAACCCGTTTGACTTTCTTTCTTCAGTGGAACACAAAAGGAGATGTTAGGCTGTATGTTAAGGTCTGACAGAATCAGTCACCATTCACTTCCAGAGCAATTTTTTTTCCCATACAATGAAAGTGAATGGTGACTGAAGAAATAAAGTCATACAGGTTTGAATCAACAAGAAGGTGAGTAAATGATGACAGCTTTGTAACTGTTGGTGTTAACCTTTGAAACGTTTTATTTTTTGGAAAAGATCTGCATATGAGAATAATGTTTGGTATTATCAGATGTGTTGTATTTTTCTAACTAATTGTTATAATGGGTTATTTTTAATTCACTTTAAACCCTTCTTATTGGCAGGATTAGGTGTTTTGGGCAGTATTTTCAGTCCCCATAGCGTTTGTCTGGCCGTCTGCGTGTGCAGAAATAGGATCATTTGTGCAAAAATCAACCTAAGAAATGGTCAAAATCACACGCGGTGTGCCGGAGCTGCTCGGCCGTTGTCATGGATAACATGTTGGGCACCCTGTCTCGGTCAGCGGGATGTCCTGCAGATTGAGCCGGGCACCCCGCGGAGCCACGGAGCGGCCTTTAAAATTGACCCCCCGCGGAGGACCGGGGCCCCTCTTGTCTCGTCTGAGCGCACGCCTGGAGACCGCTTTTAAATGTGCTTCTGGTGTCCCAGAGAGAGAGGCCGCTGACACGAAGGGGCGAAAGCTCACCGCAGTGGTCCCTTTTTCTCTGATAAATTCAAAGGAGGAAAATAGCCCACATTACAAGCTCCTTAAGGGTCAAGGACAGCTGAGACATGAATGGTTTGAAAGAGTGGCATTGTGAAATCACACAGCACACGATTACACCCTCTGTCATCTTTTTACGGATTTGCATTTTTCTTGTGCCACAATGAACGGTTCAGAATAAGACTTACAAGACATGTGGATGAAATTAATTAAGACGCTGGAGAAAAAGAGGTGTGAACGGCAAATGCGGTGGTCCTGTTTGGAATAGACACCGTTGCTATTTTAGGATGATTTTAATGAGTGGCAAATAATTTTTTGAGCTTGGATGATTGCATGCGCTTTGAAAAATACTGAACGTTTAGAGGAGGAACAAAATCTCACATTGGATATTACAAGGACGGAGGCCTTTGCAACACTTCATTTCACCGCTAACTGAATTCAAACGGTCTCGGTATTGGCTAGTATTTTCCTTCACGCAGCAGGGATGGTGGTAGATTGATGCCCTTACATTATTCATGTGACGATTATTCAAAATTTAGCAATAACTCAACAGCGTTTTGTCCTTTCTCTCATCCGTCTCCTCTCTCACCGTACCTAGGTATGCAGCTATTCTTATGCGACTATCGTCCATTGGACAGTGCGGCCTCAGAAAGCACCCTTAAACACTCCCCCATTGTACTGTCACAAGCCTGGAGAGTTCATGTTATATTTATGTTGCCTACAGCGTATTCTCTCTGTTCTGTTCTGTTCAGCTGAACTCACGCCAACTCCTCCAGGTCCCCCCTCCACAGACAATGTTACATCTCATTGGCTTTGCCCTAGATAGGCTATTTTTGTATGAAATAATTAGACATAACTGATTTAAATACTGCAAAGCCAACACTCTTTTGTCTCGTTAACAAAGTACAGGAGAGGCACACGCTTGCAGTGTCATTTATGTCAATCCGTACAAGGAGGCTAAAATACGTTTGTGTTCAAAGCTAATGGATCTGAAGCGGGGCCAAAAAAACAACATTTTATTAGCTTTCCTTCGATTCGGCTTTTACTTTCGGGACCGTGCTACGGTGACCTGACCTGATAGAATCTATTATGGAAGCAAAAAATGGCAGGAAAGCACTGCCAGAAGCTTTTAATTGTCTCGTGTACATCAGCAAAATATAGGATTGCTAAAATATGCCACCATACAGCACTAATTGCCCATATAAGGACAGCGCGGCGCTTAAAACAGCACGTTTTGTTTGTTACAGTGACCCCGGACCCAGACAGCCATGCTGATGCCGAGTGCACACGGGCACACGAGGGAGAGGTGCAGAGCAGGAACGCAGATTGGGGCTGACCGCTCGGCTGCACTTTAATGTACCCTCTACTTCATCAGTCCTGATTAGCCACCATAAAAATCCAGATTGAACATTACATTTTTACTGCTGATTGTCTTCCAAACACTCTCAGGTGTTGGCATGTTAAATGCCAGGGTGTGCATCTGTCCTCGCATCCCATTAGCTTGCTGCAGTGAGACGTCTGACTTGAAAAAGGGGACCCTCTTCAGAAACGAAAGCAATGCAGAACAAATTTCAGGCTTTTAGGCTTACCGCGTCTTGTGCCAAAACCTCAATAACAAGCCCCCCTCCAGCCCCCGTTTCCCTGGCTCTTGCCCCAGACTTACACAAAGAAACACCAGCTTTATGGACTTAGGGCATTAAAGCATAAAAAACAGCGGACGGAGAACAGGTTCGGAACACATGGCGTCAAACGAGGAGACCCGATCTCATCAGATCGCACAGGCTATACTGTTAAACGCTTCAATTTTTAGGTGCGCGGGCCGTGTTTTCAAAAGGGCACATGAAAGGGCTTAGCGAGAGAGAGAGAGAAGGCCCAAGCAAAAACGCTTTTCTGATGAGCTGCAACAATGCACTCACTCCCACGACATCAGCTCTCTGTTGGGAGTCTCCTCCTAATTTCCTCCATCCATAATAAAAAGAGCTACATTAAACAGTGCCATTAGTGCCAGCAATTTGTTTTATTCTCCACAGAAAGAGAAATGTTATCTGTGGCGGACAAACTTAACCCAATTAAAGCTCATTGTGTATGGGGGCCTTGCTGGGTCTTCAGCTGATGCCTAGGAACGAGGGCAGAGTCAGCCAACATTGGGGAGGGAGAGGGGGAAAAAGAGAACGATTGGAACACGTCTGGAGAATTAGGGAAAGTAGGAGAGAGACAAATGTGCTTTCAGGAAAAAAGACGGGAAGAGAAATTATGTTTTTGTGCATGTTCCCCCCACATCAAATCCCTCCCAAGATGGTTTGATAGAGGAATACTGCACAAAATGTACACTCAAAACGAAAATGCACGGATACACCGGCGCTTACATAAATAGTTGAAGGATTCATGTGAATGTAAAACATTTGCAATAGAATAACAAGGGCAGGAAGTGCATACAAAGCCACACGTTCTGAGACACTCGTTCATACCTTCACATTTTTGCTGTTAATTGTTGTGATAACACCTCTCGATTACAGGGGTTTAATTATCAACATGTTTGGCTGTTAGACCAAGTACCTGGCACAGATCCTGGTGAAGGGCTCAAGGTTTCTAATGAAGATCTCACTCACAGCAGCATACAGGAGCTCAGTGTGGTGCTGTCCTAACAAAGAAGCACATTGCGTTTAGAGACGACCTGGGTGTCTGTGAATTCTAACACAATAATGCCAAGAATATTCATAGTGATACATTTTGATTGATATCCAGTTGTGCGGGAATGGCAAGTGTGTGTCACTATGGGGAAAAAAAGCGATTCTGTGTGATTGCGGAATTACAGTAACAGTGACTGAATCGCATGTCGTGAGACACAAATGAGGCATGTCTGCACTTCCGTTATAGGGCGAAAGCTGGTTTCAGTCCGTTTGACTGGTAATCCTTTCATCTCCTATTGCATTTATCAGCTTTAGTGGAGCTGTTTTTTGCTCGCTTACCCAAAAAAGGCCCAATCAACACCTCCCAGCTGGTGAAATGAAGCAGAACCGGGCCTCCATTACTTTGAGACGTGATGGATACTTCACAGCTGCGGTTGAGTGTCTTTGATCAGAGACTGGAGAGACAAACAGCTGTAAAACATGCCCTACTAAAGACATACACACATTTGCTGACAGTGTGTGCCAATAGGATATACATGCAGACAGTGTATATACATACATACATACATATGAATGTACAGATTCCTACTAAACTACTTTCATTCTCACGCAGGGCCTAATGCTATATGAAATCTTAGCACGTATTTGAAGGAGAATTCTGAGAGGAAAAATACATCCATTTATTGTTTGAGTTGCTCTGAAAAAAAGACAATAAAACTTTAATAAAATAATTATTTTGACATAATTCTCATTTGAGTGCCATTTACTATTCTACCATGAATTGTCTTAGAAATATCTAGTCTTATTTGTATATTTGGTTTGTAATTTAAGTTTAACTTTGTCCTCAAATACAAACATTACGTCGTCTGAATGCAATAATGTCTCGCCCAATTTTAAAGGATGTGCACAAACTAACAAATGCAGATTCTTATTATTATGAAATTGCACTAGGAACAAGTAGCTACACCCAGCAAGCAAGCCTTCGATTTACCTCCCAATGGTTCATTTTGCGTGAGGAAATTATATTTACTGTTATTGAGAGGAAATAAATTCGCGCTAGCAATGTTTCAGAGAGCGAAAACAATATGTAGTGTTCATTTTGTGTTTAAATCGTATTAAATGCTGCATTTCAGTGTATCTTCTTTCACATGAAATATTCAAATAAAATATAACCAAATATAGCCTACTCTGAGAAGAAATTTTCTGTAATATAAAAACAAGCGCTGTTTTGAAGTTTGATATACAGAAGAACCCTAAATTAAACATTTAACTGCTGCATTTAATGTATTTTATGTAGGTCTACAGCGCCATCTAGTGGTTTAAATGACTTTACACGCAGATTAGCCTCGTGTCTTACTGCTTCAGTTTTTTCTCTGTGGTGATTAGTTAACTGTCTTAAATACTGCAAAAACACAATATCAAACACTTATATTAAATAGTAATATTATCGATTCTATTAATCTCCCTTTATTTAAAGGGACAGTTAACCCAGACATGTAAATTCTGCTATAATTTACTTACCCTCATTTTGTTCCCAATTTGTTTGACGTTCTCACGTGAAATGAGATGACAAACAGAGTCACCGTTTACTTAACGCTGATTTTTTCCCGTTTAGTATGGTAACGGCTTTCTGACTATTTATTCAGTTCCACGTAACGTTAATTGTCAGTTGTGGAATTTACTGTTGATTGACTATGGAAGCCATTTTTGCTAAATAAGAAAAAAAAGAGTCACGTTTTGGTAAATCATAATTATGATTTATGACAATCGTATAATATTTCTCATTTCTTTCCCCTTAGATTTCGATTTTTTTTTTCGTTCAACAATTTGTTATAATAATTATTACTTTTTTTCTATTTTATTTAATAAATTATGACTTATCTTTTTTCACTTTTTTTGTGATAATTATGATCTACCAAAGCATGACCTTTCTTTTCTTACGTGGCAGAAATGGGCTTCCATAATTTAATTATACATTTCTGCCCCTCATTAGATTTATGAATTTACCCTACTTTACATATTTTTCCAAAAAAAAATATTTCATTCTCATGTCATGTCTTATGTGGGCTAGTAGAAAACTCTTGGTGTCGGGATCAAGGGGAGTCTATCATTATCTATCAATTGTTCAAAGGAGTTCATGAAAGAAGAGTTAATTACATGCCCTCTTAGTTACATCACCCACTTGAAGACAAACACAAGGATTGTGATAAAGTTTTCAACCATACTATTCATAATACTGAGGAAATTATCAGGTTGTTTCAATGTCATATTTAAGTCAGGTCTGTTTCTATGTATGTTTGTTAAATAAATAATTCACCAAAAAACAATCATTATTTACTCCCCCTCATGTTGTTCGAAATTGTTATGAAATCTATATTTCTTTCTTCAGTGGAACACAAAAGGTTAATTTTATAGGTTAATAATATCTTGGCCATTTTTTTTAAATAAGGAAAGTAAAAGGGGCTATCAAGTTCCACAATAAAAAATAAAGAAACACCATAAAAGAAAAGTATTACAAATGTGGTCCGTACGACATGTACACTAAGTTTTCTGTGCATATGTGAAAAATGTACGTAGAATTGACAATTCTTTTGAGATCTTTTCAATTCAATCATCAATTGAACTAGTTAAAACAATTGGTCTAAATGATTTGTTCCTGCACGTTACATAACATTATCCCTACTGTCAAGCATGGTGATGGCAGCATCTTGCTCTGGTGTTTCTAAGCAAGAGAAACAAAAAAGATTGAGCCAAAATCCACAAGGGGTGCCTGTATCAGTCAGCCAAAGACCTGTTCAGAGCAGCGACCCCTTTGTTCCAGTAGAACAATGTTCCAAAGAATAAATGACTTCAGTCTAATAAAAAATATGTGGCATGACCTGAAAATTGCAGTCAGATGGCACAATTGATTTAGAAATTGGAGTGCATTTGTACTGAGAAACGTGGAATTGAATGGAATTTTTGACCAGTCAAAATTTACATGATCAGGCCGAAAATAAATTTAAAAAAAATCTTAAAAACAAAAACAATGTATTACAAAATATATATTCTCATCTCTTAAGATACAAAACAATATCTTCTTAAAAAAAAATCATGCAGTAAATGGTTAAGAATTTTTTTAATGAACAATTTTTATGCTTTTTATAATTATTTTAAAAAATTATTTTAGTCAAAAATCATCTACCATTCATCTAAATTCTAAATAGCCTTATATCACTGCCTCATACCAAAAATTGTATTTGAAATACATCCAATCATTGTACAGAGAATAGAACTGTTAAACACATTCTGAAAACTCAACTTATGTCACTGAAATATTTCAGATTTATTCTAAGAAATTAGTTTACACCGGTGGAAATAAAGAGAACACCACTGTGGCTTTTTCCATATCGGTACATCTTTAAACATCTCATGGGATCCTAAAAGAAACACAAAAGGCAAGTCCCTAAAATAAAAAAATGAAACAAGTCCAAAATGTAATGACTGTCCCCACGTGACAACATTGGCCTGTGATTTAATCGGGTGTCCTGAGAGAATCAAGGTAGCAGGCGTCGTGGCGGCCGCGGACCTAAACCTGGTAAAAAAAAAAAAAAGGAACCAAAAGAAAAGAAAAATCAGAGACAGATCCTTCCACACCAATAGTGCTCTAAAAAGACTTGAGAACATGAGAAAGTGCTGACCTGTTGGGGCTCCCATATGAAGGCTCCTGAGTGAAGGTGGCGGTACTCTAGGACCATGGGGTCCATTCTGCGGTGGGGGTCCACAGATAAGAGGCGTCTTTAGCAATGCATGAGAGCCCGGATGCTGCAATAGTCCTCTAGAGGACTGGAAACCAAGAGGCGGAGTGTCAAGCAAAGGGGCACGGGTGGGAGAGGGCCAATGTATAGGTGCTGGGCCTAAGAGAGGTTGTGGCTTGTCAAGACTGTGAGTGGCTACTGGCCCTCTAGATGGCTGAAGATTAAATGAAGGACCGTGAGAGACTGAAGGGGCCCGAGAAGGTAAAAGACTATGGGGGGCAGTTGGTCTGTGGGAAGGTGGCTTTAGATTATGCATTGAAAGCAAAGGAGGTGGTTTTGTTTTAGGATATGAGCCTGGAAACACAGAGAATACTGTATTCAAATACCACACAAAAAGGTACAACAAATCAATGTATGATTTTTTATTTTAAGTAAGAAACATTTCTTTTTCCATTTAGCACTTTATATCATCCTGTGCCCTAAAAACAAACCTTGCAATCCCATGTGATGTCCTGGGGGTGCATCTCCTGACCCCGAGGGTGGGTTTGTCTGCTCTCGTGGTGGTGGACCAGAACCAGCAGGCAGAAGTGGTGGAGGCTTTCCTAACCCTGGAGGCAGGCTGTTGATCACAGGAGCAACCTCACTGTCAACTTCAGCGGAAGATACTGAGGAAGAAAGGAACAAATAATCAATAAAGAGATGTTTCTATACAGAAATAAGAACAATGCATACACAATGCAATTGTATAGATTGGCTGTGATTATTATAATAATTATTTAATAATTTAAGTCAAATATTTATAAAAACTAGAAGAAATTAGAAAAAATTGTTGTGCTCTAAAATTGACAAAAACAATCCGTTTTCTTCAGATGCGTGGAGCCAAGGGAATATGGAAAACGAAACGAGCAAGAAATATTCTTGCAAGTCAAATATTTATAATTATACATTATTTAAAATATAAAATGTATTATATAAATAATTCATAATTTAAATGTTTTATATATATATTTATATACACTGTATATATATATATATATAATACAATTTGATTAATTTAATATACAAGTTAGACAAATTATAATAACAATAAGACAAAATGAAATTAATAAGACTATAAGTAAATTAATTATATAAATACAATTATTTACATGCAATTTTTTTTTTTTTTTATATTCATATTTTAAATAAAGTGCTAGTGACAGACCGATATACCATCATTGACGGTCCATGCTTGGTGGATTAACAGAAATGCTTCAAAACCTCCAGAGTAAATATTCTACATTTAAAAAAGAAATCAAATGGAATAAATTGTGTATAATTATAAATTAAAATGTGCATTGAATTTGATCATTCATAAATACATCTAGTTTAAGGAAATTCAATTATAATGTGCAAATTAAGAGCAACATGAGAATTACACACTTATAAAGACAACACAATATGAATATGAATGTAACTAGGCCAGGACATGGAAGCATGTTCACCTCGCAGATGGTCCTGGCGGTTTTGAAGATACTCCGCCAGTGTGCTGAGCTCCTCTGGGTACAGGTGCAGACCTTCGGCCAGGAGAAAGAGCAGGTGGCGGGTGGCAGAGGGAACAGTGTGGCGCTCCAGCTTGCCACGCTCCAGGTAGTCCTCCGTCAGCTCAGCCGCCCGAGCCGCGGTCTCCGTGGGGTCCAGCACACGCCGCGAACCGCTCAAGCGCCTGAACTCCACCATCACAAACTCCATGGCTTGTTCTTTGGGCATGTTTCGATGGACTGCAGAGAGGCAGAGGAAGGGTCAGCCAGAGGAGGGAGGGGGGTTACATATGGCGCTCAGTGTGAGCCGCTGCAGTCTAAGCAGTGCGCACAAGAGTTCTACCTCATCAGCAACATGCTGCAGTCTGGCAACCACTGCTTAACCCAATTACCACATTCAAATTCAGTATGCACTCAAAGGACACGTTCATGAGCACGCTTGTAAGTTTTTAGTAAGGGACATTTAACAGATTAGAAGTTTATATAATAAGATTGCTTTGAAAAGTTGTTTTGGACCAAATGTACTGTGTGTAATATGAGGAAGCAATGTGCATGAGATAAATCTTTTAGACTTTTGATAATTGGTCTTGTTCACAATGTCATTCAGCTTTGACAATCAGCAATAACGAATTCCTTCACTGGGAAAATTCGACAATTCAGTTCACGCGTTTAAAAGGATGGATCTGCACTTTAATAGATTCACTATTGAAGTGAGGGTAAGCTGGAATGCACTACATTGACCGTTTTTTTTAAGCCCATTCGGAGGATGTCAAACATGTTTGATATTTTGAGCAGGTTTTAGAACACATTGTTTTTATTTGTCATACATGTTCTGTTGTGTTCGAAACGACTTGTAAGTCTGGTAGTGTGTGATCCTCAGTTGTTTAGTTTTTCTCTGTAAGTTGGTAGGTGTATGATGCCTAGAGTTTCAAAATGTGTTAAAAAAAATGTGTATACCAGCCTTCAGAGAACTTACCAGCAAGGTGAGGTTTTATAGAAATAAAAATAAAAAACATTAATAATAAAAATAATATTAAACATCTGAAATACATTATATATTATTAACAGTGTTTTTTAAATCAAGTGGTGGGCATTAATTATAATATCAGAATTAAGGGCATTTCATCTATTTTAATGTGATGTTATTGTTTAGATGTTTTTTTTACATATGCGTGTCTACATTGATGAATTATTGCTTGGTTTTAATGGTGCAATTTAAACATTTAAAAACTGTTGATTGGTAAAATATTTGTACCCAAACCTGTTATAATAATGTCATTTTTTTGGAAAGAATGTATGCTTAACTTATTTGGACCATTCACAATTATCTTATGAATTATGTTTGTGAAAAAAAATGTAAAACCGGGGCAAAACTACAAGCTATTGTATTTGGAGGATTGTGAATATTTTTTTTCTTAAAAACAAAGGACATAAAAAAAAAAAACTTTAGAGGGGAATCAGTTATTGAGGTTATTAAAAAAAAGAAAAGAAAAATGTTTTTCCATAACTATTTTAAAACAAAGCATGTTTCTAGTCTAAGATCCGGTTTGTGTGTTTGCAATTTAGTTTTTTTCAACTGCCACAAGATACACAAACAGCTTTTTTTTGTAAAGTTTGCATTGCATTGAGATGACATTGACACATTTTGCAGTTCATATAAATGAATTATCTTTTTGGGCTGTTCTGAAAGTTACAGTATATTTTTAGAATATATCAATGCATGTTTTTTTGGTGCAATCACAGGAGTAAATGATCATACTAGTTCATACTAAAAAAAATGCCCACCACCAAGTCCAGGGTATTTTCTCTGTAGCTATTATATAATGTTATTTAACTATTGTTTGAAGTACATTTAAGTGGATTTATTGGGAGATAAATTGTGGGAGTCAGGACTTACTTTTGAGGGACTCTGAAAATATGATTACTGTGCACGAGGAGAGTGTTACATTAGTCTGCTCGACGAGAATACATAAGGGGGAACCGTCGGAGCGGACATCTTGGAGGGCCCGGGTCAGGCCTGATTCCACCTGCAGGTAAAGCATTTCCACCGAGAGGCCACGTTCCTGCAAACACTGGCCTATCGATTTGGGGTAATCCCTTTGAAAGAAGAAGAAGAGATCTGGTTATTGAGAACCATGCTTCAGGGCATGACGTGAGGAAATGTGAGGTTGTTGAGTGTGGCCTGGCTTATATATACAGTAATGAAAGGATAGAGATTTAATGAATAATGAATAAACCAACACAAATCTGCTTAGCATTATTAAAGTATATTAAACATTAGGTTGTTTCATTTGTTTTAGCTGAATAAATGCTTTTGTGTGTGGCATTAGTCTTCTTTGAGAGAAATAAATCCCAAAAGACATCAAAAATAAGTGAAAACTGTTTAAATATTAACTAAAAAGTAAGTTACATCATAATATCATCATTTAACACACATTTACACAACTAAATGACCAATATAGTGTTCAAATATTGTAAAACTGATTTGATTCAAATTTGAAATACTTCTATCGACACATTTATGACAAGAAATATTAATCAGATCACTTAAATGGGACTGTCTATTTTGTGTCAATAATTGTCTATTATTAAAAACAGAAATCTGCATTTTATGTAATGTAAATTAAAAACCTCCATGTTTAAAGATGTATTTTCCCTTTCGTTAGTAGAACGTTTGAGTTTTTGTCTAATTACTTGATATAAATATGGCTTGATTACTGAATATTTTGAATATCACCACTTCTCAAAGAGGCTCCATTGTATTTTGTTAAATGAACAAGGATTGTCTGGACATATTTATTCTTTCATAAAAAAATGTGAAAGTTTGTTTAGGAGACTGAAAATGTACACGAATAAATCAGTCATATGCAAATAAAAACAAATTATCCCTGCTATATATATCCTTTTTTTAAAGAGAATATTTTAAATGTTTTAAACTTTTTATTATTACCCTCTTTTAGAAATGTGAAATAGAACATTTAGATCTTCCGATCTCTACAGTTTTTAGGGCAGGGCTCTAAAGACTCCCTTAGCCTTTCATTTTAAATTGAATGCAACACATGACGCAGTGGTACCATAAAATGATGCAAGGTTTGTACCACCATGTGTTTCCGCAGCTTTGAGATTAGGATTCAGAAGTCATGCATTTAAATTTGTTTGTTGGGGGGTTGGTTGCTTGTTTTTGATTTTTTGTGAGACCACAGGGTGTAAACATTTGTGTTTGATTTGCTGGATAAATATAATTTACACAACATACAAATCCATTTTTAAACTTTTTTATTTATTATTAAATTAACCTCTTTTTGGAGACAGTTTGGCAAAATATTATGCTCAAAGGTTTCATTTTAAGCTCAAAGATTTTCATTTATTATCTTTTTTGTTTGTTTTTTTGTCCACTGGAAAAGCAGTGTAAAATAGTTATATTAGTGGATTTTTTTATTTATTAATTTATAAGGATTATAAGGAGACTGAAAGTGAATTGTAAAGAAAAAGGGTGTTCACACTTGGCATGTTTGGGTCGATTAAAACGTACCCTGGTGCGATTGCTCTGTTAGTGCCGTACATTTGCGGTACCATCCGAACCCTGGTGCGCACCAAACAAGCAGACCGAGACCGCTGAAAAGATGGGTCTCGATCCGCTTGCAAACGAACTCTGGTGTAGTTCGAATAAAATATGAACGCAACACAGACCAGACATGTAAACAGACCAAAAATGGGACATGATGTCACAAGCTGCGACCCTAAAAAGGACAGAATGCTCACGCACACCTGTTTTTTCTCGTCATAGTCGCGATGTTGCCCATCACAGTTCAGAACAGGCATCAGAACAGTGTCTTCTCGCAGCAGATCGTTTATGTGTGTGACGGAGGGATTCCTGCCGCTGTTTTGACTCCTTTACACATTTTACAAGCTCTTCACGAGTTCTCAGCTGGTCAAAATACCATCATATGTAGCTACACACATACAACAAGCGGATTTATTCCAGCACACAACATTGTTTTGGATTTTCATTAAGCTCCGTCGGAAAATATAAGTAATAAACGCCGACCAATCAGGTTGTGAACATATCCCTATGTCTTTAGGTTCTGTGTTAAAAATGCCAATCTGAACGCTAAGCGGACCAGGACTAAATGTTCTCTTTTTTTTGGTCCGGACAAAACGAACCGAACTACAAGTGTGAACACACCCTAAGAAGCAGAGACATCTGTTAAATAGTGGACACATTTTTGCCTAATTATGAACATTTAGAATACTAGTTTTTCAAGGCATATTTAATTTTCATTTAATTTCTCATAAATGATTTAAATAATAGCATATCCGGCAGAATTCAAGGATGGCTCCTGATACAAATCTTAATCCTGACAAATCCGACCTGTCTAACATCTGACAATAACTAAGACCATTCACACAACAGAGACTTTTCAGAAAACTAAAATTGCACAAAATGGGTAAACATGTCCCATATTTTCATGTGCCAACTCTGGAAAAAAGTTTGAAAATTGTATTTCCATTTAATACATAAAAGAAGCAAATTTCACACAATAATAATGCAAGAGAATTTTACTGCTACTTGAGGTATATACTCACACATTCTGGTTATTCACAGACAGGACGACACAGTCTGCAGGCTGTCTAGCAGCATCTCCATGTAGCTGCTGCAAGAACTTCTCATATATGGCAGTGCGTTGAATTGATGCCTCGTATTCCTCAGGTGAAACAGCTGATACAAACAAAGATGCTCAGAAAAGATTTTCCACAACAGAAACAACAGTAGCAGTGAGAAATCAAGTTCTTTATTGAAAAACCATTATATGAAAAATAATACCCGTTGACTGATGCGGTGAATGCTCATAGTCTGCTGTGCCAGAGTAGTCAATCCCTTCTTCTAAGCTTTCAAAGCTGAAAATTGAGGTATGATTGGGAGGGAAAGGTGTTTAGATGGAGATCAGAACAGTAATGAATCGCTCACAAAGAAGTAAATGTATATTTGGGAGAAACAGATATGTGAAAGAAGAATCTATATAAGGGATTTATAGACTTTACAAATAACACTAATGACACTATTTTAGTCACCTCTCAGATTGTGGAAGGTCATCTTTTCTGTCCTCCCTCATAGGATATGGTGGTCTTCGAAAAGATCTGAGAGGTTTTGGGACACAGCATGTAGTAAGTCACCATGATTATAATTAACATACCATCAAAAATGTAAACCGTAGGCTGTGTGTTAAAACCTAGAGAGTTGCCAAGCTAGACAGCACTTAAAAAAATTATATTAACGCTTTAAATGTTGCGAACATAGTCAAAGAATAGCCCAGAAGGAGGCAACTCTCAGTGTTTTGAAACAAAGCCTCTAAGTTACTCACATACCTTCCTCCACTATGTTTTGGTGGTGGTCTTCTGCCCCCAGCTTTCTGCGCCCACGCCGACATTTGGTTTCTTCTAAATGAATTGCAGTTGATAAATCTAAATTTACATAATATCGCGCGCGCAAGACACAATTGAGTTTTGGTTGCACAGCAAATCCTGCAACTACTCAACTATTATTTTAATCAAACAACCATGTCTATGCTCTTCAGTTAAAATAACGTCTAATACGTGTGATATTTGTCAAACTATTGTTATGAAAGCAATGAATTGTTGTGTAGCCCATTTTACCTGCGTAACGTTAGATCTTCGGTTATATTCCTGCTGGTTTATATCGCGATAAATTGATTAATGTGTCATCTCTGCCCGAGATCAGTAAATACTAAGATTATTTTTAGATGCAAATAGTGTATAACAGAGATGAATCCGAATCACTGCTCAGGGATAGCGCCAAAGGACCTACAACACACTCGATCTGACTTCCTTTCGATGAACAAGTGTATTTGAGGAAGCGTGTGCCGCCTCCTATCGGACAGGCAGACAAACGACGAGACCAATGACGTCACTAAACTGCCCAAGTACAGCTCGCTGCATCCTGCGGCGGACTTTAAAAAATATATATATTTTTTTATACATCTTTATTAAATCTTAACGATACAAACAGTAAGACACACAAATAGAGTCAATAATACAGAAAACACAATATTAGACAAGACAAGAACAGAGCCTTCAAATAAATACATTAAAGATAGATAGAGCATAACTGAATGGTTTTAGCAGCCTTGCTATTTTTTTAATCATAGATGGATTTGATGTACTGTTCCGCCTCCTTACCAAAAGCAATAAAGGAAGGTTTAGAATTACTAAATTTGGCTTTGTGAATATGATATTTTCCTAAAATGATCAATAGATTAATTAGGTAACCTATATTTCTTTATTTGTCAAGATGGAGACCAAACAGCACTGCACATCCCTCCATAACAAAGAAAAATCAGCGATAAGTTTAACAGTAATGTATCGGGACAGATCTTTCCAGAAACTGATGGTGTGGGACATTGCCAGAACAGGTGTACCATTGTTTCTGGACATACTCCACATAAAGAACAGTTAACACATATGTCAAGCTTAAACCTTATGAGATATTGCTTAGCAGAATACCTATGTATCATTTTGAAAGAGATTTCTCATACTTTATTCGTAAGGAGGTATTTGTAAGGAAGGTTCCATATTCCCCCAATTCAGGTTATCAACAAAGTTTGGCCAATAGGGAACAACATTAGGGGTGCAGGTGACATCTCTCTGGAATAAAGAACTAATATACTTATTAATCCTCGTTGTGGTTGCGAAACATATATTACCAACTGAGGTTAACTTAGGGTCCAAAGCTGGTAGGCAATCTGGTTTTCCAGTCCATTTTAAGAGAGTTAAAACCAGATGGGATGGCATCCATAACAATTGCAAACTCTCTTGGGGTGATTGGAATGCCAGAAGTGTGAAGGAATTCAGAATAATTCAGCAATGATCCATTATCGTTTAATAGTTGGGATAGAAATATGTTACTATTGAACTAAGTTTTATAAAATAAGGATTTATTCTTGAATTTAATAAGCCGATTATTCCAGATGAAGCACCTATGTGGGGAGAAATTATGTTTGTAGATTAATGACCATGCTAAGAGCATTTGTTTATGGAATTTAGATAAAATTAAGGGATTTTTTTCTATTTTATAATCACATAAAAGTAAAAATTCTAGACCACCAACCTTAGAAAAAATATAGTTAGGTGTAAAATTCCATGTAGATGTTAGCCTGGGTTTCCCCATACTACCTTGCCGGCGCCGCAGCGCGATTTTATTCATGCTGCTAGGTAGTCTGGATTAGCCTGACTATGTCAGACTTCGTACTTCAGCTCAATTTCATTTCGCTTCTGTACTTATGTCGCGTTCCAGGCAACCTGTTACCCGTGTTTTTCCAACCTTATACCCGTGAAAGTGCACTGGAACGGCAGTCAAACCTGTGACTTCCCACCCGTGAACTCGTACTAGATCGATGTACTCCCAGTTACGAGCTCTGACGTCACATAGCCCGCGAAAATATACAAAACAACAATGGTTTGTTTACATCTAGCTACCACAATTCCTTGCGCTCAGGTAGTTTCGCGTGACTGGCCTGGAGTGCGACAAAGTCGTGAGTTGTGGTTTGAAGTCGTGATTTACGTGCTCAAAAACCTGCCTGGAACGCAGCATTAGTCTGAGACATCGACATGTCTCTCAGTTTTCCTCCGGCCTGAAAATGTCTCCGGTTACTTTCGTAACCTCGGTTCCCTGAGAGGCAGGAAACGAGACATTACGTCGTGTGACGTATATGGGAACTCCTCCACTTCTGCTGAAATCTTATGGGCTAACGCCAGCTGACACAGCTGGCCAATTGACGCAAAGTATGCAAATACTGTCAAGCCCTCTGGCAATATAAAATGCATGCGCGCGACAATTGCATCAGAATCACGACTGAACGCTAGAAACTGAACAAGCGAGCACGGTGGCCGACGTAATGTCTTGTTTCCTGCCTCTCAGGGAACCGAGGTTACGAAAGTAACCGGAGACGTTCCCTTTCAAGGCAGTCACATCAACATTACGTTGTGTGACGTATAAGGGAACTGTATAAAATCCCGCCGTGGAAGCAGTGAAGCCCTCCCACTCGAGACTGACAGAACCCACAGCCAATAGCCGCGCTGCTAGGAATACAAGTATCTGATAGGCTGAAGCGGGCCCATAGCGCGCCATCTAAACCTTGTCAAAATTTGCATATCCCAAAGCAATGAACTAGAGGAAGGCTGCACTGAAGGCTCAGGGCAACACAACTCAAGCAATGTAAACACAGTATCAACAGCACAGCGGTGACAACTGCATAAACATAATACAGTGCCATAACCACAGCGGGACAGGCTCACAAAGAACCATAACAGAGTTAGCTATAAAAGGGTAACTACTGTAATCTTATAATGAGAAAAACTTAACTCACCGAAAGCACTCGCGACGCCACAGAGGGTACATCCAACTTATAAAACCTGGCGAAATTATTCTGCGAAGACCAGCCAGCAGTAAGACACAAGTCCTGTATAGACATACCTCTAGACCAGGCCCACCACGAGGCGATCGCTCTCATCAAATGAGCCCTGATGCTAAGGGGACAAGGCTTCCCTTGGCAATCATAAGCCAGAGTAATAGCATCCACAATCCAGTGAGCTAGCCTCTGCTTCGAAACCCCACGTCCCTTGTTACATCCACCAAACCACACAAACAGCTGGTCCGACCGGCGAAGGGCGGCCAAGCGATTCACATACATCCGCAAAGCCCTGACGGGGCAAACAGAACTCTGAGCATCAGCGTCATGCGAGGCTGACGGCTCAGCAGATAAGTCGGACAGGGAAACAACCTGTGCTCTGAACAGAGTATTGAGGGACTTCGGGACGTAGCCTGGTCTCGGTCGAAGAATGACGCTGCAGTCGCCCGGTCCAAAACAAATGCAGTCGTCGCTTACCGAGAACGCCTGCAGGTCACCAACGCGCTTCGCTGAAGCGAGGGCGAGAAGTAAAGCAGTCTTCAGTGAAAGCTCCTTAATCGCGATCGAGGTCAGCAGCTCGAACGGAGGAAGAGACAGAGCCCTCAAAACCAGGGCTAAATCCCATTGCGGCACAGAAGGTGGCCGTGAAGGGCATAATCTCCTGGCTCCCCTAAAAAAAAACTGATCACCAGAGGGTGTTTACCGATCGACTGTCCGTCGGCCAGGGAGTGAAACGCGGCAATAGCGGCCACATACACCTTCAGCGTAGACGGCAAACTCCCATTATCCATCCTGTGCTGAAGAAAGCGTAGAACATCCGACACGGAACAGGTATCCGGGTCGATACCGACATCCTGGCACCATTTCGAGAAAACTCCCCATTTCGAAGCGCAGAGAAGCCTGGTAGACGGCGCGCGCCCCTCCGAAATAGTGCTCAGCACTCGCGAATGCAGGGCTTCCCTCTCATTCAGGGTCCCCGCAGCGGCCACACATGAAGGTTCCACAACTCGGGGCTGGGGTGCCATATCGTGCCGTTCGCTTGAGATAGTAGGTCTCTCCTGAGGGGAATTTGCCACGGGGAGCCCACCAAAATTTCCCTCATGTCCGCGAACCAGGGCTGGTTCGGCCAGTTCGGGGCTACGAGGATCACAGATGCCTTCTCCTCCCTGATTTTGCATAACACCGCAGACAGAATCTTCACTGGAGGAAAGGCATAAAGCCTGGTTTTTGGCCAGCGCGAAGTCAGAGCATCCCCCGCCAGAGGGGAGCGAAACAGCGAGAAGAACGCCTGACAGTGTGTGTTCTGCCCTCCCGAATCGATCCCAAATCATTTGAACCGAGCCAGGGTGAAGCCTCCACTCTCCTTGAGGAATCCCGTTCCACGATAGCATATCCGCCCCACGGTTCAGGACACCGGGAATATGCGCTGCTCTTATGGAGAGAAAATGCCGGTCTGCCCACAGCAGGAGATTCGCCGCCTGCTCGAAAAGGGCTCTGGAGTGCACGCCGCCTTGGCGATTTATGTACGAGACCACAGACGTGTTGTCGGTTCGAATCAGTACATGCTGCTCCAACCGAGACTGAAAAGCTTCGAGGGCTAGAGACACCGCCTCCAACCCCCAGGCGGTTTAAATGCCACTTCCTCTGCGGCTCTGCCCACAGAGCTGAGGCCGGAATGCCCATGCATACCGCTCCCCAGCCTGAGGTTGACGCATCCGTCAAGACCGCTGTGCGTCGCGTCACGATACCCATAGGAACTCCTGAACTGAATAACTCCGGGTTTTTCCACGGTACCAGAGTGCGGGCGCAACTGTGGGTAACCGTGATGTGCTTGTGGCCGGAAGACCACGGCCTTGGAGGAACTCGAGTTTTCAGCCAGAACTGCAGCGGTCACATATGCAGCAGACCCAGATGACACACTGATGCTCCCGTTCGTCCGGGGGGACCAGTTCTATCGCCCCTTTTTCGAGCAAACTGCGACCTTCCTGTCTCAGAACGGGGGCGTTTTGGGGCAAAGTTAATGACGGGACCACGCCGTTGAAGCGGGGTGGTCTGCGTCTGAACTGAAGCGAATACCCGTGTCGAATTATGCCCAGCACCCATGGTGAAATCCCCAGAATAGTTTCCCATGCGCCCAGAAAGTGACTTAGTGGGCGCGCAAATTCCGCGGTCATCATAGCTAACGGCGCGGTGCTTACACTGGATAGCTGATAGCTCTGGCGGGAGTGCGGCTCGCGGTGGGCTGTGTGTGGTGTTTGACATCTCGCGCCCACGAGATGCCATTATAGTTATTGACTGTGACTGCGCTGCCATCTTTGGAGCCATCTTTGGAAAACAGTCTCAACTAATCAAACCACGAACGACGTGCTAAGTGAGCTGAACTGTATGAAGTTCAGTGAACTTCTGAACTGTATGAATGGCGTTCGTGGTGGTTTGATTAGTCGAGACTGTTTTCCAAAGATGGCTCTTGTCTGTATATACGAAGTGGACTGTCTTTATCTTTATCTTCTTATTAAATGGTCTGTACACTTACAAAGTTCTCAATGCTTCGTTTTGCATGTAGGGACCCTCATTATGTTACTGTGTTCGTGTGGGGCTATTTTGAGCCTTGTTAGTGGTATAAACTAGCGATTTCTTTTTACTTATTATATGCCCCCATTATGGCGTTATGCGCTAAACAGTTTTTAGAGATAAAACTCTTTACATTCGATCATCATGAAAACAAATCTCAGAGAACGGTTGACTAGGTACCAATGTTTTATTAGACCAAAGGTTCATTTTGCGCCAGAGTTCTCCTTTAACATGCACGCTGAAAAAAATATGCGCCGCTCACGCATGAGGTGTGAAACGGCCGTTAGATACACGCCATCGTGTACACATAAATCTCTGACTGGAGAGCCAAGATGGCGGTGGGTGCAGACGACCTTTTCTAAGTGGAGATAATTTCCCCGGAATTTCCCTTCTAACTTTACTTTTTATAATGAAAACTTTTTCAATAATTGAAAAAATCAATTATTTTACATGAACTTTGTGTCGAATTTTTGAAATTTTTACCCCGTGTTATTCTACAAGAAGTGTTTTGACTGAACCGTGATGGCGGGTAAAGGAGAAATGCGCACACAGAGTGAAGTGCATTCATCTTTCTTTCTTTTTCTAACTAATCTTTCTTTCTTTTTTCTTTCTAACTAATATTTCTTTCGTTCTTTCTTTCGTTCTTTCTAACTAATCTTTCTTTCTAACTAATCTTTCTTTCTTTCTAACTATTCTTTCTTTCTTTCTTAACTAATCTTTCTTTTTTTTTAAACTTTAAACTATTAAATCTTTCTTTCTTCCTTTCTAAACTAATCTTTCTTTCTTTCTTTTTTTTTTTTACTTTAAACTATTTAAAACTTTAAACTACTTTAAACTAATTTAAACTTCAAACTACTTTAAACTTCTTAACTTTCTGGTCCAAACTTTCACAAGCCAACTTAAAGTTTGTCTCAACGAACTTTTTCTAGACAAAAGTAGGTTATACTACAAAAAAATCAGATGAGCCCAGAATATAAACGCAACGTGTTTAATTAGCCTACACAACACATTAAGCATTTTCCTCCCATATACCTTTATAAGAACACTTGGCTTAATGCAGATTAGAATGTCCCAGCATATGTTGAAATAACGAGATATGTTGCTTCCAGAAATTATTATTGGGGGTGCTATCGGGGTGCTTTGGTCTTTCTTGGGGGTCTTTCTTGCCCCTCCCGCGCCACCCATGCATGGGTTGCTGAATAAATGTAGGCCTATGTGTGTGTGTGTGTGTGTGTATATACATTTTATTAAATCTAGGCAATTTGTTAATGAAAGCTAATTTCTAATTATTAGCTACAATTAGAAATAGCAAATCAGTGTTTGTTTTTTTAGAGAACAAGGTTAACAAAAATGTAAGTTAACTTTAACAGTCATGTAAGGATGAGATGCTATCCAATGTGGAAGGGTCGTGAAGTTAAACTTACCAGAAAAAAAAACTTTAGTCGATATCTTCGGACTGGAGAAGCACATGTATTTTGCGCATGATAATTATTGTCATTATTAATTCAATCTCCGATCATTATTTTACAGGTGTTCATTATGCTTAAAGCCGTCATCGTTTGGCTGGTAAGGAAGGACCAAGTGTCAGCATTAAGACACAGATTGGTGGAAGATGAATGACACACAAGAGTGTTTTGCTCAAATAGTTTCAAACTGCACACTTATGAATAATTATAACCATGGACTTACATATGAAAATAACATTGAACAGAACAGATAGGTGCAATGAATTAACACACGCTCAAGGTATTTATGTTAAAGCAATATATAGGCTACTAAAACTCAGTGTACAGAATGGTAACATGAGATATAAATACAACCCGAATTCCGGAAAAGTTGGGACGTTTTTTAAATTTGAATAAAAAGAAAACTATAAGACTTTCAAATCACATGAGCCAATATTTTATTCACAATAGAACATAGATAACATAACAAATGTTTAAACGAAGAAATTTTACACTTTTATCCACTAAATGAGCTCATTTCAAATTTGATGCCTGCTACAGGTCTCAAAATAGTTGGGACGGGGGCAACAAATGGTTGAAAAAGCAAGAAATTTAGAAAGGATTCAGGTGGGAGAACATCTAGCAACTAATTAAGTTCATTTATATCAGGTCTGTAACATGATTAGCTATAAAACGGATGTCTTAGAGAGGTAGAGTCTCTCAGAAGTAAAGATGGGCAGAGGCTCTCCAATCTGTGAAAGAGTGCGTAAAAAGATTGTGGAACACTTTAAAAACAATGTTCCTCAACGTCAAATTGCAAAGGCTTTGCAAATCTCATCATCTACAGTGCACAACATCATCAAAAGATTCAGAGAAACTGGAGAAATCTCTGTGCGTAAGGGACAAGGACAAAGACCTTTGTTGGATACCCGTGGTCTTCGGGCCCTCAGACGACACTGCATCACTCATCGGCATGATTGTGTGAATGGCATTACTAAATGGGCCCAGTAACACTTCCAGAAACCACTGTCGGTAAACACAATCCGCCGTACCATCTCCAGATGCCAACTAAAGCTCTATCATGCAAAAAGGAAGCCATATGTGAACATGGTCCAGAAGCGCTGTCGTGTCCTGTGGGCCAAGGCTCATTTAAAATGGACTATTTCAAAGTGGAAAAGTATTCTATGGTCCGACGAGTCCAAATTTGACATTCTTGTTGGAAATCACGGACGCCGTGTCCTCCGGGCAAAAGAAGAGGGAGACCTTCCATCGTGTTATCAGCGTTCAGTTCAAAAGCCAGCATCTCTGATGGTATGGGGGTGCATAAGTGCATACGCTATGGGCAGCTTCCATGTTTTGGAAGGCACTATGAATGCTGAAAGCTATATAAAGGTTTTAGAGCAACATATGCTCCCCTCCAGACGACATCTATTTCAGGGAACGCCTTGTGTATTTCAGCAGGACAATGCAAAACCACATACTGCAGCTATTACAACTGCATGGCTACATCGTAGAAGAGTCCGGGTGTTGAATTGGCCTGCCTGCAGTCCAGATCTTTCACCTATAGAGAACATTTGGCGCATCATTAAACGAAAAATGCGTCAAAGACGACCACGAACACTTCAGCAGCTGGAAACCTATATAAGGCAAGAATGGGACCAAATTCCAACACCAAAACTCCAGACACTCATAAACTCGATGCCCAGACGTCTTCAAACTGTTTTGAAAAGAAGAGGAGATGTTACACCATGGTAAACATGCCCCCGTCCCAACTATTTTGAGACCTGTAGCAGGCATCAAATTTGAAATGAGCTCATTTATTGGATAAAAGTGTAAAAATGTCTCAGTTTAAACATTTGTTATGTTATCTATGTTCTATTGTGAATAAAATATTGGCTCATGTGATTTGAAAGTCTTATAGTTTTCATTTTATTCAAATTTAAAAAACGTCCCAACTTTTCCGGAATTCGGGTTGTATATATACACTTTTATAATATGGATATTACTATTATAATAAAATAATTTGAATTATTACAAAACAGCTGAGACCCTGTAGTTTCTTAGGAAACAATCAGAATAATTGTGTGAAGTACTGGCACAGAGTTATAGAGGCTAGAATATTGTTTTTTCTTTCTGCCGGATAACAAGCATCTATAGCCGCGTTTCCACTGCCGGGCCAGGGCCGGGCCGTGCTAGTGCGTGCCAGGGCCAGTCGCGTTTCCACTGTCACTTCCGGGGCTTGATCGGGGCTTACTCGGGGCCAACGGCCAGGATTTCTGGCCCGTCGAATACCTTGGGCCAAAGCGGGCCAGCTCGGGCTAGAGGAGTGGTTACGAACAGAGGCGGGGATTACCTGAGTCGAGAGACAGCGCCGATGGATTCTGTCAGCATTAAAGACTTTTAAAATAATTTAACTCACTTTCATGTTTTAATGCCTTCTGTTTGTGATCCGATGTGGATTCTGATCACCGTATAAGGTAGAAATATTTATACGCGATGCAAAAGACTATGCGCGCTAACCATTACCATAGTAAACATAGTAAACGCTTGAAGATACGCATAGTAAAAAAACATGGTGAACGCTTGAAGAAGTCAGACCATTCATAAAGGCTATCACAATCATGTTTTTATTTTATCTGTCAGTAGCCTACATATACTACATAGTAGTCTCTTTATACCGGACTATCTAGGCTACTTTTTTTTCGGGAGCTTCCTGTTTCTCTGACTGAAAATATATCTGTAGCTACTGGGAGTCGAGACTGTGCTAACGCTCCTCAGGTCGTATTTTTGGTGGCATATAACATTATTTGTAGAAATTATCATTCTTTCTAAATGTGATATATGTCCTGTAACTACCAAATAAACAAAAACAGCCTCGACTGAATAATGTAAGTGTGTCCTCTTTCTTTTTTGAAATAGACCTAACGGTCGTTTATTTCTGTGTGACTAATGTGCAATTTTGACATAAATTAATTCATTATGATCAATGTATCACTTTTTATTGTAAACCTGTGGTAAAACATCGATGCTTGGGTTTTAAATATTCAAGTAAACAACAAAAATGCCAGCAAACGGCCGCTTTTATCATGTTTGTTTTGCGATGCACGCTGTTTCCAGTGATTTCTTTCTGATTAGTTTTCTGGTAAAACTTCCATTTGTTGGTGAAATGATGGGTTAGTGTGACGTTGTTCCAGAGAGGCGTGTTGCGGGCGTGTTTTAGTGACGCGCTGTGGAGCTTCTGGCCCGACAGTGGAAACGCAGGCCAGGTGCTACTGGCCCGAGGCTATTAGCCCGGCACGGCCCGTTTAAAGCCCTGGCCTAGCACTGGCCCGACAGTGGAAACGCGGCTTATGACTTGTTGAAAGGCCATGTTAAAGATTCCAATACTGGTTGTATGGAAGAACTTCATCTCAAAGCTTTCAATTATTTGAAGAGAGCACTATGTCAAGCACCAGCATTAGGAATTGCACAATCTGATAGACCCTTTGTGCTTTATGTCCATGAACACTGATAGACCCTTTGTGCTTTATGTCCATGAACACTTAGGCTTTATGACTGCAAGTCTAATGCAAGATCATGGGGGCAGTTTATGCCCAATTCATTACTATTCTGGTAAACTTGACATAGTCGCTCAAGGTATGGGCCCATGTCTTAGAGCAGTGCAGGCATTCATCTAGCTCTTCAGGCTTCATCAGTAATGGTGTAAGGTCAGACTGTAAACGTAAAATGCCCTCATGCAGTGTCCGAACTAATGAATCAAGCAAAAGTCACTTCTGTCACCTCCTCCCGTTGGAAATTGGTTAACTACCCTTACAGCCCCGAACATTGTTTTACAGGGTGCGCCATTCACGAACCCATCCTCATGTATGATGTCTGCAATGACTGACGTTGTGTTAGAGGATGAAAGAGAAATGACTCACGATTGTGTTACGCTTACATACACACCTACGAGGGAAGTAAAAGAAACTCCCATATGAGAATTCAGACGCCAAAGGATGAGAATGCGTTGGCTCAGCTCAAGTCCTTGAAGGTAACAGACGATCAGGTTATGCAGTAACGTCCACCACTGAAGTGGAAGCTTCAGGTCATCAAGTCATCTTCATTTATATATCGCTTTTAGCATAGATTGTTCCAAAGCGGCTTTACAGTGATAATAGAAAATTAAAGTAACAGAGATTGTTTTGGCTTTATGGCAATGTAAGACTGGAAACTGGTTGAAGAGATAGACCACTGGTCTATGAGACAAAGGACCTTGGCAAATTAACATTTGAACTCTCTCTCTCACACACACACACACACACACACACACACACACACACACACACACACACACACACACACACACACACACACACACACACACACACACACACACACACACACACACACACACACACACACACACACTTCTTCCCAGGATCCCCCACTCTTGCAGAGATCATCCAAACTCACACAAGAATCTATATGGTTTTAATTTGAACAACTATCATACAGTTTTATTAGTATTATTTGATATGTCTACAAGTGCGACTGGTACAAGTGTCCTATTTCCAAATAAGTAAAATAAAAGATAATAAGGTTTTTAAGAGTTTTTAGATAACGTGGATGGGTAAACCCTCCTGCTCTCAGAAGGTGTGAACTCAATGCTAATTCTCACTGTTAGCAAATGGTACCATGTAAATCAACTTCTGCCTCCAGTAAGTCTGGGGGGGTGAACACAGTAAAATTCCACTGTGAACTCATGTTTACATATGAAATGAGGTCTGGTATGTAATGAAATGCAGCGGAAGGATCAGGGCATTTTCTGTATCTCAGATCAGCCCATGAGGCTGGGGGTCGCGGGACTCTCAGCTTCACGTAGCCTATTTATAATGTCGGGTTCGTCTTCTCTTTGTTCTAGAACATTTGATGGTTTGCATTGATTATCTTTCAATTGATTATGAAATTGTAATAATACATTTACCTGACATAATAAATTGTTATATTTGATTATTCTAACAGACTTTATTTTCATAGAGTTAAAAGGAATAGTCAAACATTCACGTAGATTTAATGATGCACAGATATCATTGGAAAACCTTTTCATTTATGGAGTCGGATGAAATAACGAGTTAATACATAAGATAAAATGTATTGCATTTAACCCAAAATACTTTGCCTTGAGAAAAGACGGAACACGTGAAAGACCTTCACCGCTAATTTGAATGCCGCCATTGGATCGAATTAGACGGACTTACAGCAACTCTAGAATAAAGTTATTTTCCAGCTAAAGTTAGTTTTGATTGATTCACTTCCGTCGCAACGGTCATTAGTTATTAACTTAGGGGCCGCTAACACGACACCGTTTTAACAGAAAACTCTTAAGTTTACTCTACGCAAACTTTAAAAACGCGAACCTGTGAGAACGCTGATGGCGTGCACATGCGTATTAAGAGTTAATTTTATAGGTATGTGCGTTTGAATATATGTGCGCAGGCATGTAGTCCTTCCCTAAAAAAACAACCCTCAACAAACTACTTGTCTGGTCTTAAAATTTATAATACAGAATTTTACAACAATTATCTGTACAGAGGTAAAGGGAAGGAGGTCTTCACAGTGGAGGGACTAGTTGACACATCAGGACTGCGTTGTCGTCGCGTCCAGACGCAGGTCCTTCATCAGATCTGGATACGGCCTTGGATCCAGCGGACTGCGGTAAACCTTGGGATAAACGGAGAGACTAATATTAGTGAAGATGCCAATCTTCTTATGATGTAACGAGTATATCAGGATTTATGGGAAGTGTTCCCGGTCCCGGCTGACCTAATCTATGCAGCCTAACATAGAAGTCTATAACGTCTTATGTGTATGCTAGGTCAAAGAGATGTGTTTTTAGTCTAGCTTTGAACTGACAAGAGTGTGTCTGCTTCCTGGACAATGTTAAGAAGACTGTTCCAAAGTTTTGGTGCTAAATAGACGATTTTGATATTCTAGGTATTATCAACTGGCCGGAATTTTGAGATCGCAATAGACGTGAAGGACTATAATGCATTAAGAACTCGCTCATGTTCTGCGGAGCTAAACCATAAAGTGCTTTGTAAGTAATCAGCAATATTTTAAAATGTATACAATGTTTAATAAAGAGCCAATGCAGTGTTGACAGAAACGGGCTAATATGGTCATACTTCCTGGTTCTGGTAAGAACTCGAGCTGCTGCGTTGTCTTCCAGATCATTTTTCAGCTCAAGCTGCAGAACTAGTAGCCTTAACTTAGTTAGCTTCAGAGTCTGTTGCAAATATCTACACATTTTCCAGGAACTTAGAAGGGTGTCTCCATAGGACACCATCCCTCCCAAAACTCTTTGCAATAAATCAGTGGTGTATGATTCCTCCACCGACTGGTACTTTTTGGTTATGTGGAACTTCTGTCTACAACATCCTACCCAGCCAATTCAACAGCAGGTGCACCCTGGTTTATGTTCTATCGGCTATCAGAGAAAATACACACTCCACCCCAAGCTCTCCACATCTACCACAAACAAAGAAGATGGCTGCATTCCAGGACTCAAACATGGTGGTCAAGAACTCTTGGAGCATTAATCCAGTCTTATGGTGTCATGCAGGCCATTGATCAAGTCAGAAGCTTATCGAATTCTGTACAGAAATTGGCCAATGATACAGCTTTGGCCCTGGGTAACATCACAGACACTCTCGCTTCGCACAAGATAATGATCTTACAGAACAGAGTGGCCTTGGATTACATTCTTGCAACGCAAGGGGGAGCTTGCACCATTATCGGCCCCGAGTGCTGCACCGGGTTAATGGATCCTACAGAGAACTTGAACAAAGTCCAACAAGACATTCTTGATCTTTAAAGGGATACTTCAGAATTTAGCATTAAGCTTTGTATAAGTAGAAAACCTGTAATATTTTCAAATGACCGTGCTTTCCACCCTCATATCCCCCTGAGACGAGAGATTTATGTATTTTTTGTCTGGAAAAAATCCTCCGATGACGCAAAAATCGTCATTTTGCATCATCGGAGGATTTTTTGGCCAGAGGCTAAAGACTACAGCCAGTAGAAGGAGCTGTTCCGCATGTTCTCAACCAACCCATAGAGGGTGGGATCTCACTCACAGAATGTATACATAGTGTCAACCATCTTTTTTTGGAAGCTAAGCTAGCAGGCTCTTGTTCTGTGGAGAAAGCTGAGTAACTTAGTAGGAGAAAGCTGAGTAGTAGGGGTTACCATTCATCCTCTTTTTCCCGGACATGTCCGGCCGGGAAAATGTCAAAATGTCCGGGATTCAGCTTTTGCTTTCTGCAGTCGCCATTCATTGTTTACATGCACACCTTTTGTTTCAATCTAACTGAATTCATTCCGATTGGTGAATCTGAATGTCGTGTTTACATGAACGCTAAACAAGTGATCGGTTGATGTGCGTTTTAACATTGCTAAGAAAATTCCCACTCCTCCGTGAGAGATACAAGACCGGTGCGTCTCACAGGTGTCGCTCATCAGTAATCTTGCCACCGGTCTCGTCCTGTTCGCCTCAGTAAACATAATGAATGGCGACTGTAGAACGCAAAAGCTGAATCCCGATCTCGAAATCCCTGGCAGACTCATCACGAGACTCACTAATAGCCTAGACTTGTTGTTTAACTACTGTGCTCTGTTACCGGTAGGCGTGGCCTCCTAGGGCAGCGAAGCAAGTGCATTCTGGGAGTTGTTGTCTTTCATCCACATAAACCAAAAATACATTTTCTGGCTTTTCTCAGTCTAGAAAGCTCCAAATTCAAAAATAATTTCACATTTCTTCTACATAAATGACCCATTTTAAGTACACATTCATCTTTCCAGAGGTGAAGTATCCCTTTAACCCTCTGGGGACCAAGGTGTTTTTGTGGTCCTTGAGATGTTTTGACATGCCCTGACATTTGTGCTTTTTTCAGTTGCTTAAACATATTAATGGCACAGGTGAAATTACACTCTATTTGGCACAAACAGGGCTACCATAATATGTGAGCAACATGTATGTACATGTTTGTATTTTTGAGAGAATATTGTTTATGCATGGTTATTGAAAAAACTAAAAATTTAAGTTTCTGAAATAAAGCCACAAAACGCATACTAAATATGTGTCCACAAGACTTTTGACTAATGGAAGTTGTGGCCTAGAGTTTTTGTTTCAAAATGATCTAAAATTATCCTGTCTAATCATTCACATAACACAATAGGATTCTTTTAAATTGTGAAAAACATTTTTTGTTAGCCAAGGCAATATGCGAATGGGCGTGAATGGCCCAACCCCATTGTGAATAATTAGGTGGTTGAGAAGACAAAGACCCGCATATTAATGAGCCTTTCATTCAGGTGTGTCACACAAGAAAGAATGCAAGGACAATATATATACACACACACACACACATACATACATATATATATAAATATATAAAATCAAAATATAAATGAAAGTCAAAAGCACATTTTTAGTCATACCTGGGAACAAATCCTGTTCAAATAGGTTATATGGGCCATTCTACAGAATTGGTTCAAAGTTAGAGTTGGAAACATCTTGAAAAGAAAATTGTCTTTTTCCATAAATGTCTTAGTAGGCCAATACATTTTATCATACATATTTCAAAGTTAAGGATTCATTATTTTGATATAGCTTGCATTTGGAACAAACACTATAACATCTTAGTTGATTAGTTTATTTACAAAACATACTATATATTTAAATATGAGCAGAAACTGCTAACAAAAGCTTATTTGATGTCTATTTTAGAGTTAAAACTTTATAATCTATCCAAAACTAGTCACACACACACACACACACACACACACAGAAACATGATTCAAATTTAAACAGTAGGCTACTTTTGCGTTTACAGACACTAACGTTATTATATATCGCGATTAGAACAAAGCACAATAATAAAACACTTACAGCTCAGCTCGCTCCTCGAAGTGAAAATAAACCAGCACTTGTTCTGAGGTAGGTAAATGTCCCAGGATTATTCCTCACAGGCGCGCAAGACGACAGTACATTAATCTGACTAAATATAGTGTGTTTACCGAGTTTATGTGGGCGTTTACACGTCTCAATGTGTTGCTTCAGATCATTAGAGTTTGAATAGCGCGCGCTCTCCGTGGGCGTGTCACATTAGCGGAATAATGAGATGCGAGAATGATAATGAGAACAGCTGACACCTCTCTCTTTTTATATAGATTACATAAACCGAGAATATTTATTTTAGTTTTAAATTAGATAATTTAAAAGTACAAACTTAAATGATCATAAACATATATTGCTCATGTCTGGGTGAATAGTATTCGCTGAGTTTTGTTTAAGTTTAGAGACGTGCTCCAGAAAAAAAGTTCACGGACACGGAGAGGCAGAACGCACACCCTGTTTATTTTCTTTATTTTACAAAAGCACAATATTTTATTTCGATTGTAGGTGGGCACATAAAAAAGTAGACATTTAACAGTTTATTTTTTAATATGTCTTAACTCTGTATGACCAGAAATGAGGGAGTAGTTTAAGTGTATTTTTCTGCTATGTGAAAAAAATCTGCCAAAACGCACCGGTGCGTTTGCCATCCCCAGAGGGTTAAGCAAAATTACACCAGATGACTGAAGATAATTCTTCATGGTTCGGAAATTTGTTAGGTAAACGCTGGCTGTGGATCAAGGAAATAGCAATTCTGCTGTTGTTTCTCCTACTGGCGTACTATCTATGCGTCCACTAGTGTTGCTTTCGTCAACGAAAATTATGACTAAATATCGTCGTCAACGAACCTTTATCACGTGACGAAAACGAGACGAGACGCAACGTAAATGCTGGTCATGTGACGATGACATTTTGTGTGTAGACTACTTCTAACATGTTTGGTTGGTAAAATAAATATGTTGTAAATTCAAATCAGAGCATTTTCCGTGTCTGGAATGGATGTCTGGAATTCTTGAGTCTATAAGATAACAATAATATAATAAGATAACAGAAGATTAGATTGTTTGAAATGGGTTTGGCTAAAAGAAAATTTTGGTTTCGTCTATACTATAGGTACTTATACTATATTGACTGGGTTAAATAGAATACTAAAAAGAGACTAAAATACAATTTTCATTGACTAAAACTAGACTATGTCTTCCGTCGACTAAAACTAGACTAAAATGTCATCAGTTTTCGTCGACTAAAACTAGACTAGACTACAAAGAGTATGAATGTGACTAAATGGTAAATGGACTGCATTTATATAGCGCTTTCACAGACCCAATGGCCACCAAAGCGCTTTACAATTTGCCTCACATTCACCCATTCACTCACTCATTCATACACCGACGGGCGACGGCAGCCATGCAAGGCGCCATCCAGCTTGTCAGGAGCAGCTGGGGTTAGGTGTCTTGCTCATGGACACCTCGACACTTGGTCAGGTGGAACCGAGGATTGAACCACCAACCTTCCGGTTTGTAGACAACCAACATGAACCACTGAGCCACTGCCGCCCCGCAACTAATAAAAACTAAAATGACAGGTTGACACAAAGACTAGACTAAAACTAAAATTAAAACAGGCCGCCAAAAACAACACTAGCGTCCACAGTATCAAGCGTTTCATTCAACAAATGACTCACGCCTCTCACGAGAAAATGACAGTTCCAACCAGAAAAGACTATTACCCTAAGAACTTCACGGACCCTAATTGCATGTCTGTTTCTGTGTCAGCATGCAATTACAGAAAATCAACACAGAGCATGTGCTATGTGCCTGTTACGATGACAGGTTACAAGAATTAACTTTTAAGTGTCTACATTTTTATTTTGTGAGAGTTATTAGAACTCTCAAAGGGGGAACTGTTGTATTACAAATTTATTCAATTCAATTCAAATTTATTTGTATAGCGCTTTTCACAATACATATTGTTTCAAAGCAGCTTTACAGAAAGTGCATTTCAGAAATGTACATAGAAAAATACAGTTAGTTAATCATCATGTATTAATTTAGGGCATAACATATCGCCGGCGTTGAGTTGTCTCTTCACAGGCGTTGAGTCGTCTCATCACAGGTGTTGGGGCATCTGAAGTCTCCGTGAGAGGCTGGATACAAACTGGAGCTGACGAACGCTATTTACCTCGGGACTAGCGTCCCGAGATAACAGCAGAAAAGCAGATGGGAAATAATTAGCGTAGCTGCTGTTCATAATATTAATGCATTCGATCTGATTCAACCTGATTCAACAGTGGTATAAAAGTTAAGCATTATGTGAATGCTTGGCTGAAGAGATGCATCTTTAATCTAGTTTTGAACTGGGAGAGCGAGTCTGAGCAACGAACAGTATCAGGAAGGCTATTCCAGAGTTTAGGAGCTAAATGTGAGAACGCCCTCCCTCCTTTAGTGGACGATATCCTAGGAATGACCAGAAGCCTCGAATTTAGGGATCTTAAAGAATGCGATGGATTGTAGGGCGATAGAAGATCCATTAAATACACAGGAGCTAAACCATTTAGGGCTTTATAGGTCAGTAGTAATACTTTGTAATTGATACGGAACTTAATAGGTAACCAGTGTAGAGGTGATAAAATTGGTGTTATATGATCATATTTTCTTGACCTAGTAAGAACTCTAGCGGCTGCATTTTGCACTAACTGTAGCTTGTTTATTGAGGATGCAGGACAACCAGCTAATAAAGCATTACAGTAATCTAGTCTTGAGGTCATGAATGCATGAACTAACTTTTCTGCATCAGAAACAGATAGCAGGTTACGTAATTTAGCAATGTTTCTAAGGTGGAAAAAAGCAGTTCTTGTAACATATGAAATATGATTTTCGAAAGACAAGTTTGCGGTCTAGTATAACACCCAGGTCTTTTACTGTAGTGGATAAAGTAACAGGACATCCTTCTAAATTAAAGTTGTATTGTAAGAGATTTTGTGGGTAGATTTTTGGACCAATAAGTAATACCTCAGTTTTATCTGGATTTAATAGCAGGAAATTACACGTCATCCAGCATTTTATATCTTTAAGACACTCTGTCAATTTAGATAAGTTAGTGTTTTCATCTGGTCGTGATGAAATATATAATTGAGTGTAATCAGCATAGCAGTGGAAATTAATTCCATGTTTTCTTATAATATTACCAAGTGGCAGCATATATATTGAGAATAGCAGAGGGCCTAACACCGATCCTTGCGGCACTCCATAGTCTACTGACGTTATCTTCACAAAATGGTAACGGTCTGATAAATACGATCTGAACCAGCTTAATGCCTGTCCCTGAACACCAGTGTAGTTTTGTAGTCGATCCAACAGTATTTTATGATCGATAGTGTCAAACGCAGCGCTAAGATCGAGTAGAACTAGTATTGAGATACAGCCTTGGTCAGAAGCTAAAAGTAAATCATTTGTAATTTTAACTAGCGCAGTTTCTGTGCTATGATGCGGTCTGAATCCTGACTGAATTTTTTCATCTCATTTTCTTGCAGGAAAGAGCACAATTGAGCGGACATAGTTTTTTCTAGTATTTTAGACATAAATGGAAGATTTGAAATGGGTCTGTAATTTGCTAAGTTATTTGGATCTAATTGCGGTTTCTTAATAAGAGGTTTTATTACTGCCAGCTTGAATATTTTTGGAACATGACCTAAAAATAAAGACGAGTTAATAATATTGAGAAGAGGCTCTTCCACTACAGGTAACACTTCTTTCAGTAGTTTAGTGGGTATTGGATATAATAAACATGTTGTTGGTTTAGATGCAATGATAAGTTTATTTAGCTCTTCCTGTCCTATAGTTGTAAAGCGGTGTAGTTGTTCTTGAGGGGCCATAATTGAGGCTGAATCATAAGGCACCATAGAGGATTGTACATTTACAATTGTGTTTCGGATGCTTTCTATTTTCTCATTGAAGTAATTCATAAAAATCATTACAGCTATACTGTAACAGAATATTTTGTTCTGGTGATGTCTGTTTATTTGTTAGTCTAGCCACGGTGTTAAATAAAAACTTTGGATTATTTTGGTTATTTTCTATTAGTTTGGGGAGATGCTCAGCCCTGGCTGCTTTTAGAGCCTTTTTATAACGTGACATACTGTCTTTCCACGCGATTCTAAAGACCTCTAAATTAGTTTGTTTCCATTTACGCTCAAAGTTACGAGTTTCTCTCTTGATAACATGTGTAGTACTATTGTACCATGGTGCTTTAGTTTTCTCTCTAACCTTTTTTAATCTAATTGGTGCAACAATATCTAATGTACTAGAGAAAATGGTGCTCAAAATGCTAGTCATTTCCTCTAGTTCATCTGTTTGTTTGGGTTCACTGAGCAGCTGAGATAGATCAGGTAAGCTATTTGAGAATCTATCTATAGTGGTCGGAAGGATTGTTCTGCCTGGTCTATAACGTGGCGCAACATGACAAATTTCAGCAGTGCGTAGTATAAAAGTTACCATGTTAGTAGGGTAGGAAGTAGTTTTTTGTAATCCTTAAGGTGTCTAGAAAAGGAATTTTGATGTTCCCCACGCAAATTATTGTCCCATATGTGATTTTTTGTATCATCTTTTGTGTCCGTGCTTGATTTTTGGTTGCAGAAAATGAAAACTTTAAATCTACATAGAATCTGAACAATACATCCTACAGACACAATCTACCCCATTTTCTCTTCGTCTTTGCATGAGGAATTGATAGATATGAGGATTGTCATGATTAGATGATGTATAGTGCATAAAAACTCAAATAAACACAAAAAAATGGTGACATTGGATCACTGGAACTCCTCCCCTATGGACCCTTCTGATATATGTTTTCTAACTTTTGTATTTTTACAGTCTAAAGGAAATGTTGATGATCACCACCTGAAATATTGTCACATGTATGTCTTTTCTGGCTATATTGGTTGCCACCCTGGATATCCAAAAAAGCAAAAAAGAACATTTACATAGGCAGTCTGTTTTTCTCCTTTAGTTTTCGATTTGATAGATCTCCTCCATTTTTCATAACTAAATTATTGTTGAGCACATTACTGCTTGTTTCCAACGTCAATTGTTGCATATTAAAAATATAACGTAGATATTCTAAATAAATAATACATTTTAAGATACAACATGTTCAAATATATGCATTAATTAAAAATCATACCATGTAATTAGGATTCACTGGTAGTGTGAGGTTTATTTAACATACATTTTTAAACTAACTACACACATACATAGCCTACATGATGCACCAACACACAATTAGAAAGATCTTTCTTGGTAAAGAGCATGTAGCATTATGGAAGCCCACATTAACTGGCAGATATTGGTCTCTCCAGGTTTCTGTTAAGTTGAAAAAAAAAAAAAGTATTATACTTAATTACTTTAATATTTATTATTACTGGTGAGGGAATGTGTTTCATCTCGAGTGGGACAATCTGAAAAACATAACGACAAACATTCATGGCTCAAATGTGGTGAACCGGACCGGTGGGACCATGATACAGGTGGTGAAACCTGGATTTGATGCCCCCAACTCTCTGGAAATTCCACGAATGCTCCCACTCTACGAGCGGAACAAGACACGCTCTCTTAAGGTAGACATACCTGAGACCCTAAACACCGTCCATATCTATAGCCGAGACGGCCCCAAATTTCCTGAGGGAGCAGTTTTTACTCCGCCCACAGCAAACAACAAAATCTACTCAAACTGCATCCAAGAGTATCGTGTCTGGCTAATTATCCGAGTGGTGGGAAGCAGTGGATCAAAGCAACTTGTTGCAGGGTTTGCTGGCTTTGTATCAGCCACTGGTTACAAGCCCCCTCGAAGATCTACCATCGACTACTTCACCCCAATCAACCAACCTTTTACAGAGTACTCAGTCATAAAGGAGCTGCTAAAACACAGTCTGAGGAGGCCACCATGGAGGTGGGTCAGGAGTACGTCCTCAACACCTTTGACCTCGGTGGTTGCATGAAGGCCCTGCCTCTCATTTGGAAATTTCCATTTCTCCTTAGTTGACAAAGAGCACCTCTACAGCCTCGCATCTGGTGCCCCTGCTTCCTCTGAGGTGGAGTTTGATGTCATACGTGCGGAGGCAGCTGGTAAGGAGTCCAAGGAAGCTTTCATCCAAGATCGCTTTGTGAGTGGCTCTTCTAAGGAGCTGTTTTTTGAGCCAATCAAGAAGCTGAAGCTGAAGACTATGGATGCCTCAAACAAAACAGTCAAGCTCACTGGGTCCCAAGGAAAGGTATGAGGTATATGAGAAAGGTATACTCCTCATATAGAAAATGAATAATTGTTGTCATATTATATACACTCACCGGCCACTTTATTAGGTATACCTGTCCAACTGCTCGTTAACACTTAATTTCTAAGCAGCCAATCACATGGCGGCAACTCAGTGCATTTAGGCATGTAGACATGGTCAAGACAATCTCCTGCAGTTCAAACCGAGCATCAGTATGGGGAAGAAAGGTGATTTGAGTGACTTTGAACGTGGCATGATTGTTGGTGCCAGAAGGGCTGGTCTGAGTATTTCAGAAACTGCTAATCTACTGGGATTTTCACGCACAACCATCTCTAGGGTTTACAGAGAATGGTCCGAAAAAGAAAAAACATCCAGTGAGCGGCAGTTCTGTGGGCGGAAATGCCTTGTTGATGCCAGAGGTCAGAGGAGAATGGCCAGACTGGTTCGAGCTGATAGAAGGGCAACAGTGACTGAAATAACCACTCGTTACAACCGAGGTATGCAGCAAAGCATTTGTGAAGCCACAACACGCACAACCTTGAGGCGGATGGGCTACAACAGCAGAAGACTCCACCGGGTACCACTCATCTCCACTACAAATAGGAAAAAGAGGCTACAATTTGCAAGAGCTCACCAAAATTGAACAGTTGAAGACTGGAAAAATGTTGCCTGGTCTGATGAGTCTCGATTTCTGTTGAGACATTCAGATGTTAGAGTCAGAATTTGGCGTAAACAGAATGAGAACATGGAACCATCATGCCTTGTTACCACTGTGCAGGCTGGTGGTGGTGGTGTAATGGTGTGGGGGATGTTTTCCTGGCACACTTTAGGCCCCTTAGTGCCAATTGGGCATCGTTTAAATGCCACGGCCTACCTGAGCATTGTTTCTGACCATGTCCATCCCTTTATGGCCACCATGTACCCATCCTCTGATGGCTACTTCCACCATGTCACAAAGCTCTAATCATTTCAAATTGGTTTCTTGAACATGACAATGAGTTCACTGTACTAAAATGGCCTCCACAGTCACCAGATCTCAACCCAATAGAGCATCTTTGGGATGTGGTGGAACGGGAGATTCGCATCATGGATGTGCAGCCGACAAATCTGCGGCAACTGTGTGATGCCATCATGTCAATATGGACCAAACTCCCTGAGGAATGCTTCCAGCACCTTGTTGAATCTATGCCACGAAGAATTGAGGCAGTTCTGAAGGCAAAAGGGGGTCCAACCCGTTACTAGCATGGGGTACCTAATAAAGTGGCCGGTGAGTGTATATACTGTATATATACAAATATATAGTTGACATACATTCAATTCAATTCACATTTTTTTGTATAACGCTTCTCACAATACACATTCTTTCAAAGCAGCTTTATAGAAAATGCATTTCAGAAATGTACATAGAAAAATACAGTTAGTTAATCATGTATTAATTGAGGGCATAACATATAACATACAATACATGGCATACTGAGAATAACAGTATTGTTCACCTGTTCATCTTTGCAGGTATTGCAGTACCGTGAACAAAGTGACCTCCCCTTCATGGTGCTCATCAAGTCACAGAACCTGGATAAACCCCTCAACTTTGACGAGCTAATGCGGTACTCACTCTTCCCAGTTCCTCCCAGCTTAGGCACAGCTGATGGGTTCTTCAATAAGACCAACAAGGCTGTAATCCTTCACTACTTGATGGAAGATGTTTCTGAAGATGTGCCTTATCCGAAGGATGCTTTCTACATCCAGGATGGCAATGCACTCTTCCATGCCTTGATGAACCTTCCACCAATGTTTGAGGGAATTTGTCTCCAGTCCCTTGACCATATGGTGGCTAAGAAGCATTTTGTCTTCTCAACGGACTCCTACCATGATGATTCTGTCAAAGCTCAGGAGAGATTGCGTCATGGCTTGTCCCAGCGGTACATCATAGGTGGTCCTGCAACAAGGAAGCCAAGTGACTTCAAACTCTTCCTGGCAAATGATGAGAACAAGACAGGCAAAGCATATCATTTGGAGTCATCGGGTGGCAATGTGAGTATTTTGACAGTCTTTCTCACTATTCTTCTTTATTAGAAACTTTTGGAAAATATTTAGCCAAGCCCAGTTTTACACGAGAAACTGATAAAATGGTGTCTTACTATATACTATCACACCTTACTCAATAACTTGTTTCAGGCTCAGCTCCTTCTTCACCACAACAGACCGGTACATCGACCGCATTACTGCAGAAGCTGGACCGATCCATCTGTCAATCTCTCGTTCCATCCTTCCCTCACTTGTGAACAAAACCCCAAGATACTTAAACTCTTGCACTTGAGGCATGATCTCTCCACCAACCTGAAGTGGGCAAGCCACCCTTTTCCGACTCAGGACCATGGCCTCGGATTTGGAGGTGCTGATTCTCATCCCAGCCGCTTCACACTCGGCTGCAAACCGTCCCAGTGCATGCTGAAGGTCCTGGTCTGAAGGGGCCAACACGACAACATCATCTGCAAAGAGCAGAGACGAAACCACGTGGTCCCCAAACTGGACACCCTCCGGCCCCTGGCTGCGCCTAGAAATTCTGTCCATAAAACAGAACCGGCGACAAAGGGCAGCCCTGCCAGAGTCCAACTTGCACTGGGAAGAAGTCTAACTTACTGCCGGCAATACGAACCAAGCTCCTACTTCGGTCATACAGGGACCGGACAGCCCTTAGCAAAGGACCCCCGACCCCATACTGCCGGAGCACCCTCCACAGGCCGCCGCGAGGGACACAGTCGAATGCCTTCTCCAAATCCACAAAGCACATCTGGATTAGTTGGGCAAACTCCCATGAACCCTCCAGCACCCTGTAGAGGGTATAGAGCTGGTCCAGTATTCCACGGCCTGGACGAAAACCACACTGTTACTTCTGAATCCGAGGTTCCACTATCGGCCGTATTCTCCTCTCCAGTACCCTGGCATAGACTTTCCCAGGGAGGCTGAGAAGTGTGATCCCCCTGTAGTTGGAACACACCCTCCGGTCCCCTTCTTAAAAATAGGAACCACCACCCCGGTCTGCCATCCCAGAGACACTGTCCCCGACCGCCACGCGATGCTGCAGAGGCGTGTCAGCCAAGACAGCCAGTTTCTTGACTACCTCGGTGACTTCAGCTAGGGTGATGGATGAGTCCACCTCTGAGCCCCCAGCCACTGCTTCCTCAATGGAAGACGTGACGGCGGGATTGAGGAGATCCTCGAAGTATTCCTTCCACCGTCCGACGACATCCCCAGTTGAGGTAAACAGTTGCCCACCTCCACTGTAAACAGCATTGGTAGGGCACTGCTTTCCTCTTCTGAGTCGCCAGACAGTTTGCCAGAATCTCTTCGAGGCCAGTCGATAGTCCTTCTCCATGGCCTCACCGAACTCCTCCCAGGCCCGAGTTTTTTCCTCCACAACCACCCAGGCTGCAGTCCGCTTGGCCTGCCGGTACCCGTCAGCTGCCTCAGGAGTCCCACAAGCCAACCAGGCCCGATAGGACTCCTTCTTCAGCTTGACGGCATCCTTTACTTCCAGTGTCCACCCCCGGGTTCGGGGATTGCCACCTCGACAGGCACCGGAGACCCTACGGCTGCAGCTCCGAGCAGCCGCTTTGACAATGGAGGTGGAGAACATGGTCCACTCGGACTCAATATCTCCAGCCTCCCTCGGGATCTGGTCGAGGCTCCTCCGAAGGTGGGAGTCGAATATCTCTCTGACAGGAGACTCTGCCAAACGTTCCCAGCAGACCCTTACAGTAAGTTTCGGTCTGCCGAGTCTGTCCAGCTTCCTCCCCCGCCATTGGATCCAACTCACCACCAGGTGGTGATTAGTTGACAGCTCCACCCATCTCTTCAGCCGAGTGTCCAAGACATACGGCTGCAGGTCAGATGAAACGACCACAAAGTCGATCATCGACCTACGCCCTAGGGTGTCCTGGTGCCACGTGCACTGATGGACACCCTTATGCTTGAACATGGTGTTCGTTATGGACAAACTGTGACTAGCACAGAAGTCCAATAACTGAACACCACTCGGGTTCAGGTCAGGGGGGCCGTTCTGTCCCTAGAGCTAGTTTCCGTGTCCAGGGATCGGGTTGTCGAGGCCCCCGCCTTAAACTGCCCCTTACGGTCCCTCCTGCAGGTGGTGAGCCCACGGGAAGGGGGCCCCACGTCGCTCCTTCAGGCTGAGCCCGTGGGGGGAGGCCCGGCCACCAGGCGCTCGCATACGAGCCCCAACCCCGGGCCTGGCTCCAGGGTGGGGCCCCGGCTGCGCCGTACCAGGCAACGGCACGGTCCTTGTTTTTTCTTCACTCATAAGTTTTTTTGAACCGCTCTTAGCCTGACCCGTCGCCTAGGACCTGTTTGCCTTGGGAGACCAGGGGCATATAGCCCCGGACAACATAGCTCATAGGGTCGTTCGGGTACTCAAACCCCTCCACCACGTTAAGGTGGCAGTGCAAGGAGGGGTTGATTAGAATCACTTTTTTCTATTTCAGTTTATTCTAATGGGGATTTGTTATACCCTATATATACTGTACACATATTTGACTATATGAGTGGTTTTCTGTTTTGTTTCAATAAATATAATACCAATATAACAGTTTGAATAGTAACTACTTATTATGGGAGATGTTCATTTGGTCCAACATGTGACAATATTTCAGGTGGGGATCATCAACATTTGCTTCTTAGACATCCTAAAGACTGTAAAAATAAAAAAGTTAGAAAACATATATCAATAGGGTCCTTAGGGGAGGAGTTCCAGTGATCGAATGTCACCATTTTATTCCATTTGTTGGTGTTTATTTGAGTGTTTATGCACTATACATAATCTAATCATGACTTTATGATGAATTTAGGGTCTCAGGTATGTCTACCTTAAAGGCCATCTTTCAATTTAATTGTATAACTTAATTTATACAGAATCTTGTATGAAAATGTCAATTTAAAAAGACATACATAAGAATACATATGTTTTACAACACCCACAGGCAGAAATTCAGAAAAAAGTGTACCTATTCTAAGCTAGGCTCAAAAAACCGCCCTTTTCCAGAGAACGCGTCATATGACGCAACGACAGGCAAACAAATAGGCGTTGCTGCCCTGGTTCTCAGTGTGGGTTTACGTAGTCTGAGAGGTGGTACAGAAAATAGAGCTTGTAGTTATCGTTATAATGTTAGTTGAGTTGGTTTGAATTGTCACAATGGTGAATTCTTGTGTTTGTTTTGGATGCAACCACTCCAACTTGTCTGGTCATCGGGTCCACCGATTTCCAAACAAGAAACACAAAGATTTCTGTGCTTGGATACGTTTCGTCCAGGCAAAGAGAAGCAATTTTTCACACCGGATGGGAACGAGCGGTAATGGTCAGAAATTCGACGGGCGCGGGCGGGAACGGGTGGTAGCAGCTAATGGTCAGAAATTCGGCGGGCGGGAACGGGTGGTAATGGCATATATCTGCATGCCTTACACCCAGTCCACATGACAATAAAAGATCCTTGTAACAATGACTATATTTACATGAACAGCATATTCCCGTCCTAACCGGAACACTAACTGTTAACTGCTTTCATACACATACTCCGCAGTACATGCGAGCTCATTTACATAATGTCCGTCGGAAATACTATGGGAGTAGTATAACAGCCGGCTAAGTTCGGAAAATCTGGGATCTAAATTAAACATTTTAAGACGCATGTTGCTAGCATAGATGGTGACAATATACATGGATGCTTGAAAAACAACAAAGTCGACAGCAATATTGCTAAATATGATTTATTAAAGATACTGCAATGTGATAAACATGGAGACAACGTTAGCCACAATTAGCTAGCTATAGCCTGTGGTCACTCACCAAGACACCTGCCTAATTCTCCACCGATTCTCCTCACACCACAACTCTATCTCTCTCCTCTGTCCATTTACCCTTCCCCTTAACTCTGCCTGACCCCTCTCTCGCCTAGGTGGCTCATAATTATACGGCAAAAGCCCATCGGAAGAGTTGACATGAACTACTGCAACCTCTTCAACTGTCTGACTCCATTACGAAGAGATGAGATTTACCGGCCGTTGCGTCACGTCCGATCAGAGCGTTTTTGACAGCGGTAGAAATTTTACTCACAATTTCTTTTAAAAAACTTTTTTAATGCACATTTATGATTAATTTCTTCACGCAAATCGAGTTCCTACACCATTTATCTACACATCTATTCACAGGGATCTTCAGCTTGAAAGATGGGCTTTAAGAGAGCGTGTCTTGTTCCGCTCGTAGAGTGGGAGCATTCGTGGAATTTCCAGAGAGTTGGGGGCATCAAATCCAGGTTTCATCACCTGTATCATGGTCCCACCGGTCCAGTTCACCACATTTGAGCCATGAATGTTTGTCGTTATTTTGTTCAGAATGTCCCACTTGAGATGAAACACATTCCCTCACCAGTAATAATAATAATTAAAGTATAGTTAATTAATTAAGTATAATAAAAAAAAAATTCAACTTAACAGAAACCTGGAGAGACCAATATCTGCCAGTTAATGTGGGCTTCCATAATGCTACATGCTCTTCACCAAGAAAATATCTTTCTAATTGTGTGTTGGTGCATCATGTAGGCTATGTATGTGTGTAGTTAGTTTAAAAATGTATGTTAAATAAACCTCACACTACCAGTGAATCCTAATTACATGGTATGATTTTTAATTAATGCATATATTTGAACACGTTGTATCTTAAAATGTATTATTTATTTAAAATATCTACGTTATATTTTTAATGTGCAACAATTGACTTTGGAAACAAGCAGTAATGTGCTCAACAATAATTTAGTTATGAAAAATGGAGGAGATCTATCAAAATCTATCAAACTAAAGGAGAAAAACAGACTGCCTATGTAAATGTTCTTTTTTGCTTTTTTGGATATCCAGGGTGGCAACCAATATAGCCAGAAAAGACATACATGTGACAATATTTCAGGTGGGGATCATCAACATTTGCTTCTTAGACATCCTAAAGACTGTAAAAATACAAAAGTTAGAAAACATAGGCTATATCAGAAGGGTTAGGGGAGGGTTAGCACATAGGGGAGGAGTTCCAGTGATCCAATGTCACCATTATTTTGTGTTTATTTGAGTTTTTATGCACTATACATCATCTAATTATGACAATCCTCATATCTATCAATTCCTCATGCAAAGACGAAGAGAAAATGGGGTAGATTGTGTCTGTAGGATGTATTGTTCAGATTCTATGTAGATTTAAAGTTTTCATTTTCCACAGCCAAAAATCAAGCACGGAGACAAAAGATGATACAAAAAATCACATATGGGACAATAATTTGCGTGGGGAACATCAAAATTCCTTTTCTAGACACCTTAAGGATTACAAAAAACTAGGTTAAAAAAATATACCTTTCGGGTGCAGGTGAACCCCCCCCCCCCTTCCTACCCAGGGCTCCAGACTAACTTTTTTTACTAGGAGCGCTGTTGCCCCTGACTGAAAATTTTAGGAGCACAAGCGGAAAATTTAGGGGCACACCTTAAATCAGCTTGCAATGCAATTATTCAAATTTCCCCCAAAATAACTAATACTGACAAATTCTTTAATAATAAAGAGACTTAACGTACAGATATTACGATATGCAGTTTTATTTTAAGTTCACAGGGCTCCAGACTCAAATTTGAGGGCAGCATCACCTCAAATGAGAACTCAACTGAGTTATACAAAAAAAAAAAAAAAAAAAAATTCTGGTAGCACTGGGGCTGACAATAGATCACTAAGCTTAATTTAGGGTGTAGATGAAATTAACTTTTGTTATTATTATCATTCATAATGTCTTAATATTAATTTAAAAACAAAAGGAGTGAAAAAATGTATATTAAGGAGTGAACATAGCCAATAAACATCCTACTGTTTACAATGGTATTTTTTTTAAATAAGTGTTTAAATAAGAGTAATCCAACATCTTTGAAGGATGAACACAAAATGTGTTGGTCATCACATTAAAAATAAATTTAAAAAAGCATTTATATATGATATTATAGTTTTGAAGTGCTAGAAAAGATGTGTAGGCTGCGTTTGACTATTTCTGTCAAATTATCATATTTATGGTTAGAGTTACTTACTACATTAGCCTAAATCCATGATGAATGTTGCTGATTTGTGGACTGAAAGCCTTCTATAAGTTTTTCTCCTGGTTTCCACGTCAGCACTGTTTGATCTGATGGTTTATAACAGAACTCTGCGCCGAATCGGAATGTTTCTCACTGGATCTCGTAGCGATGATGTTATTAATTCTGAGGCGAATTCAATGGATTTCTTCACTGGATCTCCTAGTAACAGTGTCGCGTGAGCGAGATCGGCCCGCGACTGGCAAGTTCGGGTCTTTATTTTACTGTCAATGGTTCGGGGCGCTGCTCCACAGACATAAGAAAGGCTATGCGCTGCTCTGTCTATTTTGGTCCGGAATAATTAACGGTCCGTGAAGCATAAATGAGTAGCGTATTTTCGTTCCACTTTCATTTTGTTTGCATTTGCTGCTCGGTAACGAGTCGATAGATCGCTCATTGCTCAGACGCACATAGCAGCTTGTGATATTTGTCTCCGTCTTCTGCCCACAGACACGCGCGCTCTCTATTCTTGTCACACTCACTCATTCCGGATTCATTGACGCGCCCCTTCCACGCTTAACCATGCGTTTAACGTGAGGCCAATTTACTGGTCGCACATGTGCGACTGGATGTAAAATTCAGTCGCACACTCTCAAATTTTAGTTGCAAAATGCGACCATTTGGTCGCAGTCTGGAGCCCTGCTACCAGACTATGTGATGATCAGTGAGATCGTCACTTTGCGGTATAATATCTATATCGGTTGGATTGGTTCCGTATGATATAATTAAATCTAGTGTATGATTTAGACAATGAGTGGGACCACTGACGTTTTGCTTGATTCCAAAGGAGTTTAATAAATCTGTAAACGCAGCCCCTAACGCATCATTTGTGTCATCTACGTGTATGTTAAAATCTCCAACAATTATTGCTTTATCGGCATTGACCAATAGATCTGAGAGAAAGTCTGCAAACTCTTTTAGGAATTCAGCATATGGCCCTGGAGGTCTATATATAGTAGCCAAGGCTAGAGATAATAGGGATTTCTTTCTTACATCTAAGAGCGTAACATTTAGCACAAGTACTTCAAACGAATTAAACCTGTGACCTGTTTTCTGAGTAACATTAAGAATATCTCTAGATTGTTGCAACTCCGCCGCCACGACCGATCAGACGGGGCTCATGCTTATAACAGTATCCTGGCGGATTAGACTCATTAAGACCGAAATACTCATTTGGTTTAAGCCAGGTTTCAGTAAGGCAAAGTACATCGAAGCTATTATCTGTGACCATTTCATTTACAATAACCACCTTAGGTGTGAGCGATCTAATGTTTAGAAGACCTAGTTTTAGAAATTGTTTTTGTTCGCTGATATTTAGATTTTCTGGTTTAATTACAATAAGATTTTTCCTAGATCCTACACTAGATTTATTGTTTGGCCTCACTAGACGAGGAATAGACACAGTTTCTTATATAATGTTCTACACTACTTATATCAATTAAGTTGGGACAGCAAAGACTGTGATTTGGACTTTGACTTACTAGTCAGATGGAGTGTAACGTCTTGGAGATGTTGTCCGACAAAACAGCCGCTCCGAATCTGCTGGGGTGCAGGCCATCAGCACGGTAGAGCCTAGGTCGCTCCCAGAACAGATTCCAATTATTTACAAAGAGCAGTTTCTGTTCATTACACAATGACATTAACCATTCATTTAGTGCAAATAATCTACTGAACCTTTCCTGTCCTTGTCGGTACGTGGGAAGCGGTCCAGACACGATGATCGTTGCCTCAGGCGCTGTGCTGCGTACCGTCTCGATCAGGCTCCTGTAGTCCTTCTTCAGAACCTCCGTCTGCCGCAGCCTGATGTCGTTCGTTCCCGCGTGCAGCACCACAGCTCCGACGCGCTCTTCACCGTTCAGGATCTCGGGAACCTGTGCGGCGACATCAAGAACACGAGCACCAAGAAAGCAGTGAGTGCGCACCTTACCCTTACCTGAGGTAGCACGGACATGACGGACCATGGAAGTGCCGATGATCACGGCGTCGTCGCGTTCCGACTCGCGAAGAGGGGAGAAGCGGTTCCGGGTGGAGATCTCGAAGACCGGGAGGGGCGGAGAGGTTCTTGCTCTGGTCCTGGCTCGTGTCTTCCGCTGTGGGATCACCCAGGGTCCATGGTGTTGTGTAGGTGCTCTAGTGAATGAAGCCAGAGATGATCGCGTCCTCCTGGGCAGAGAAACGCACGGAGTAGACGAAGTCGGAGTCAAAAAGTTACTAACCACTGACTTGTGAGCATCGGCGCGTGACGTTTCAAGCGCTGATCGCCGATCCCTCAGCTCGGCTTGCCTCTCTAGCAGACCACGGATCTGTTTCTCCACCGATTCCAGCTCCAATCGTACCGAAATCAGCTCGAATGTGTCCTCACCTGCACTCAGAGGTAACGTTAGACACACATCCGATATGTTCGCCATTATAACAGATGAACAGTAAATTAGTAGTGATACTACCAATATCACTACTAATTTAGGACTGGAATGCTGGATATAACCTGTATCGTTTCAGTTAAACGGGTGTAAAATCAGACGGTCAATAGGCGCGAGGCCACGCGTGAAATGCTAGCGGGCTGAAAGGCTAGTAGCCGAGATTCGCAAAGTTGGATCTAAGTAGCGATATCAAAGCAATCCGATTGTTTTTATAGGGAATAGTATCGAGGATAAGTTCACACGTTGTAAAAATAGAAAGTGCTTGTTTATAAATGAGTGGTAAAGAAGAAAATCAAGGATTAATGAATCAATTCGACGGAGCTACAAACACAAACACAGACCGCACGCGCATGCGCATTTTGATTTATAAAATGTTACATCTAGGTTCCAATACAATAGTATCTAAACTGATAAAGTTCTGTACACTGTTTTACATTTTGAGGCATAGATGATGAGATTCAAAGAAGATTAAGTCAAGCAACCCAGTTGTCTGACATTAACCTTTTGTCTTTATGCACCTCCTGAACAGTGTCATTGTCCCAAGTTAAGCTATGATAATGTGAAGGTATGGGTGATACTGTCAGGCAGATTGGATTAGCATCTATGCATTTGAATGACACTGTTATACTTATGCTGGTGAGATCAGGTAACGAGCTAAATCCTGTACTTAATTTACATGCCACCTCAATGTAAATCCCTCCCCCTAAATGTAGATAAATTGCAATGCAAAGTTCCCTTAGTCAGACTTGGATGACAACAGTGACGCACAGCGAAGTCCTCAATAAAGAATAACTTCTGCTTGAAAGATATCCCAACGTCTCCTGGTCTCTGCTCTGTCGAAGGAAAAGTTTCCAACACTATGGAAACAGTCAATTATAAGTGGCATGATAAAGTATGCAGAGTGGACACCTATATAATGAAGGACGCCCACCTTGCTTTTTTACCATTATAGCAGGCTTGGACTTCCTGAGAGCCGCTGAAACCATCGTGGACGAAAGCCAAGGCAGATATGGCCTGAAAATAGAGAGAGGTTATATATACTACCCTAACACCTTACCTCTAACCTGGGAACTAACACCCACTTCTCAGAACCCTGAGGTTGATCCAGGCTCCTGAGTAAAACATCTGTCGAACAACATAAGATCTTTCTACCTGATGAAATGCTGATTAAATCCAGGCCATACAGGGTCTCACCCTTCAAGAAAAATATAATTGATGAACAGGTATAGTAGGGAGGTTAAGCCCAAGAAATAGGCCTTTGACTTCAAGTCATGATGCAAAGGTCGCCTTTGGTATGGAAGTACCTTAGGGTCATAGAAATAAATTTATCCTAAGACACAAGTGAGATCACTTTGTATCAGAAATAAACATGTTTTTTCAAAAATGGCCGCCAATGCGCCGAAAATACTCTAGACCCCATATCTTTGCTTCTGTTATCGCTACAATGACAAATTTGGTGTCAAAATGTACATTTGTGGGGTCAAGGAATCCAATAAAATTGGTTTCAAGTTAAAAAAAAAAAAAAAATTCCCCATACCATGACAATTGGGGGTAAATATGCACATTTCACATAAAAATTGTGTCATCAGAGTGATTTTACTTAGCCTGGTAATACCAGACTCTGCTACTTAAATTTGCTTCGTAGACAGAGTCTGGAATGGCATAATAGAGAAGTGTTTTCTCTCTCGCTAGGGGGCGCTTGTCTGAAGTTTAAAATCATTGGTTACCCGTAAGCCAATCAGATAAGTTTATATATGACGTATGTTATGTGCCAACACAGCCGCATAGAACCACAGACATCATGCATCGAACTCAAATCTATGATCGAACTTCCACTGTAAACCTGTTTTAAACACTTGATGATGCGAGCGAAATACCGGAGTGAACATGGCTGTAAACGGCTTTTGCAGATTATGCGAAGTTAATCTACGCATCCACGGTACAATCAGGGCCACTAAACTGATATTTGACAGTAGAGAGAAACAAAAAAATATTTGCAGCCAACTGTTAGGATTAGTTCTGTTAAACACAGCTCTTTGTTCATCTCGAGTCTGTCGGAAATGCTGCAACTTAATTGCAAGATTACAGCATGTCATGGCAATATTTAAGACCTGGAAAAGAAAGGAGACACTGTCTGTCAAAAGGCTCCCCAGTTTCTCGCTGACGATCGGTAATAGTTGACAAATTAAACTTTTCCCAAAGGGAGTAGGGCCACAACATCACCTCCATTCAAAATGTTTAATACACACTCTTCTTGTTCGGGCTTTAGTTTGCTAATGCCAGGAATATTCTCCACAACAGAGCGAATTGCATCCGTGTCTCCATATCCGCGGCCGTTTTCGGTTTCCCTGACCTAATCTTAAACTCGACGCTTAGCGACTACGTCACGGCTTTCTGCCCGCCCTCTGTTCGTTGATTGGCCGGCTGTTTTCAGGCCGGAGGAAAACGGATAGATAGGCCGCTGTCTCAGACTGAGTACAGAAGCGGAATGAAATTGAACGGAAGTACGAAGTCTGATGTAGTCTGACGTAGATTTTACTTATCTTTTCGTTCAAAAACTTTAATTTTGTATTTAAGCAGTGCAGCTACTTCTGTACATTACATTTGTCCAAAGTAGCATGAGATTTTGACCAGTCAGGAGTAGCCTATAGCAAATCAGTTCCTGCAACAACACATCCCATCTGCACCAGGAACTGTGACAGCTGTTGAAGGTCAGAGGTGACAGGTTAACGTATGACTTTGAACGCGTGAGGTTCGTATGACTTTCTCATTAAATAGAAAAATGTTTTTAATGTTAGATAACTAATAACTAGCTAGCTAGTTGACTATGGAAAAAAAACCTTTGAGGGAAACCCTCTTTTCTCGAGAATACTGAAGCCAAAACTTATCCTTATAATTTGTATTAATTTAAAACGCACTTGCTACAGCTAACAGACCTAGGCGAGGCAGATCGCACTCCTATTGGCTGCTCTGCGGCAACTGCTGCAACCTATCGAGGGACTGCTCGTGACGTAAGCCCCAATGAGGGCGCCGGCACCCTAAGTCGTCACGTCCTGTGCGAATGGGCGTAGCGTATGCCTATATAAGCCAGAGCTCGATAGGATGCTCCTTGGTTTTCATCAACTGTAGCGAAACCAGATGGTAGCAAGCACGGCAGGGTTACGCAACACTCGTTCCCTCTTCTAGAGAGAACCGAGGTTACGTTAGTAACCGAGACGTTCTCTTACGAGAGTACTCTCGTGTTGCGTAAGCAAGCTTACGCTACGGGAACCCAATTTAAAACGCAGTGCGTGCTAAATCTACCACAACACTGACCCAAGGGCGAGCGCCCTGAGCTCATATGATATGGGGATATAAAAAGCCGACATTGGGAATGGGCTTAATAAGAATGATATAAGGCAAACGTGGTTACCTTAAATGCATAGAGGGTGCTTAACACTGTATAAAAGTCAGGGGAGGCAATAGCCTGCCTGAACTGAAAACTTTGCAGTCTGCAGAAGCGAGTCCGGCAGAACTGAGCGAATAAACTAAACTGACAACAGTCTAGCTTGGAGCGCGGGAACTTCCAGGTTATAGAACCTTATAAATGTAGACGGAGACGCCCAGCCTGCCGCCATACAGATATCGTGAAGGGAAATCTAGTGGAAGGGCCCTCTAGTGGAATGAGCTCTGACGCCCAGAGGGATAGCGTCCACTATCCACCTGGAAAGGTTATGTTTCGAGGCAGCTAGACCTTTAGATCGGCCACCAAATGAAACAAAGAGCTGTCTTGACCGTCTGAAAGCAGCCGAACGTTCCCCATAAATTCTCAGGGCCCTAACCGGGCAAAGGAGATTCACGTCAGACTCGCTGACAGATCCGAAGAGGGCTGACAGGGAGATGACTTGCGCTCTCAAAGGAGTGGCAAGTACTTTGGGGACATAACCATGTCTTGGTTTGAGGATGACATTGGAGTCATTAGGCCCAAACTCAAGGCACGACGCGCTAACAGAAAGTTAGCGATAAAGGTGATAGCCACCAGAAAGGCGGTTTTCAATGCGATACTTAAGGTCCACAGACTGTAGAACCTCCGACACCGCACAATCTTGTGGATCCAGGTTGCGAGCTGAGCACCAACCTGAGAACACTGACCACTTGGAAGCATAAAGCCGTCTAGTAGAGGGCGCTCTAGCTTGCGTAATCGTGTTTAACACTCCATCGGGGAGACTTACGGGTACCGGTTGATGGCCCACACATGCAGAGCCCAAAGCTCTGGTCGTGGGTGCCAAATTGTACCCCCGGCCTGTGAGAGGAGATCTCTCCTCAACGTGACAGGCCACAGAGTCAAGCTCTAAAGCTGCATCAGCTCCGGAAACCAAACTTGGTTCGGCCAGAACGGAGCTACTAGAAGCACAGAGGAACCGTTCTCCCTGATACGCTTGATTACCTGTGGTAACAGCGTGATCAGAGGGAAAGCATAGAGAGGGCGGCTGGGCCAGTGATGGTCGACTTCCGCTGTGCCAAAGGTGTCCCACAACAGCTGAACTGTCTGAGTGTGGAGGGACAATTCCCCTGGGGGGAACGTTGTCCCTGGACAGCCTGTCTGGACCCACATTCAGATGGCCTGGCACATGCGCCGCTCTCAGCGAGAGTAGGTTGCGCTGAACCCATACAAGGAGGCATTCTGCCAGTGCATGAAGGTTCCATGATCTCAGACTGCCCTGGCGATTTATGTAGGAAACGTGCGGACAAGGTGGCCCTTTAGAAGGGGAAGGAAGAACCGCAAGGCGTTCTCGACCGCCTTCATCTCTAGACAGTTTATGTGCAAGCTCTTTTCTTGGCTTGACCACAGGTCAAAAGTTGGTGTGCCCTCATAGAGGGCGCTCCAGCCCGAATTGGAGGCGTCTGTCGAAACCACTTTCAGTTTCGAGATTACCCCCAGGTTTACACCTGTCTGATACCAGTCGACCGCCTTCCAGGGCTCCAGAGCTGTGACACAGTTCTGAGTTACCTTGAGACGTAAACGACCGGATGCCCATGCTCGACGCGGGACCCGCGTCTTCAGCCAGTGCTGTAAAAGGCGTATGCGAAGCAGACCTAAATGAAGAAATTATTAAAGGGATACTACAGGATTTAGCATTAAGCTTTGTATCAATAGAAAACCAGTAGTATTTTCGAATTACTATGCTTCCCCCCCTCATATCCCCCTGATATGAAAAAAAAAAAAAAAAATTTAGTCTGGAAAAAATCCTCAGATGATGCAAAAGTCGTCATTTTGCGTCATCGGAGGATTTTTGTGCAGAGGCTAAAGACTACAGCCAGTGTTCCGCATGTTTTCACCACGCCCATATGGGGCGGGATCTCACTCACAGAATGTAAAGATAGTGTCAGTCATCTTTCTGTAGAAGCTAAGCTAACAGGCTCTTGCCTCTTGGTCTGTGTAGAAAGTTTGTATAGTAGGCTAATCACGATGGCGGAAGGTAGTTTTGAAGTTGAAATGGCAGAAGGGGATTTCGAAGATCTGTTGCAAGAATCTGATGCTTGCGGCTACCTGTACGAGCCGCAATACAGCGATAAACAGTTGCGGGAGATGGAGGAACAAGAGGCGGCCGGAGCGAGACCTGAGCCCGGCCAGACTCGAGCTGGTGCGGACTGGCGGTGTCAGTGCTCTCGCTGTGCGCCTATGGAAACAGATATAGAGTCCTATTGCTGTCGCGAATCTCAGCGATGCCATTTTCTTCTGGACGAGATCGCTGAATCTGCAGAGCTTTGAGTGTAAAAGTGTTAATATTAATTATTTTTTTAATGAAAAGTTATAACTCACATTGGTTGTGGTTCTTTTTGTAAACCTTTAGTGTTACTAGAATATGGATTAGCCTAGATAATGTATTAGCTTAGAGAAATAGTGATTTCAATTGGAGGAAAACAGTTCATATGCAGAGCTACTAAGCTACTCTGTTGACATGGTCCTGCCTTGCATCATATTTTTAATGTGAAAGTCTAAGTTGTGTTATATACATTAGGCTAGTACATCCCGGTACAATGCAATTTAGCAACATTTCGATGGAAATTTATCAAATAACTCACGATGTATCAAAGCAAGCCTAGTTGTATCCATTTTTCGGATTCTGCCGCCTGTAACCGGTAGGCGTGGTTTGGAAGTGGCCTCGTAAGGGCAGCAAAGCAAGTCCATTCTGGGAGTTGTTGTCTTTCAGCCACATGAGTAAAAAATACATTTTCTGCCTTTTCTCAGGCTTCAATTTCAAAAACAATTTCACATTTCTACTATATAAATGACCAATATTAAATACACATTCATCTTCCCAGAGGTGAAGTATCCCTTTAAGTTGTGAATGGACTGTGTTTGGCATGCGTTTTTTAATAAAAAATTGCATACTTCACCTCCAATTGTCATGGTAAGGACAACATTGTTTTTTTAGTCTTGGAACCTATTTTATTGGACTCCTTGACCACAAAAATGTAAACGTTGATGCCAAATTTGTCATTATAGCTGTAACAGAAGCAAAGATGTGGGCCTCTCAAGCATGGTCGGCAGCCATTTTTTAAAAAATGTGCGTATATAAGATACAAAATGTGATCTCACTTGTGTCTTAGGATAAATTTATTTCTATGGCCCTAAGGTACTTCCATACCAAAGGGGACCTTTGCATCATGACTTGAAGTCAAAAGTCACTTCACCCCCCTACTAGTAGACAGTGACAAGTGACAGCATCATTGAGCCATCCTTCTCTCCATGGTCATCACCCGTAGTCCTCGTCCCCAGGTTCTGTGTGGACTATAGGAGGCTTAACACCAAGACCATACCTGAAGCTTATCCAATGCAGCTTATTCATGACATCCTGGAATCCATGGATGGCGCCACCTGATTCAGCACATTGGATTTGTAGTCAGGATACTGGCAGGTGGATATGGAGGAAGAGAGAAAAGAGAAAACCACATTTATCACCAACCAGGGGCTATTCCAATTCCGTTCCATGCCGGCTCAGAAATGCCGCAGCCACCTACCAGAGGCCTCAACCAACCTTTTCAGGTGCATACTGATGCCAGTGACATGGGACTGGGAACTATTCTCACCCAGCAAACACCTGAGGGGGAAAGAGTAATAGCATATGCTTCAAGGACATTACGAGGAGCAGAACTAAATTACTCCACATCAGAAAAAGAGTGTCTGGCTGTGGTCTGGGTGGTGGAAAAATAGAGAAATTACCTTGATGGGAGGCAGTTTGATATCTACAGCGACCATGCTGCTCTAACATGGGCCTTCAATAGTCCCAAAACCTCCTCTCAATAGGCTTTATGCACAGCTGCACTACTTCCTGAACTTCAGCCAGCTCCTTGTTTCCTGTCTGACATTATTGGACAAACTGATTAATCCAGGTGTGCCTGACCAGTAACAAATACCAGACACACCTGGGTTAATCAGTTTGTCCAATAATGTCAGACAGGAAACAAGGAGCTGGCTGAAGTTCAGGAAGTAGAGCAGCTGGGCATAAAGCCTATTGACCCGGTGGAATGTTAGGTTGCAGCAGTTCAACTTCCAAGTACATCACAGGAAAGGATGTCTCAACCTAGGTCCCGATGCCTTGTCACGAGTCTGTCAGTCTGTGGAAGGATACAATGTGCACTGTTTGTTTGTTCTGTTTTTTATGATACAGAATTACAAGCAGGGTTCTAAATAAACTTTTTTTATCTCTTTCTAATTTTACCAGCCATTTAGAATTTCCACAAGCCAAATTTTTTCCGGTGAAAATAAGATAAATTTTGAGTGCCACTGAATGCATTTGATCATTTTATTAACATTATTGGCATGAAAAACACATATAAAGTACAATACAACACAGAAAGTGCAAACATTTCATTTCAAGTTTGGGATCTATCTATCTATCTATTAGGGATGTGCACGAATATTAATTTTCTATCTGTAATTATTATTCAAAAAATAAAATACTATTCGAATATTCGTGGAGCATTTAACAAGTGGATTGTATTTGATCCACTTGTTAAATGTCGTGCTTCCTTTAAGTTTTAACCACATAATGTCGTGCTTCCTTTAAGTTTCGTTGAGGGATACAGGTTTAAGAACAGAAAACGCAAAGTGCTGTTACTTCACTTTGCACACACACACGCGTCTCTGCAACGTCTGTGTCAGCGCATCGCGTTTTCTCACTCGACCATGTGGATATTATTGTTTTTCTCAACATGAACGTGAAACAATATAAACACGATAATCATATGCTGACTCGAGTATGTACGTTCTGTACGATAACTGCGCAGTCTGCTTCGTTTTTTTCCCCGTTTGCGCTGCTTGAGGTTAAATGCTTTTGTTGTTTATATTTTTTTGTTTACACATATTGTTTAATGTTTTCAACTAAAAGAAAACCTTAAGATATATAGTAAGCTTGTTCTGTATACTGCCTAATGTATAAGCTTGTTCAGAAATAATGACAAAAACCTTAAACTTAAAAAAAAATAACAACGTATCTCTCGTTAAACGACATTTAAATTTAAACCCAGAAGTCTGTCCCAACCACCGCTGCATTTAGTTTAATCTTAACTTTTTACTTTAGGTAATTTACTAGCTCTCTCTTTCAGTCTATGCTCTGGCTCCGTTCGTTCTTCATCTTCCTTGTGTTTTCTGGTGGACGGACGCTCAGTTCGTGGTTTGTGGCAATGAAGAGAATCTGTGCCACGAGTCACATAATTGTTTGCGCAAATGGGTGGAGTATGTCAATCAACGTTAATCACGGAAGGAAATTGAATATAAGGAAGTGTGTCGTACCTGGGAAAGGGCGTCACCCGTTTGAGCATTGAGAAGTTTGTAGTGAAATCGTGATGGATTGTTGGGGAGAGACGGCCGCTTGTCGATCTGTTGTTTCCTGTGGTTGAAGTCTGGTGCGTCGCGAGTCGTTGCATTCCCAGACAAACTATTATGGAGCTGTTTTAAAGACAAGCCAAAGCTGTTTTATCCGCCTATCCTAGTGTCGAAGAGGACACTCGATACTTAGTGATGGCCAAATGAAGCGTTTCGAAGCATTATTGCTTTCCGATACAATTGTGTCGAAAATGGTTCATTACTCGAAGCTTCATTCAGATAGAAATTGCAGCACCATCTCCTGGTGAAGTAAATGTAATGCAACAAAGCTGACAACCATAAAATGTCAGTAGGCTTATGTTAACGCCCCGTTTATGACGTGTTTACCGAGGCGATCGGGGATCAAAGCTGAAACAGTGTAGTGCTGTGAAACTCATTTATGTAGGTGAAGTTTCCAGACACTGATGAATTTCATGTGTTCACCTTGATAATAAAACATTAAGCATGGTGTGTGTAATTATTTCTTTGCCACTCTCCTCAACAATAAACTCTCCTCAACAAACTCAATCCACTCTCCTCAACAATAAACTCTCCTCAACAATAAACTCAATCCACTCTCCTCAACAATAACACCAATCCAAACACCGACTACTACAACCCACGGTGTTGCCATGGTTTGGCTTCACTTTTATAAGAAATACAGCCGCCAGGTTTCAAACCTGTCAACACTGGATTGGGCTGTCAAAGCATTCAGGTGGTTCACTACAGGAGTGAAGCAGTGTGTTTGCTTCAGACGTCATTTTCACGTGACTAATGACGTAATGATACAAGCTCCGAAGCAGTGGTTCATTGCAAGGACCGTTCGAGTTTGAAGCAAGCTTCGGAGCGTCGGTGTCAGACGTAACATCACTATCGATACTCACTAAAACGGTTTCTTGCCTGCAAATGTGGTCAGTACCTCTGCGCCGCCATACACACATTACTACACACGCACACACCCACTCGCATTTCACTTTTGCACATTCAGTGTGCTTAGTTTGTTTTTCATAAATTGTTGTTGCCTGTTAAAATGATTGTTTGCTGTTGGTGATTTACAACGAAATGAATGAGTTGTTTACTTTTTTCTCTCTTTTGCTTTCTTATGAACAATTTGTGAATGAATGTGGACACGAATCTGCCAACGTGGATTAGTGACGCGCGAGGTTCTGCACGGATTTCAAAAAGTCAGAGATGAGATCTACTACCACTAGTGTGGAACTTATTAGTATTATTAGGAATAAATATCCTTTGTGAAATTATTTTTCTTTTTGGATTATTACTATAATTTTGTTGTGTAACAGGTGGTTATTTTTTGCCTATCCTGGGTTTATTTAAATTTTGACAGGTTTTATCCTGTCTGGCGCCCGAAATTTTCTTTAAAGTCATTTATTTGTATTAGGGCGGCTACCACCGCTACACGTTTCCATGATCATTTCTCGCGCTGGTTTCACTCCAAACTGCGCGCAGCCAATGGCCGTATGAAACGTCATCACGTAGCATTACGGCACAGTGTTCATGGGAAATGTAGGAAGTACTGCCAGAGGGATAAAAGACCGAAAACAGAGCCTTATGCATCACTGGCTAAACTGGCTAGTAAGTTTTTATTAATTATTAGTATTTATTAATTTTGCGGGTTGGCGGGTGTTAATTTAGAACCCTGATTACAAGTAATCTTTGTGGAATTGAAGATCTAACCTTGTGACAAGCCATCCTTTTTCCAGAGGGTCTTCTTGGGCATATACAGGTCGTGTTTGCCTGGATAGTGCCTGCACATCAATGCAGGGTGTGCATTGGTGTGTGGGGACAGGGAGTTCTGGAGCTGGGCCGGCCCGTCCGGTCATTGGGTGCTGATTTTTGCTTAATTAAATGAATAAATAAAGTACTTAAACCAGTTGTGGAGACAGACAATGTCCAATTCAAGCCGCTTCTCTGGGTTTCTTTGCAGGAGAGCGCAAAGTAATTCGCAGCATTCTGTGAAGAAAGAGAAGAGAAGTCCTATTATTACCTTAAACTTCACACTCTCTTTGATTAAGACAGAGTCTAAGCTGAAAGATCTAAATATTACTGCATTACCCACACTACCATTTGTATTACTTTGTTCTATTTTGTATGATTTAGAATTGTAAGTGTCCTTTGCTGAAATGAAGATCTTACTTTGTGACAAGCCATCTTTGGCCCAGATGTTATCATTTAGCTCGTCCAAGTCTTCTGACTCTGGAAATTGTCCACACAGCAGTGCAAACATGAGTATCCCGAGTGACCAAACTGTCGCTGGTTCCCCGTGATACTCGCCATTTAAATCATACTCAGGGGGGCAGTACGGTTTTGTGCCTGGAAAAAAGAGATTTAGTCCGATTTGTAAGTTTGTATTAAAGAAACATTTTGACTAAGTATTCATTAGCATGCAAGAAATTATTTGATGCTATTGATACACAATGGTGGATCCCATTACATGATGCTTTGTAAGACCTTGACTCATTCAAGTCGAACGGCTTCTGACCCGTCATCAAAGTTTGAGACCCACATTACAGCTCTGAGGAATAATACATACCAGCAAAGGACGTGTATCCCGCATCGGTCAGGATTTCGCCGCACCCAAAGTCAATCAATTTGACATCCAGGGTGTGCGGGTTGATCAGCAGGTTTTCCAGCTTTATGTCGCGGTGGAACACTCCACGTTGGCAGCATGTTTGAGCTGCGAGTGTTGCCTGATGCATAATAACCTTTGCTATGTTCTCTTCGATGATGCCGTTGTGGCGGTATAGAAATTCGATCAAGTTCTCACAGGGTGTAGGCCACTCTAGAACCATAATGTATCGCTCTGGCTCTTTGTCCCAGTCCAGAAGCTGAATGATCTGGGGAACCCTGGGGCCTTTGTTGGCGAGAATTAGCAGACCGATCTCCTGTGGAACGGGTTCAGGATTATCCTCCTAAAAGAAAGACAATTCTTATGATCTTACATGGAGAAAAGATGTAGAACACTACTAAACTACTGACAATAGCAGTTTGTCTATTGAAAAATTGACAGAGAGAAACAGAGTACTTACAATGTCGATCCAATCTATACCCACGTTGTCAGCTAATTTCAGCGCCACCTAATCAACAAAACAAAAAATGGATTTGTGTTAGAATTATTTACAATGTGAGTTCATATCATTTCAGTCATTAACCTTGAACAGACATGTTCAGTTTCATGAATTTAAATTCTAATCATGTAGAGCATGTCTAACAATTTAAACAGGTCTGAGAGGTCAGGTGCTCTAAGTAATGAACATAAGATACACTGAGAATGCTTGAAAAGAAGAGTTATTCGAGTATAAGATAGTGCAGGAATACTTTGATAGATAATGCAAGTAAGTGATACCTCAAGGCCATCTTTCAAGCGAATCCCTGCATAAACGCTTCCAAAGCCTCCTTCACCGAGCTTCCTGCCAATTTCATAGCTGCAGAAACCGACATCTGTTAAAAGAAAAATAAGAAGAGTTGACATGAAAACTGCTTTGTGCCTGAGTAAAGGTAGATATTGTATAAAACGTGTGTTTGTCTTGTGTTATGTCGGAGTCATGACAGTAAACTTACCAATAATCTCATTATCCTCAGGCTGACAATTAAAATACTTAAACCAGTTGTGGAGACAGACTTTGTCCAATTTAAGTCGCTTCTCTGGGTTTCTTTGCAGGAGAGAGCAAAGTAATTCGCAGCATTCTGTGAAGAAATAGAAGAGAAGTCCTATTATTACCTTAAACTTCACACTCGCTCTCTTTGATTAAGAGTCTAAGCTGAAAGATCTAAATATTACTGCATTACCCACACGACCAATCTTATTACTTTGTTCTATTTTGTATGATTAATAATTACAAGTGTCCTTTGCTGAAATGAAGATCTCACCTTGCGACAAGCCATCTTTGGCCCAGATGTTATCATTGAGGTCGTTCAAGTCTTCTGACTCTGGATATTTCACATACAGCAGTGCAAACAAGAGTATCCCGAGTGACCAAACTGTCGCTGGTTCCCCGTAATACTCGCCGTTTAAATCATACTCAGGGGGGCAGTACGATTTTGTGCCTAGAAGAAAGAGATTATGTATGATTTATAAGCTTGTATTAAAGCAACATTTTGACTAGGTATTCATAGCATGCAAGAAATTATTTGATGCTATTGATTCACAATTGTGGATTCCATTACATGATGCTTTGTAAGACCTTGACTCATTCAAGTTGAACGGTCTCAAACTCGTCATCAAAGTTTGAGACCCACATTACAGCTCTGAGGAATAATACATACCAGCAAAGGACGTGTATCCCGCATTGGTCAGGATTTCGCCGCACCCAAAGTCAATCAATTTGACATCCAGGGTGTGCGGGTTGATCAGCAGGTTTTCCAGCTTTATGTCGCGGTGCAACACTCCACGTTGGCAGCATGTTTGAGCTGCGAGTGTTGCCTGAAGCATAATAACATTTGCCATGTCCTCTTCGATGATGCCGTTGTGGCGGTCTAGAAATTCGATCAAGTTCTCACAGGGTGTAGGCCACTCTAGAACCATAATGTATCGTTCTGGCTCTTTGTCCCAGTCCAGAAGCTGAATGATCTGGGGAACCCTGTGGCCTTTGTTGGCGAGAATTAGCAGACCAATCTCCTGTGGAACGGGTTCAGGATAACCCTCCTAAAAGAAAGACAATTCTTATGATCTTACATGGAGAAAAGATGTAGAACACTACTAAACTACTGACAATAGCACTTATTGAAAAATTGACTGAGAGAAACAGAGTACTTACAATGTCGATCCAATCTATACCCACGTTATCAGCGAATTTCAGCGCCACCTAATCAACAAAACAAAAAATGGAATTGTGTTAGAATTATTTACAATGTGAGTTCATTTCATTTCAGTCATTAACCTTGAACAGACATGTTCAGTTTCATGAATTTAAATTCTAATCATGTAGAGCATGTCTAACAATTTAAACAGGTTTGCCCTAAGTTGTGAACATAATTTACACTAAGGAGAGTGAGACAAGTGTAAAACAGGGCAATTAAAAATATATATATTGTAAGTTAAATAAGTGATACCTCAAGGCCATCTTTTAAGCGAATCCCAGCATAAACGCTTCCAAAGCCTCCTTCACTGAGCATCCTGCCGATTTCATAGCTGCAGAAACCGACATCTGTTAAAAGAAAAATAAGAAGAGTTGACATGAAAACTGCTTTGTGCCTGAGTTGACATGAGTAAAGACAGATATAATATCACAACACAAGTTTGTCTGTATTGTGTTATGTCGGAGTCATGACAGTCAACTTACTAATAATCTCATTATCCTCCAGTTGCTTCAACTGAGATGATACAGTGTCCCCTGTCGGTCTGAGATGGGGGACGTTAACACTACAGTCTGATGTGGCACAGACTGTAACTGGAGGGGCATCAACACAACAGTCAGCCATATCCAAGCCTGGAGCTGATGTGGTGCTGACTGGGACTTGGGGGACGTCCACACTGCAGTCTGCCACATCTCGGACTGGAACTCGAGGGACATCAACACAACAGTCAGCCATATCCCAGCCTGGAGCTGATGTGGTGCTGACTGGGACTTGGGGGACGTCCACACTGCAGTCTGCCACATCTTGGACTGGAACTCGAGGGACGTTGGCTCTATAGTAGGCCACATCTCGGACTGGAACTCGAGGGACATTGGCTCTATAGTAGGCCACATCTCGGACTGGAACTCTATAGTCAGATGTGGCACAGACTGTAGCTTGGAGGACGTCAACACTCAAGACACAGCTCAAAGAGTTGAGGACGTTGGCACCCCATTCCGACGAATCTCCGACTAAGTCCTGGAAGGCGTCGTCACTCCACTCGTCATCGACTTCAGCATGACCAGGTTCCTCTGCAACGCTGAGGACTTCAGCCTCACTGGTACTGGTGACATGCTGAGAAGTCTGATCTAAAGAGGGAAATGATATAACCAAAAGATGGTTTGAATGAAATACTATTAATAAAAGATTGCATAACCATAGTCATTACTAGACACTAATATTGCTGCAACTAAGCTTGCTGTAAATTATGAAGCAAGGTCACACAGGTCTAATTCGTGCATTCCGCTTTCTCAGTTGTCGGTCAGTGAGCACAGGCAGTAATGTTCTGTTCTCAGTTTAAGATATGCAAATGTAGAATTCAATAATTTGCCATCTGATTAGCACAACATCTTCATTTTCAGACAATGAATTTGGCCTACTGGGCAAACGTCATGCGGCATAATTATAATTCTTGAGCAATTTCACCTTAAATAAAATTTGAGGTAATATGGAGGTAATACATTTGAATGTCTGTGTTTAAAGGCATTCACGCATCTGTCATCAAAGGTGTGTAGTTTCCATTATATGTCAAGTATATTATGTTACTGAACTCTAGTAAAAGTTTTCAATTAATGGTTAAGCATTATTATTATTAGACTTTAAAAACAGAACTTTACATATTCTACATATACCAATAACATTGACATGTCTGGTCCTCTTTCTTACCTTGACTTGAGCTGGTCTTATTGGTTTTTGCCTTCCTCTTGCCTTTCTCTTTTTTGTGTAAATTGTCCACACTGTCAGACACATCTACACATTTAACACAAGAAAAGTTTGATCCCATTTTCAAATGCTAAATAACTACGCTGCAATAAATGCCAGTAGAAAATTGTCAGCAAAGTAATGAAGAGAATGTGCAAAAGTGTGCTTTAATTGACCGGTACGCGATTGTGACGTCACGTTCTATAATGCATTCCAATGCAGGCTCAGCGTCACTAGCCATCGTCACTCTGTGGGCGGGGCTTCTGTGTAACTGAAAATTTGAACTGCGCTTACGTAGCCTATCTGAAATTACCCAGGTTTAATCGGAATTAATGTAAACTCTTTGTAATAATGATGTCTAGCCTGAAAAGAGACTGAGACACATATTGTACAGCAGCAGCACGATTAATAATTAAAAGATCGCGATCGATTTAAACAAACACACGATCTTACTTTAACGACTAAACATTCGACAAGTAACGTTAAGCTAATAGCTAACTTTATAGGCTACAATCACAGCGAACATTCAAATCTGCATTTGCGCTGCCGCTGAAGAAAGCTAGGTTATGCCGTCAAACATACACTGAACTCTTGGTTCAGTAAATTAAACCAAACCTTGCTTACTCGAGGTATAATACTCGAAAAGGAGTAACATCAGCCAACCTAGAGTATGTTCACGGTTAACTCACAAGTCACAACACAAGACCAGAGAATGTGACAAGAATTCTCTACGAATCGACGAGTCACCATGGAAACGGATGATAAGAAAAAGCGCGCCTACTTTCTTCTTCTTTTGTTTAATTGCGATACTTGGTAAATATATCGCCACCTATTTGGTGGTTGTATTTCATTTTTCAATATTTTATTTTAATAATATTTAATCACTGTGAATAAGAACTATATTGTTTGTTTGATGCTAATTATATAATAAAAAGAAAGACTGATTAAACTAACAGTCTGTGCTTGCAAAGATAACATGGCTGTGAAGTTCATGTTTTATGTTTGGTCATTTTGCTTCCATATTGCTTGAAAGGTATAAGATATATCATATATGTTTTTATTATAGAAACAAACACATTATGCATAGAAAATGTCCTGTTGCGAAAAAAAAAACCCTGTCTGAATGCAGATTAACAATGTGTGAGATGATAATTATTTATACTGTTCATACTGTATGTGGGCCTATAAATACAGTATAATAGAAAAAAATTCCAATGTTACCTTGTTTTAAAAGTGCTTTTTTATATCGATATTACTATTTATAATATTGTGTGCAGTCTATCTTGCCCACTGGACTTTGTTTTCAGTTTGCACTGTTTCCATGGTGGAGTTTGTTGTCATGGTTTCAGATTACTTGTCATTCAGTTTAGGTGTGTGTCATTAATTATCCTTGTTTGCACGTGTACCAAAGTTCCTGTTTCTGTTCATTGCTGTCTTGTCTCGTCTGTATCTTGATGTGTTTTAATGCTGCTCTCTTTGTGCTGCCAGTGCCTACTTATACGTGTGAATTTATTAAAGACTGCCTTTCATCTTCATCTTTGTGTTTGTGTACTTTCTACAACAGCAGAGCCTGAGGGAAGCCCGTTTGACCAGGTGTGCAAGCGGCTGTACCATCCATCGATGTGGGAGTCCCAGTGGAGTTCGAGGGGATGGGAGCGAGCCACCACTGAGAGTCTGAACCGGATTATCCAATGGGCATTATGGGCACGGGGCCAGGGGCCAATGCGCATTTGGGGCCCAAGCGAGGGGAAGACCTTTTTTTTTTTTTTTTTTTTATGACGAAGTGGCTCTAAGTGTAAATAACCTTTCTTGTTGGCTAAAAGACAGTCCACTTAACATCTGCAGTGGCGTAGGGATAGGAAGTATGGCACCTGCATGTAGCTTTTGAGGTGTTCGACCCGAGTTCGGATCGCCTTTTGCCGAACTCGCTCTTTTTCCTTTTCCCATCACATATCAGAGCGGAAAGACATTTAATTTCAATTAAAAATTAAGAAAATATTTGAAAAGTGGAAATAAAGTGCCTAATGACTGTTTCATATTAAAGTGTTTATTGGTTAGGGTTGGTGTAGGAAGGGGTTTATTGTCCCAATAAGACGGCATTCATTTAATAATTTTATTAAATATAGTCCTTTACACTTTATGTTATTACTGCATCCTGTTAATGTACAACAATACTGAGGTTATTGATCAAAATAGAGTACATCACCTTTTGAAAGTAAATAAAAATGGTATCAAATACATGTGTACACCAGTAGGTGGCGACAGGTGACTGTTTTTGTATTTGACATTTAAAGGGGGGGTGAAATGCTGTTTCATGCATAGTGAGTTTTTTACACTGTTAAAGGGATACTCCACCAGTTTTTCTTATTAAACTATGTTATTCCCTTAACTAAGACGAGTTGATACATACCTCTCTCGTCTCAGTGCGTGCACTATATCCCTCTGTATTGCCGCAAAACTATGTTAGCACTTAGCTTAGCCCATGCATTAAATATGGGCCAAGCAGAGAAGCGACCAAACACTTCCACGTTTTCCCTATGTAAACACAGTTACTCGAGTAGTGTAACTTGACCTGGGCTGGTGACACAAAATAAACCGTTGCGCTTTTCTAAGCGTTTAAAATTGATGACTATATTGTATGGCGGAATACCATAACAAGTGCTTTTGAGCACTTCGACTTGGCGCAATAATATCTTCACTCGTGAAAAGATTACCGGCTCCCGCTTCCTCTCCCCCTCCCTCCAATAGCATCCAGCTGCTGACATTTCCGTCAATACTACCAACGTGACTTTTACTACCTGTGCTATTAGCAAACTGCAGATCATTTGCAATGGCCGACTTTGTAGATGATTATGACTTCTTTTAGAAGACCCAGAGCCATATCTGTTTGAACCCGAGTACACGGAGGAGGAATTAGCTCTTGTGGACCGTGAGAGGCAAGAAAGATATGATCCAGAACAGACCGGAGCTGGCGAAAGACCACGGGCTTTCTGTAAGTCATCTGAATATTGTTGGTGTAGCCTCATCCTTTAGGCGTGTTCCTGTGCAGGTATAGTCCTTCTTTGTGAAATGTTCGGAGCAAACACGCCACTTCTTCAGAGTCATCAATGGTGTTTTGGGATTCTTGTTCAAAGCAGCTAACCAAGCTCTCCGCTGTATGTGGTGTGTTGGAATTCGGTGAAAAATGACAGCACTATGTACATTCTCCTTATTTTCACAACCCTTTACGATGCACGCTTTAACCATTATTGTACACAAACTAGCTTCCAACAACCTGTTACTTCGTCAACTCCGCTCGAACTACTACTACCGGCGCATGTCACGTTGTATTGACGGAAATGTCAGAGGGAGGGGGAGAGGAAGCGGGAGCCGGTAAGAGGACTTTTCACGAGTGAAGATATTATTGCGCCAAGTCGAAGTGCTCAAAAGCAATTGTTATGGTATTCCGCCATACAATATAGTAATCAATTTTAAACGCTTAGAAAAGCGCAAAGGTTTATTTTGTGTCACCAGCCCAGGTCAAGTTACACTACTCGAGTAACTGTGTTTACATAGGGAAAACGTGGAAGTGTTTGGTCGCTTCTCTGCTTGGCCCATATTTAATGCATGGGCTAAGCTAAGTGCTAACATAGTTTTGCGGCAATACAGAGCGATATAGTGCACGCACTGAGACGAGAGAGGTATGTATCAACTCGTCTTAGTTAAGGGAATAACATAGTTTAATAATAAAAACTGGTGGAGTATCCCTTTAAAGATTTGGATTCCCATGCTAAACATGGACAAAGTTTCAAAAATGAAGTTGTAAGTTTGATGGAGTAATTCTGTTCTAAAAATACTCCTTCCGGGTTGTCACAAGTTTCGGAAAGTTTTTTTCGAATACGGGCGTGTGTGACGTCAGAGTGGCCGGAATTTCCTTATAGAGGGAATGCGTATGACGTCACCGTCAGCTGGAGTGATTGCGGTCACGCACACTGAGTGGCAGAAAGACTGAGCGGCAGCATTGGTTTTCAGCGTGAATGCCGTGAAAAACACAAAAAACACATCTAAAATGGGAAAGAGCTTTGCGATTGACTGTACAACTACATTTCACAAGAAATCTGAGGTATATTTTTACAGACTGCCAAAAGCTACAGAACAGAGAAGAAAATGGATCGATGCAATTCATAGAAACAACTTGACTCCAGGCAGAGAAAAGTGGATTTGCAGTTATCATTGAGCCCGTTTACATGCAAACCAGTAACCATGACAACACAAGTAAACCGTGTTTACATGACTTTATTAATAAATCAGGCCATGACCCTTAGGCTGTGTGACGACAAAACAATCATTTGCGTATCTGACTCTGAGTATTTCATTTGTTTTGTCGGTTGATGTTAAATAAAGCTTGCAACATGTCAGCGGGAAATTTACAGCTGGTATATTATCCTCTCATGCAGTTACAGATGCAGCGTTTTGACTGAACCACTTCTACTTCTGCTGCACGAGATAAGAGAAAAAAAAAGCAGAAAGCAGGTTAAGGGCCCTTACATAGTCAACGCATCGGTACGCATACGCGTGCGCAAGGCTACACATCGCTACGCTTCGGCCGCCATTATGCGTCGATGCGTAGCCAAATGTGTCGTCCTAGTTTTTGATACGCGACGCGCCGATGCACGCAATACTATGCGTTGTCGGTGGGGCGACATTGCAAGTAATGTACATAAAAAGGTATATTATTATGTTTACAGAAGAAGAAGATTTGAATACAATGGCGGGCGAAGAGGAAAAGTTATGCGAGCTTGTTCGTATACATCCTTTGTTGCCGCCGATGTAAAATCAGCAATATGCACTCCTCTTCAGTTGCCATTTTGATCTGAATATTACGTGACCTGACTCTAGACTCTACTACCCCCTGCTGCGCAATCGGTGTATTGCATTTCACGCATCGCCGGTGACGCTTGTGTACTATGAAAAGGAGCGCGTAGCTCGCGTCGCTCGCGTTGCTTGCTCGCGTTGCTCGCGTTGACTATGTAACGGCCCTAATGCGTTCACATAATACGAAATCCGAGTAAGAGGCAAAAAACTACCCGTGTCGACCGGTTTATGCTTAAAGGAACACTCCGACTTTTTGAAACTTTAGCCTATTCACCTTATCCCCCAGAGTTAGAAAAGTCCATACATACCTTTTTCATCTCCGTGCGTGCTGTAACTCTATCTGACGCACCCCACCGCTAGCCTAGCTTAGCACAACGACTGGATGTAAATGGTTGCAGCTAGCATACTAATCCAAATAAGTGACAAAATAGCGCAAACATTTTCCTATTTACATGTTGTGATTTGTATAATCACAGAATGTACAAAAAACAAAGTCACATGAGACACAGGCATATTTTAACCGTATAAATACTGGGAACTATATTCTCTGAAGGCGAAGCACTGCTACTTGGGCGGAGTGATAACCGCAGCACCTGAGACGCGCTCTCTGCTCCTCACCACGGCGCGTCTCAGGTGCTGCGGTTATCACTCCGCCCAAGTAGCAGTGCTTCGCCTTCAGAGAATATAGTCGCCTTCAGAGAATATAGTTCCCAGTATTTATACGGTTAAAATATGTCCGTGTCTCAGGTGACTTTGTTTTTTGTACACTCTGTGACTATACAAATCACAACATGTAAATAGAAAAATGTTTGCGTTATTTTGTCACTTATTTGGATTAGTATGCTAGCTGCAACCATTTACATCCAGTCTTTGTGCTAAGCTAGGCTAGCGGTGGGTGCGTCAAACAGACTTATAGCACGCACAGAGATGAAAAAGGTATGTATGGACTTATCTAACTCTGGGGGATAAGGTGAATAGGCTAAAGTCCCAAAAAGTCGGAGTGTTCCTTTAAGCCGGTGCCAACCGTTCCGTATAATACGGAATCGTTCCGTATTTGACACATAAAAGGCTTGTTCCGTATTGAACTGATACGGAACGCACTTTGTTCCCTATTTTTGAGAATCAATTCAGTGCAAATCCATGACAGACGCATAGCTTCTAATATATATGTCAGACAGACTATGATGAATGAACGAAGACCCGCTGCTATAATGGCAAATTCGGGGACTTGGCGCCACCTTGACGGGCTCTGACGTGTAATGACGTAGAGTTGTCTCATTGGTCGCACGTCAGAGGCGCCCACGCCATTGGATGTGCAGTTGCCGCAGCGCAGCCTGAGCGAGCCAGACGCTCAATGTGCAAGCTGTGCAGCTGCAAATGCATTTTACAGGCTTCAGTAAATCAAGTAAAATGTGTTTCCGAAGACATTTGTAGGCTATGATAAGAAAAACTTCTAAAAATTTTTTTTTACATTTTTTTGCACCGAAAAGAACATTCTAGAAGTCTAATTCTATTGAATAAGTTCGCACAAGGCTACAGAAAACTGTTGTGTTTATTTTTCTTCAAATGCAGTCTAAGCCGATGAGTTTCGAATGTTTTATGTTGTATTTGTTTAAGTTAAAAATAAAACGTATTATAATCTAAACAAATACATGGTTCATTTGTGGCAAAATGATCATGATAGCCTTTATATATGTGGTTAAGTCCTGTATATTGATTAAGCCTACTTTGCTATTCTATAAATATATAGGCCTAATAAGTTGCATTATAATATGATATAAAATGTATGAATCCCCCCCCCCCCCCCCCCCCCGTTCCTTATTTCCATTTCAGAAAGTTGGCAACCCTAGTTATGACCCTACTCCGATAAAAGAAAACAGGTTTCCGTGTTTACATGTCCACATGCGTTGTCATGACAAAAAAAATATAGGCTACTAGTTTTAGGGTTGGACGATATGATTATAGCCTATATATAACATTGATATGAGTGATCACCTGGATTTAGACCTACCTATATTGTATTTATATAAAGCGTTCACGTATTTCCCCAGCGTCGAAATCAGGCACATATAAGTTAATTGTCAGGAAACACAATGGCTGCGTGTCAATATCCATGGATCACTGGATCTTTGGTAGGCCTAAATTGTAAGGAACACTTATATCGAGTCCAACCATCGTTTGTTTTACTCTCGTTTCCGCAGTTTCCCCTATTAACTCCAGTCACGCAGCAGCTCTTCTGCCACTCAGTCCTGCTGAGGGGGGCGTGTTCCGGCGGGGAAGTGACGTTAATGCATTCCCTCTATACGGGTCTTAAGGGCACTTCTCCCGGAAGGGCGCGCGCGCATCTGTACCCTAGTGCGTGCGAGAGTACGGCTATGCCCATCAGAGCGCTGGGCTCGGCTGCGCTGCAATTAAAAAATGGCACCAAAAAAGTGTGTTTTTGGTTGCCAGGGCAAGACAACACTGCACAAATTTCCAAAGAACCCAGCGTTAAGGGACCTGTGGATGGATTTTGTTTTTCCAGAGCAGCAACGGAGTTGTGCAAGTGTTTTTGTTTGTTCCCTTCATTTCGACGGTAATAGTTTTATAAACAAGGCCCAGTTCAACGCCGGATTTGCAGATCGCCTAATACTTCTTGAGTGGAGAAGTCTCAAATCTCATCTTTAGATGGAGCAGTCCCAACGATAAAGGTTCACGGTCGTGCGTTGGAACCGCAGGCGGTGAGTAAAACTGCTTCAAATGTCTGTGAGTTGTTAACTATCGGCGTGTAAGCACAGCAAGTAAACAACATGATCACATACAGTTAATGTATCTATGGAGCATGCGATGTATGGTGTGTGTGTGTTTAAATACATTTGTTTAGCTGGCCACTGTAGGTGTCAGTTTGTTTATTGTAAAAATAAATCATGTCCTCATAAACCACGAGTCTGTCTGTTTACAACACACAAATGTTGTAAAACTCGCGCATGACATGGTGTTCTAAAAACACTGCGCTCAAGTTCAAATCATTTCTATTTTTAAAAAAACGCTCGAGACCTTATGTTTTTCACCCATTTCACTGCCCATCTCACGTTTTTGTGAGCAAAAACGCGTTCTGTATGAACGAGCCCTTAGTATTGTTTAGATCCTTGTTCTGCATGGGATTACTATCTGATTATTAGCCATGGTTTATTTTCGGATGTCACTCACAGCTTCCAGACGCTCTCAACGCAAAAGCTTCGCGCGCTCGTGTCGTGATTATTTAGCACCGCCCACACGGCACGCCTCCACCCGCTCGGGTTTTTCCGGAAAGACTCGGTACAGCCAAAGCCCGTCTACGGAAAGCCTGGCCACTCCCATTATAGTGCAACTGCAATCTGTACTTGTCAATGTATGGCCAATGCATAGAACACCAAGCTGAGGAAACAAATAGCCTACAGGCCTTAACTCTCCCCAGAAAACAGTGAAATTAATGACTGACTCACAATAAATGAGGAAATGACTGTTCAGGTCATATTCACTAACATTTACAATGCACTATGATGAATATGATAATGGTTTGTGCACTTAATTTTAACTAGGGCTGGGCGATATGGCTGAAAACTGTATCACGATATCAGTGTTTCATATCGGTCGATATCGATAATTATAGATTTTTTTATGACCCATTTAAAATAAGGACCAGGAGAAAAAATATATTACATTTAAACATTTTTATTTTAAACTTAACCTTCCTCTGATTACAATCCCAAGACAGAAATGTCAACACAACCATGGAAAACTCAAATAATTAAAATGTAAACATAAGTCTAAATTCACAATCAGACCTGCAAACTCCTCAGAGTAAAAAAGGTGGCAGTGGCGCGGCGGGACGTGGGTGAGGGGGGTTTGTGATCGTATGTGCCCCCTGCTTGATTTTTTTTTTTTAGACATCACGGTTCGGTACGATTTCGGTACAATGGAGTGAAAAGCAAAACAGAAATATAGAAGGCATTTTTATAAATGTCTTAAGCCTTGTATTTTTTTAAATAAGTTTTATTAATAAAGGCATAGAACCAGTTTATTTATAGTGCACTGATAATAGTTTTATATAATTGGTTTATTAATTAAACTAATAAAAAGATAGATATGAGATATGTTTGGTAATTGTACCTGAATGAATTTAAAATTAATTTGCTATATTTCAGATCAATATATTTGTTTTCCTTAATTTTAATTAACCCTAACTTTATTCTCATCAGAATTATAAATAATTGATTTCCGTATAAAATAATACTACCAACAAATTTAATTTTCTTTTTTAATCAATGTGTAACTTAAAAATAAACAGATTAGTGCTCTGTTTTGAGGGCAAGAAATGAAAACCAATGCGAAATGATGAATGTTCAAAAGATGGAACACACAGACTGTTTTACAAAGGGGTTTGATAAATATGTTTTGCTTTTAAAACGGTGTGTACAGTTGTAGGCTACAGTTTGACAAGAAATACAGTGTGACAAAAGGACAATGTTGTGTTTTATTGCGAGTATAGGCCTACACAAATATTGTAAACACTTTGCAGACTGACTGATGTCCTGTATTAACAAAATGACGGAGTATGTTTTTATGTCTCCACTGTTCGATCGCGCCCGCGTGTCTCTCTCTCTCGTGCTTCTCTCTCTCTCGCGCGCGGACACACACACACTCCAGCATTGCAATCTTGACATCGCAGCCTGTTCATTATGCTGTGTTCACATCAAACGCGAATAGAGCGAATTATCCAATAATGTTTCGCAATTCTAGCCTGCATGGCATGCAGATGAAGGGCACTCATTTTCTGCTTATCAATCGCCGGTTACTGATGAGGAACCCAGCAGCACGAGACAACGATGGCGCAACCAAACTTTTTTTCTTTTTTTTGATGGCGCAACCCATAGACATAATAAATATGTCTATGGCGCATCCAAACTGACACGTTACATGATTGCCTGAGCTTGTCACTCCCTACGTTGCTAGGTTACCAGAGAGCGAGTGCCTTTGTTAATGCAACCAAACTTGCTTCGCAACCTGTGGTTTCTTCCGACGAAGGAAAAAAAAAAAAATTATCGAACACATTTTTTATTGATATCGTTCACGTGTCTATCGTGATACATATCGTTATCGTTTTATCGCCCAGCCCTAATTTTAACTAAAGAAGACACTTGTGTCATACAGCAGTGTGCAATTCTGCAGTAATGCAATTATGGAAGCCCAAACTTGCCAAATGCATAAACAAAACGTTTAAATTCGTAAACATAAATTCCACATTAAATGCATTTAATGTAACTTATCCCACTACTGCACAAACATGCCACTTCCTCGCTGCAAGAGGAGGAAGAGATCCGTACCTTCGGGTCTTTCTCATAGTAATACTGCTGAGTGCGGATCCAGCGGCCCACCAGGTGATCCCGCACCGTGTGAGCCAGGGCGAAGTAATAATCCCGCGGGGTGGCCACATTGCGGTCCTTCACTAGGGTGAAGTGAAGATGCCTGTTGAAGCTCTTTTTGATTTCGACAACATCCCCCAGTCCAGCTATACCACGAACACTGATCTGCTTGCGCTTTTCCTGATCGGTTAGAGGTTTGGACATGTTGCCAATGCGTTTAAAAAGCAAAGAATGAAAATGTGGACCCTTGACTTGTGCACAAGTTTGTGCGGTGCAGAAGGACTTTACACGCACTGTTCCCTGGCTTTGAGACACACCCCTTTGTCAACTGGGGAAGAAGGTGGGCGGGCTTAAATCCAGCCTGTTTATTGGCCAGTGAAACTATCGTAATTGCGTTCCCATAGGTTGCGTGAGACGTCAATCATCCATGCAACGCTAACTAGCTACAGGTTTAATGTATAGAGGGAATGCATTAACGTCACTTCCCCGCCGGAACACGCCCCCCTCAGCGGGACTGAGTGGCAGAAGAGCTGCTGCGTGACTGGAGTTAATAGGGGAAACTGCGAAAACGCGAGTAAAACAAACTATTATCAGTTTAAACTAAAAGTTGGACTCGGTATAGTGTTCCTTACAACTTATCAAAGATCCAGTGATCCATGGATATTGAGATGCAGCCAGAAATCGTGTTTCCTGACATTTATATGTGCCTGATTTCGACGCCGGGGAAATAAATGTAGACAATTTGCCTGTATACGTTTTATATAAATACAATATAGATAGGTCTAAATCCGAGTGATCACTTACATTAATGTTATACTGTATATCATCATATCGTCCAGCCCTAAAACTTGTATAGTTTTTTGTCAGTGTTTATTTAAAAACATCCAATTATGCAGAATATAGTCTGTTCTGTAGCTTTTTGCAGTCTGTAAAAATATACAGTACCTCAGATTTCTGGTCAAATCTAGTTGTACAGTCAATCGCAAAGCTCTTTCCCGTTTTAGATGCGTTTTGTGTGATTTTCACGGCATTCACGCTGAAAACAAATGCTGCCGCTCAGTCTTTTTGCCACTTGTGGGCGTGACCGCATTCACTCCGGCCGACGGTGACGTCATGCGCATACCCTCTATTGTACCGACTTTTTGGTTGTAGTTCCACCAGAGTTCCACTGGGGGCAATAGTCCGAGTGCAAAATGAATGGGAGTCTATGGGGCTAAACGGCTAAATTTGTCTTTTTCACCCGATTGTCATTGAGAAATCTTAGATTTGAATGTAGGTTTTGCAAGTCCAACATGGGTTATAGGTCGAAAGTTGAATGAACGAGTACTTATGTCCTTTCGATTTCTTACAGGTTGAGTTGTTGTTGCCCATAACACGCTAGCATTCTGCTAATGGACGCTGATTGGTCAGTGAAGGACTGATTACGACCAGAGATACCGCTTGATGGCATCGTGGCATCCGAAGCGGGACCACACATGTATTTACCTGTGTCAGTTGTGTAGTAGATGCCTCGAGAGAAAAGAAAGTGCAGAACGCAAAAGCATAGACATAATAAATACATAGACGCCCTATTGGCCGCTTTGGAACCTTGCTGCGATAGTTTTCTTATTGTGGAAAAAGCATTTTCTGTGATTGACCCGATTTTAGCAATAACAAAGATAACTGATGGATCCTTTATCTATGGTAATACGATATGGTACAACTACAGTGCAGTGCAAGTAATAGTAAATAGTTTAGTCAATAAAATAAACAAACAAACAGTACAGCAAATAAAATAGTAATGAAAAGGCTATATAAAATATAGGCTATATTAACTCTCTGGGGTCGGCGGTCTCGCCGGCGATACCAGCTCACTTTTTTCCTTATCAGTGCAAAAGAGACTCAAATTACTCTGTTAATTTTGATCTTACATATAAGTGTTGTACATCATTAGATCCTGTTAAGTTTCTATTTTTTTTGTGGATACTCACAATAAAAACAAAGTGTTGTGCTTTTCACCAAATAAAGAAAAACAAACATGATGCGAGTTTTGCGTTCTCTCTGTCAGTGAAGTCCATTCTGAAACGCGTCCTAAGATTAACTGTAACTCCGCGATTACTTGTCACACAGGCACGAGAGGTTTTTCTTTATGAAGCTTGAATTCTCTTCTTTTAAATGAAGTAATTTATATAAAAAACAAATATTCTCAGTTTATGCAATCTGTATGAAAAGAGAGTGCTGTCAGTATTTTTTCCCCCAGCTCATTACACTTCATTACGCGTTAATCTGACACGCCCACGGACGACGCGCGCTATTCAAACGCAAATGTCGAGGCAAGCCATGACAACGCCCACATCAGCTGTTCCACCGCGGCGGTAAAATGTGTGGTGTATTTGCTGCCTTTTACCGCTAAGAGGCGCTACAATCATAGACTCTGAAAAGTGTTCGTTTATTTCGGTTTATTCTCTCTAATGCGTAATCTGCTGCCGCACCGCGCTGATTCAGAGCGATTGAAAGCTGGTAGCAGAAGAATTCAACAAGTGAAACGTAGTTAAAATAATTCATAATCACAATACTGAAATTAGGCTACTGAAATGTAATTGAATAAATAATGAAAACATTTCAACATAAAACATTGCAATAAAAACATTTAGGCTACATGAACGAGGCTTTACAACTTTAACAGCGTACAGACGATAGCTCAGTGATCAACGCAACGACACGAGCTTCGAGGAGCTTCAACAGACCCGAGATCGAATCTCAATGTAGCATAGATGTTGTTAACCGATGTTGTCCTACGTTTATATTTTCCCACCTTGATGCTTAAATAGGTAACTGTTTATATCTGTTTACTTATTTAAAGTCAAGAGTTTTGTTTGATTATCATTACAACATAAATTTGCTACATTCCTGTAGAACCGCAGCCGCTGCACAAACGACAAAAACTGATGAAGATTGTCAGCCGATCAGAAAATGAAAATGAAGAAGCTCGTCTTTAGTCTGCTAAATTATTGTGTAATGTAAAAGAACACTAAAATTACTTAAGTTTGAAACCAAGTTCGAACATTTCAAGGTTTAAATTGTTTAATTTAAAACAGGGTTGCATCTTGTTTAGAGTTTATTTCTTTTGCGATGCAAAATAAGAAACACTAGGCTAATCTTATTCTTGCGACATTTTAAATTTGTATTGCCAAAGAAATTACAGCTAAATTAAACAATTAAAACAGTAGGCCTACAAAACGAAAATTGTCCAAAGAAACATAATTAAATTAAAAACATGCGTTTCTCTTTGCCTCTCTCGCGCTGGATCTCTTTTTAACAAGTTTATTTAGTCTCCCTCGCTGCGCGCGCGGGTCTCTCTCTCGAAATTAATCATTTCAGGGTAAAAACACATCATACAGCTGATAATACTGTATATGTCGCTGCGTGTCAGCCATACAAATCACGAAAAAATTATTTAACCTTTAATTGTTGCTTCAAAGACACAGCATGCCTTGTTGAATTCACCTTACAATAACTTCAATTGAAATTTTGTGTGAAAAAAAAACTTTAAATAGGCTACAATAAATAAACTACAATATTTATAATTTAATAAGATATGGGGCCTACATTTGGACACAGATTTATCCTTACAATAATTTTGCCTGCTCATCAGGCTGGCTATCCGACACTCTCCATATGAAAGAGGAACATTAACACCTTTGTCCAGCAACTGTCCCTCCAACCCCCCACAGGCTATCGGAGTCTGAGGCTGACTTAACACAAAGAGAAGTCGCAATTCACACTTAAATCGCCATTCTAGACAGTGTTGATAATGAAGGAATTAAATGATTTAAGTTACATGTAGCCTAGTGATATTTCTGTCATAAAAGTTTATTACTAAATATTTCATTATTTCAATAATTGATGAAATAAAACTGGTTTGGGGCAGCTTTTTCCAAGCAAAACTAAATATAATCTGAAAAAACGCTTGTGAATTTGTTGTCACTTAATATTAAAGTCTACAGGGATCTTTGGATCCTTACAACCAGGCATGCAATTTGTGAATTAAGTTTTTATTTTATTTTGTATTATTCAAATAAATATCGAAACACGGTGCTTCGTGGTAATGCTGCTAAATTAAATAACATTTATAGAATAATTATGAACTTAAATGAAACAATATCGCAACATTTCGACAAATACATTATTATGTTTTTACATTTTAATTCAGGGCGATTTAGCCTACATTTAATTAGAGCGAGATTTTCACCCATGTCTTGTCATTTTCTCATTGGGAAGCGCATGTTTGAGTAGATCCTCTGTACCTCTCGTTTTCATATGGATTAGCCTACATAATCAGATAACATTTATTAGCCTAAATATTTAGACATTTAAAGGCTTTAGACATAGCCGATTTCTTATCGTGACTGAGCTGAAGTGGCTTTCGGTTCATTTTTGTGACGCGCAGTTCCCGGAGACAGAGAGGACAGATATACTGTTTTTGTCGTTAGCCTAATATGAATACAAGTTTACAGTTTTGAACGATGTAAGCTACTCTACTCTTATCTGTATGACCAAAAAATTACGGAGTCGCCTATTAAGTTATTTTAGCTGTAATAATGAGATAAATAAATTAATCTAAATGAACGCGCCGCCGCGTTTGTCGAACACTAACTCACGATGCCAGAATAAAACCCGACTTTAGAAAAATGCATAGGGTCACTCGGCGTGGTGTGCCAAAACACTTAATTATAAACTTCAATATTTCATTCAAAATAATCTCAACACGCTTTGTGAAATTTTGAAAAGCCGTGCATGCATTAAGGCCACTGGAACTAATGAACAACTGAAACGCTGGTTTTGATTTTATTGTTTTTCGTTTAAACGTGCCTGTTGCATATCTCTATTTTATATATTTGATATTGGTGAAGTAGCCTATAGCATTGATTAGCTGTGGAGGGAGGGGTGTGGGGATTAAAATAATTCAGCAGAAGTAGGGATGTTTAGACCAGAAGGAAATCCCAGTCCCCCCTGGCAAATCACACTTTACTTAAAACCATGTTTTTAAAAACTCTAGGTTGTAGGGAACAGACCTCTCTGCCATGCGCGCGCACGGTTTGGAGCACAATATCTGTCTCGCATGCACGCTCGCTCTAAATAGATTACGGGATATTTTAACTAATTTACGGTATAACTAGTCGATCACGAGTGGCTCAACAGGTAGATCTATAGATAAACTATATCTTTCAGGAATTTGACCGACCGGGTTGACACTTCAGCGTGAGAAATCGGGGGGGTGGCGTGAGAGCCTGGAATAAATAAATAAAAAAATATATATAGCCTATATAAAACAAAACTGTATGGTGTAACAGAGTTTTAGAGCTAGACAAATCTCTCTGCAATAATAAATATAAAATATACAGCAGACCATGTTTGTGCGGGATTTGAACCTGTGTCATCTTGATGATGAACCATCAGTTCTACCGCTCGGCTATGAATTTTGTTACTGAGAAATAACCAAACGTTTGATTCTCACATGAGCGAGAAAACGTTTTGTCTTTAGCCTGTGAGTGTAGGCCTACTTTAACCTTTTACAGTTTTAAAAGATTATATCTTATCTGTATGACCAACAATTTGTTGTAGGCTTATTTGGAAATTACCATAACTTGTAGTATTTCATCCTTAGGCTACTGTTAATAGACATTAGCCCCACTTACGTTTTGCTAAATGTCCCTTTGCGCCACCTGGCGGTCATTTCGCGTACGACTTTGAAATGCGACTGGTTTATTTTTACCGCGGTGGATGGCTAAAAATGGTATGTGGATGGCTAAAATGTGTGACTAAAAATGTGCTTTTGGCTTTCATTTATATTTTGATTGTTTGTATATATATATATATATATATATAATGAGCCTTTCATTCAGGGGTGTCACACAAGAAAGAATGCAAGGACAATATATATATATATATAAATAAATAAATATTTATATACACACACACACACACACACACACACATATATATATATATATATATATATGTGTGTGTGTGTGTGTGTGTGTGTGTGTGTGTATATAAATATTTATTTATTTATATATATATATTGTCCTTGCATTCTTTCTTGTGTGACACCCCTGAATGAAAGGCTCATTAGTATGCAGTCTGCTCAGGTGAGAACTGCCTAATTATTCATGAGGGGGTTGGGCCGATCCGCCCATCCGCATATTGCCTTTGCAAACAAAAAAATGTTTTTCACAATTTAAAACAATCTATTGTTTTATGTGAATGATTAGCCAGAATGATTTTCAGATCAATTTGAAGCAAATACTCTAGGCGACAACATCCACTAGTCAAAAGTCTTGTGGACAGATATTTAGTATGTTATTTGTGGCCATATATTAGAAAATTTATTTTTTAGTTTTTTCAATAACCACGCATAAACAATATTCTCTCAAAAATACAAACATGTACATACATGTTGCTCACATATAATGGTAGCCCTGTGTGTGCTATATAGAGTGTAATTTCACCTGTGCCATTAATATGTTTATAAGCAACTGAAAAATGCACAAATGTCAGAGCATGCCAAAACATCTCAAGGACCCCGAAAACACCTCAGACCCCAGAGGGTTAAAAAAAATTACACAACCCTGTCTATTTTTCAGTTTTATTGATCAGTAAGAGACATTATAACAGTATAAGTAGCCTAAAAGGTATAAGAAGAGTTATACAAGACAATAAATAAAGTAAACGATTCAGACACAGCAGGATACAACGTTAAAATAGCCACAATATAAAGTTACGAAACTTCACTTTGCCGTCAGCCAAAACGATTTGCCAGGGAACAAGATTCATGAGACCAAAGATCGCCCGTTAGATATACACAAGACGAATTATATGTCATGTTTAACCACAAACGTCAGAAGCACTAACCGAGTAAAGGCTGTTCCAGGCGGGGTGCAGAGCGCTGAGACCCCGGTAAAGGCTTGGATATCACAACTCCGAAAACGTCAGATCAAATTTTTAAATAAGCGCTATCTTTATAAATAAACCACATATTTGAGCTTTCAACAACTACATTGTCGACTGAAAAACTATTAAAACTACATTTCGTGACACAATAACAGTAGTATTTTTAAATTTCGCGGCTTCTCTTATCTGTCTATGCGCGAAAGCACCAGTGACTGAAGGATTGCCGTAAAGCAGGTCTCTGGTCGTACAATGTGTATGACGTCATTGACATTTTAAAAGACTTTTTAAAGCAAATAAGTGACTCTAAAAAATCTAACACCCAGCAATGTGTAATTTCTTTGCATCTTCTTTCGAATACAACATTCGAATTACTAGACAAAAAATTATATCCTGAGAAAAGTGGATTTTTAGGGGTATTGCTCCATAGACCTCCATTCATTCTGCACTCCGCCTGTGAGCGCCCTCATATGGACCCAGAGTGGAACTGCAACAGTTCAGAACCCGGAAGTTTAATGTGAGTGGGAGTTCTCCCCATATTAGACTTTCTCTGGTACAGCCTATCTTTCTTTTATAAATATAATAAAACTAAAGACTTTTTGGAGATATGAAGGATGCAATACTACTCTATAGGTACTCAAGATGAACATGAGATTGAGTGAAACTGAGTGTTTCACCCCCCCTTTAATCATTCATTAAGAGATTCGTTCAAAATCACTGATTCACCCAGAAATGAAGCAATTGATGTCTTTATGAGTGAGTCATTGAATCATTTATTCAAACTGATTTTTTTTTAATTATTCAAATTAATTAAATAGTTTTTTTTTTTTTTATGGACTGCAGCAAATAACATTCGGTCAGAACCTCTAGTAAATACATTAGCCTACATATTATTTTGTTTAGTTGTCTTATGAATCGTGGCTGAAATGTGATGTTTTAAACAAACAAAAAGTGAAACAAACTCGATCTGCTTTGCAAAGGAAAACTCGACTTGCAAACAAACAGAAAGCAATTTGCTAAAACAAAGGTCAATTTGAGCGAAAATGCAGTGGAATAACCAATATTGTGTTTTAAAATATAAATAAATGAGCCTAGATAGTAGGCTATCTCACAAATAAATACAAACCATCCAACAAATTGAATGTAACCTTTGAACAAATACCAAATCTAGTGCATACAAATGGATATCTATCTGTGCATATCCGATTGTGAGATCTCTCGGCTCGATTTTCTCACAAATGTGTCCAGGCAGATTTTCTCACAAATGCAGTTGAGTAACTTCCTCTTCTAAAACAGTAGATGGCGCTAAAATAGGGGATTAATTTAGTGCTAGTCTCCAGGGAGAATACTTTATTTATAATAAACATCTTGAGGTTCCCTTTCGAGAGGTCTCTCCTATTGCGTAAGTAGCTTGCGCTATGGGAAAACTCCTTTTCTTGAGAAATACTGTATAAGTCTTTATGTAAAACGCATTGCAGCTGCACAGCAGACAGCAATGAGCGAGGCAGCTCGGTCATTGGCTGTGCTGCGGCAACTTGCTCGAACCAATGACGGGGCGACTCTGAACGCGTGACCAATGAGCGCGCTTCGTGCCCGCGCGCGTCAGAGCCCACCAAGATGGGCGTGGCCAAGGGCTATATATTGGGCGCCCCGTCCTGAGAGTTCTTAGATTTAATCTCCTTCAGCAAAGACCTTCTCTTCGGTGGATCCTCTGGATTTCTGGAGTCTTTTCGCCGCCGTCAACAAGCCTACAGCAGGACTGCTAAGAGGACGCCGGCGCCTTCAGCCGCCTTCGAACGCCTTCTGCTAAGCCATCCGGCGCGCATCATCACATATCCTTTTACAAGCAAGTGTTCGCCCCCGCGACAATATTCAACTAAAAGAGCAAATTAAGGCGTTGTTTCAAATGCCTTCCTGCGCCTCGTGTCGAGGCCTTCTTCCGGATGGGGACCGTCACATCATTTGCGCTCGCTGCCTGGGTCCGGACCACGCAGAAGCTGCTCTTACTTGAGGCGGATGCCCCGAGTGTGACTCCCTGAGCCTCACCAAGCTGCGCGCTCGCTTCGCTGCGAACGAGCCCGCCACCACCGTGCTGCCGTCCCCTCTGTTTGAGCCGCGCAAGAAGAAGCGCCGCTCACAGAGGCCGCCAGAGGACTCCCCGCCGCCAGTCCAGTTCACGCAGGCAGACCAGCACCCCTCCAACAGAGCAATGGGTCTCGTCTCGTTTGGCGCATCAGGGGACGACGACGAGAAGCATGACGGCCTTTCTATCGACGCTGCATCCGACGACTGGCCGGGCTCGGCCTTCGACCCCACGCCGTCGACGTTAGCAGGCACGAGCATGGGCACCAGCATGGACTCGGAGATCATCCGCATCCTGTCCAAGGCCGTGGAAGACCTCGGGCTCCATTGGTCTTCTCCGGAAGAACCCGCCCGCAGCCGACTGGACGAGTGGTTCTTGCAGGGGCACCGGCAGGCCCCTCAGCAAAGGCCCTCCCCTTTCTTCCCGGAAGTTCACGACGAACTCACAAAGTCGTGGAAAGCCCCGCACTCTGCTCGCCTGAAGCCTTCTTTCTCTTCGTCGCTCTCTCCTCTGTGGACGGCGCGAAAGAAAGAGGCTACGAGGGAACTCTGCGTCAGCGCTTCACTCTATGGCTGTTCTCCAGGTTTTTCAGGCCAAACTTCTCCGCACCATGGACGAGTCTGGACCTGAACCTGAGGCTTTCAAGGACCTGCGCAGCGCCACCGACATAGCCCTGCGAGCCACAAAGGCCACCGCCCAATCCATCGGCCGTGCCATGGCTAACCTGACTGTCCTTGAGCGCCATCTGTGGCTGACTGTAACAGAAATGAAGGACGCGGATAAGGCGCCGTTCCTCGACGCGCCTATCTCCCCAAGCGGCCTGTTCGGACCAGCGGTGAAAGGTTTCGCTGAGCGCTTCACCGAAGCTCAGAAGGCTTCACAGGCTATGCATCACTTCCTGCCTAAGCGCTCCAGCTCGTCGCAGAGCCGCCAAAAGGCCGGGCAACGAGCAACTCAGCAGCAACGAGTCAGGACGGCACCCCCCGTCTCTCAGCCCAGACCTGAAACTGACACTCGACGCCGCTCGCGCTCCGCCAACAGAAAGCAACCGCCTGAGCGACGGGGACCTCGGCCCAAGATTGTGCTGAACCTGGAGCCTCGTAAGTCTTCCTAGCCATAGGGAGAGAAAGAGAGAGTGCGTGTCTCGCAAAAGCCGGACCACTCTCTCCAAAACGTTTAAAGCATTACCCAGTCCCCTTACAGGCAGCTGGAAATGCCTGTACAGCAGCCAATGGGTCAGCCGCAGAGCTCGCTCACCTGCAGACAAACGCCGTTTTAACAACGACACACAGAAATCACATAAAGAGTCATTTTCTGCCTGTGTCACTAAGGGGTCACGTGTCCACACTAAAGTGCGCATTTCCCACATATCAATACTGTCCAAACAGTGCCAAATACTTCCCCAGCTCAAGCTGGACGCCCCATAAATGTAGATCGTGTGCCTACTGTCATGTATGCACCACTACACATAAGCACTGTTCCCACAGTTATAAACACTTCCCCAGTAAAAGCGGGAAATACTATAAAGGTAGCGCGCGTGCCTGCTGTCATGCATGCACCCCTACACACAAACACTATATACATGGCCAAAAAAACCCCGCCACGAGCGGGAAGCTTTATGAAAGTGGCGCGCGTGCCTACTACAGTTTATGCACCCCCACCCATAAGCACTGTCCATACGGTTTCAAACATTTCTCCAGCTCATGCTGCGAGCAGTACAGATGTAGCGCACGTGCCTGTAATCTCACACGCACCCCTGCACTCGGCAACGCAAGGCGATACGCCGGCGGGGCCCATACGTCACTGCGACACGGCCCCAGCCAGTATACAGCCCATATCGGTGCGAGCGAAAGCTTGGGAAAATATCCCCGACATGCCGAAATGGGTTTTGAACATAATAAAACACGGTTACTCGCTTCAATTCGCTCGCAGACCGCCCCGCTTCCCAGCGGTGGTCGAGACGAAAGTGAGAAAAGATGTTTCACATGTTCTACGCACCGAGGTGCTCAAACTGATAGAAAAGGGCGCTATAGAAACTGTTCCTCCCTCTATGAGCGAGGTGGGTTTTTACAGCCGCTATTTTCTCGTCCCGAAGAAGGATGGTGGCCTCCGCCCCATCCTAGATCTCAGACATCTGAACAAAGCTCTAATGATTCGCTCGTTCAGAATGTTAACAACCAAACATATCCTCGCGCAAGTTCGCCCTGGGGATTGGTTTCTATCAGTGGATCTGAAAGACGCTTACTTTCACATCACAGGCCATTTCTGAGATTCGCTTTCGAAGGACAGTCATACCAGTACACAGTACTACCATTCGGCCTGTCATTGGCCCCCCGTACATTCATGAAATGTATGGATGCAGCACTTTCCCCCCTGAGACAGCGGGGAGTGCGAATACTGAATTATCTCAACGATTGGCTAATCGTAGCACAATCAGAGAGTCAGTTAATAACACAAAGATCTTGGATTATCAGCCATCTAGAATGCCTGGGATGTAAGAATCAATTTTGCAAAGAGCATGCTATCCCCCAGCCAGAATATTTCTTTTCTGGGAATAGTGGTAGACTCAGTGCAGATGACGGCGTGCCTCTCATCAGAGCGCGCGCTCGCTATTCGGCGCCTTGCAACATCGTTCAGAGCGGGCGCGCGTGCCCCGTCAAGCGATTTCAAAGGATGCTCGGTCTCATGGCCTCGGCATCAGCTGTACTCCAGCTAGGATTGTTGTACATGCGTCCTCTCCAACGCTGGCTCAAGAGTCGTGTCCCCACTCACGCGTGGCGCTCGGGCCACTTTTTAATCAGAGCGAATCACGGCTGCATAAAAGCCCTGACGCCCTGGAAAGCCGTCGACTGGTTTCAGTCCGGCGTGAGTCTGGGCCTGAACACAAGGAGAAAAATGATCACGACAGATGGCTCCAAAATAGGATGGGGGGGCCCTCTATGAGGGCAGGCCTGTTTCCGGCTTTTGGTCAAACCCGGAAAAACGCCTACATATAAACTGTCTGGAAATGAAAGTTGTTACGTAAATTGTATTGGCCTATTTTCAATTCAAAATTGTGAAATTAGTCAATTTTATTAGTTTGCCTGATTATTTTTGTTGGTCATTTAACATTTCTGTCTTAAAACAGCTGTCAATTATGAAATGTTTAGCTACGGTACTTGCATCTTATCTCACACTTTATGACCTTTAACAAATTATCTTGATGCTGTGGAATATCCTTGCAGCACTAAAGTCGAGTTAATACTATATTAGGCAATAATTTCACAACCTTTATTATACACACCACACCTCTAAAAAATACAGAGGTCCAGACCTCGGTGACCTTATAGCTGGCTACAGCATGCTTGTAGTACGTTCCAAACCAGGCTTGACTTACTACAGGTGAATAATGCAAAATCTCACCTGTAGTAAGACACCAAAAACCCTTTATAAAAATAAAAATATAAAAATAATTGTGTACTGTAAATACATGAGGGGAGGTATTGACACAATTTCACCTGTAGTAAGTCAGTCTTACCAATAGTAACCTTTTACAAGCTTTGGAATTTGAAAATGTCTGCTTTTAAATGTTAAAAGTAGGTTACTTTTAAATAGGCTACGTTTACCGCAGTTGGTGGAATTGCCAGACGTTCCCATGCGCTGTGGAAGCGCGTCAAAGCATTAATGTATAAATATGTAATGTAGCTATAGCAAATGCCCTTGGCGCCGGCCCTGGAGAGAAGTGTTACTAAGTGCTAATGTGGATTTCTGTCTAGATATGTAATAAACATTTAGCAAAAGACAACCTCAAGATGTTTATTATAAATAAAGTAAGACAGAAACTTTTTCCTCAGCTGTAGGCAAAGGCAAGCGCGTTTCAAATCGGTGCTTCTCCCGGGAGACTAGCGCTAAATTTATCCCCTATTTTAGCGCCATCTGCTGTTTTAGAAGAGGAAGTTACTCAACTGCATTTGTGAGAAAATCTGCCTGGACACATTTGTGAGAAAATCTGCCCGGACACATTTGTGAGAAAATCGAGCCGAGAGATCTCACAATCGTGACAGACAGATATGCATTTGTATGCACTAGATTTGGTATTTGTTCAAAGGTTACATGCAATTTGTTGGATGGTTTGTATTTATTTGTGAAATAGCCTATTATCTAGGTTCATTTATTTATATTTGTAAAACACAATATTGGTTATTCCACTGCATTTTCGCTCAAATTGACCTTTGTTTTTGCAAATTGCTTTCTGTTTGTTTGCGAGTTGAGTTTTCCTTTGCAAAGCAGATCGAGTTTGTTTGCAAAATGCTGGATTTGTTTGTTTAATATTGGCACATAATTCGCTCCATACTGTAGGCTACACTGTTAGACCTTACCAGGTTTTTTTTACAGTAAAATACTGGCAACACTGTTGCCAGTTATTTACTGTAAAAATGCACTAAAACTCGAGTTAACTAATTTCACTTGCAGAAACCGACTGCCTTAAACTGTCATTTAAAAGTATTAACTAAAATTTATAATGCATTAATAATGTGAGCAAAGTATTATTGTGAAATTATTTAATTAGAAACCACAAAAATAACTTTTGTAAATAAAGAGATTTCCACCGGATCAGCAACTACACAGTCAGTGCCTTTTAAATAAAGCAACATGCAGCGTATCATCAATGTTTGTAGATCTTCTCCTGGACTGAAGCACAGGCTCTACTCTTCAGCACAATGGTGACCCAAAAAACAAGATTTTACAGTAAACTACTGGCAACAGTGTTGCCAGTATAAACCTGTTTTATAACTTACAGTTTATTGCTGTTAAAATACATTTTGTGGGTGTGTATTTTTATCTTTCACTGTTAACCCTTTCAACCCCACAGGAAAATCCACACTACAAAGAGTAAAAGTAACATTGACAGTGTTGCAGTGAGATAATTAAGAGAATATGTAAGTGATTGTTGAGCATTAGTGATGAACACCTGCTGTTAACAAGCAGAATCACTGAAGGAAAGAGGAACACAAGAACTACAACTGACTTCCAGCCATTACACATTATTACACTTATTATTAACCAGTATGGCTTTATTTCTGTCATACATGTACGTTACCATTATAGAGATCAGTGTTTGCTTTAGTTGGTATGCTGATTCTATAACATGAGGTTTTTTTTTTGCTGCTTGAGCTGTGCTTTTGCAAGTCACACTTGTGCACACACACAGTTTATGAATGATTGGATTTGCCAAAATATGAAAATCATCATATTGCCTGTTCATTCATTAAAGTAATCATTCTCACTCATTCTCACCCATTCAGAGTTTAATTACTTTAATTACTCTCCAAAAGTGTTACTTTACCACCACCGTGAAACCACAGAAATAAATTACAATGACTCTTTTTTTTAACACATCATTCATAAACCAAAAAAACAGAGCTACACTGTCTTGTAGAAACACAGAGATATCAAAATTTAGCACATTAATCTCAACAATGGTGGCAATATTTTTTTTTTTTAATGCAGCAGTGCATGCTGGGAGTTTTATACAATCCTGGAAGCGATTTTTATTTTTTTTGCAGGGTGGTAGGGGAAGACTCATTAATATTCATTGGGGAACTAATCCCTAATTGGCTCGCCGTGACGCATCTCTAATGAGATGTGATAGAGAAAACGGACATCGTCTCCTTCGTGACAACAGACACTTTCACGAAGGTAAGGCATACCTGTCAACATTTGGTTATCCAAATCCGGAAGATTTGTGCGGAGACCGCTCACGAACTTCGCAAACTTCTGTATCTTTGCGGGGAAACCGTCTTGATCTGCCACGTCAATCTGAGTGACGTGTGACAGCGAACCAATTGCGGATTAGTTCCCCAATGAATATTAATGAGTCTTCCCCTACCACCCTACAAAAAAAAAATTCGCATCCTGGAACCCAGCATACTTTTGATTGTTACCATTGTTGAGATTCATATTATATTTCTTGATGTCTGTGTGTGTCTGAGTCAGACAGGATTTTTTTTAATGCATTACGTGATTACAATATTCTTTAGAAGACACGATTAACCAAAATATTGATTTCATGTTGTAGATTCACAGATTTATTTTATACCCATAAATTAAAGTAAGTTTCGTATTAAATACCAATACATTCAAAGAATATATACAGGAAAGATCTGAAAATCAGACCTGTCCAGAATGACTCACATCATCTCAAAAGCCAATAACACCAAATCAATTTCCTCTTGACTTTTTCTTGCTACAACTGTGTTTTATAAACTCACTGTTACAGCAGTCAGATAGAGATGAATGTAAGAAGTCCAGGGACAAGAGACCAACTAAAGCAAATACTGATCTCCATTATGGTGACAACAAACTTTATTATTTTTACTTTATTATCTGCTAATTCTCAACAAGAACTTTTGTACATGTATTAAATAAATAATCGTAAACTGGTTTGTAAACTGGTTTCACACTCAGTGTTGCTGGAGGTCAGTTGTAGTTTTTGTGTTTCTCTTTTCTGTTCTTGTTTCTCTGTCCTTCAGTGATTCTGCTTATCAGGTGTTCATCAGTGTCTCAATTCACTCACTTCTTTTCATTCAAGTGGACTATATTAGTGAACTAATGTAGGGAATAGTGAATGAGGGTATAGGGTGTGATTAGGAACACAGCCTCTGAGTGTCAACTTTGAGAGCTGTTAATTCACAGTATATTCCTGTAGGCTAGTTTTGTGGAAAATGGTATGATAGTGTCAGAATTTGGCCTTTTGCCAGTATTTTACTGTAAAAAACCTGGTAAGGTCTAACAGTGTACTGTATAATTTAACTTCCACACAAACACTTGATATGTGCCTCAGTGCCTGATAATAGCGCACATTTATGTAGGTTAACAGAGCGAGCGGCCATGTAAAGTGGCCAATGAGGTCAATGAATGTGGACCAGCCGTGTTACCGTACGTTCACACCGCCGCCGGCGAGGGCAAAATTCGCTCTCGCCGCCCTGCCAGCGACGCCGTGGAAAGATTCGTAGACGCGCTGATGCTCTGACATAGATCGAATGCGTGGTCTTTTTTAAAACTGTATTTAAAGGGGCCGCAAAGCAAACAAGCATGTCGATCGTTATTTTTGCAGAAAATTGATCGATGGAAAGAACTTAACAATTATAGTGACATATTTGCTAATGAAATAAACAAATTAAAAGCCATTTGTGTGGTGTGGCTTTTGTGTTGATGGTTTAGTGCTATTATAATTTGCATTCCCGCTGAAAAAGTGTTCTAGCACGAAAATCTTGCCTATAGTGTTGCATGCGTTCTTATCAAATTCAAATGATCAACCTCCTCTATTTTGCTTGGGAACTAATGTGGTCGGAAGTGGAACCAAAGTTTACAGAATTCTCTGGAATTCTCTCAAACGGAGCACTTCTACATTCCGATTGGTTGCCGCCGAACCGCGTCATTGCTTAGTACCATAAAGTTGACCTGACTTTGGGTGTTTCTTAAAACCAAGAATGCAAAGAACGGACTTGTGTTCTTGGGGAGAACACTCTTGCTAGTTGTTCTTGGAAGAATGGACTCACAAGGTGACGAGCACACAGAACGCTGCTGACAGTTTGAGACGATGTGTTCTTGCTGGTATTGCGCAATGTCAATCTTCGTCTTTATATCAGAAGATACAATACAATACAAAAATCTTCAAGATACAGCCTACAATCTTGCATGTATAACGAATTGTCACCTTATAAACAGTCCTTTGTGTGGTGGAATAAGCAATACTATATAGAAATATATGATAAGTAGGCCTATCTTAATTTAAACTTTATTTTATTAGTTCATTAACTAATTATGCTAACTCAACTAATTTAATGTAAAAAGCTGGATAATTACTAATTAAATAATGTCAAATATTAAATGTAGGCTATTGATTAGAGTTGCCATAGACTAAAGATTTTTCTAGACTAGTAGTCATTCATTTAAGCAATTATGAATAATCGCACGTTTATATCCTATGCATAAAACTTGCCGCAAAGCACCGGATAAAGTAGGCTAATGATAATAAATGTGTCTGAAAAAAATAACGAAGCATTTTAATTGTTTATTAATAAACTCTTTTCTAAATCAGTGTAGGCTGTCTGCAAACATATCTCCATACATTTCCGCTGTAATGTAGTGTAAGACTGGAAAACTGGTTGGAGACACTGTATTGACCACATGGTCTATTGAAACAAAGGAACTTGCTGAAAATTAACCCTCTGGGGTCCAAGGTGTTTTTGGGGTCCTTGAGATGTTTTGACATACTCTGACATTTGTGCTTTTTTCAGTTGCTTATAAACATATTACTGGCAAAGGTGTAATTACACTCTATTTAGCACAAACAGGGCTAACATAATGTGTTATCAACATGTATGTACATTTTTGTATTTTTGAGAGAATATTGTTTATGCGTGGTTATTGAAAAAACTAAAACTTAAAGTTTCTGAAATAAGGCCACAAAACACATACTAAATATCTGTCCACAAGACTTTTGACTAATGGATGTTGTGGCCTAGAGTTTTTTCTTCAAAATGATCTGAAAATCATCCTGCCTTATCATTCACATAAAACAATAGATTGGTTTAAATTTAAAAATGACACTTTTTGTTTGGAAAGGCAATATGCGCAGGGGTGTGACCTGCTGTGATTCACACCTGAGAAGACAATGGGCCCGCATAATGAGCGCATAATGGGGCTGCATACTAATGACCCTTTCATTCAGGTGTGTCACTGAGCCACAAGAATGCAATGACAATATATATATATATATATATATATATACACTCACCGGCCACTTTATTAGGTACCCCATGCTAGTAACGGGTTGGACCCCCTTTTGCCTTCAGAACTGCCTCAATTCTTCGTGGCATAGATTCAACAAGGTGCTGGAAGCATTCCTCAGGGAGTTTGGTCCATATTGACATGATGGCATCACACAGTTGCCGCAGATTTGTCGGCTGCACATCCATGATGCGAATCTCCCGTTCCACCACATCCCAAAGATGCTCTATTGGGTTGAGATCTGGTGACTGTGGAGGCCATTTTAGTACAGTGAACTCATTGTCATGTTCAAGAAACCAATTTGAAATGATTAGAGCTTTGTGACATGGTGGAAGTAGCCATCAGAGGATGGGTACATGGTGGCCATAAAGGGATGGACATGGTCAGAAACAATGCTCAGGTAGGCCGTGGCATTTAAACGATGCCCAATTGGCACTAAGGGGCCTAAAGTGTGCCAGGAAAACATCCCCCACACCATTACACCACCACCACCAGCCTGCACAGTGGTAACAAGGCATGATGGTTCCATGTTCTCATTCTGTTTACGCCAAATTCTGACTCTAACATCTGAATGTCTCAACAGAAATCAAGACTCATCAGACCAGGCAACATTTTTCCAGTCTTCAACTGTTCAATTTTGGTGAGCTCTTGCAAATTGTAGCCTCTTTTTCCTATTTGTAGTGGAGATGAGTGGTACCCGGTGGAGTCTTCTGCTGTTGTAGCCCATCCGCCTCAAGGTTGTGCGTGTTGTGGCTTCACAAATGCTTTGCTGCATACCTCGGTTGTAACGAGTGGTTATTTCAGTCACTGTTGCCCTTCTATCAGCTCGAACCAGTCTGGCCATTCTCCTCTGACCTCTGGCATCAACAAGGCATTTCCGCCCACAGAACTGCCGCTCACTGGATGTTTTTTCTTTTTCGGACCATTCTCTGTAAACCCTAGAGATGGTTGTGCGTGAAAATCCCAGTAGATTAGCAGTTTCTGAAATACTCAGACCAGCCCTTCTGGCACCAACATGCCACGTTCAAAGTCACTCAAATCAACTTTCTTCCCCATACTGATGCTCGGTTTGAACTGCAGGAGATTGTCTTGACCATGTCTACATGCCTAAATGCACTGAGTTGCCGCCATGTGATTGGCTGCTTAGAAATTAAGTGTTAACGAGCAGTTGGACAGGTGTACCTAATAAAGTGGCCGGTGAGTGTATATATATATATATATATATATATATGCCTATATAATACAAAATTGGTTCACAGTTCCAATTATTTATTTATTTTTCAAATTGTGCTTGCAAATTGTATAATATCAAATGTAAAAATTTATAGTAATTGTGCAGTTAATTATCATACTGTTTTTACAGAAAGTTTGGGAATGTATCCCAAATGTGTCACTAATAAAACACAATACAAATAATTTAAAGAGGAGGCTTATATTGAGCTTTTAAGATTTACCTAAGATTTATTTATATGTAGCCTACATATATTTTTGCTATTTTAATAAAAAGGTTACAATTACAACAACAATTAAAATTTAACTATATTTCAAATGTAATCTTTCTTTGTATTATATACTAAAGTATACATTTTATCATACATATTTCACAGTTGCGGATTAATTAGTTTGAATATAGCCTACAATCGAACAAACACTATAATAACATCTTAGCAAACAAGCTTATTTGATGTGGCAGTATTTTACAGTAAAAACGACATCTTGTCTTTCATATGTAACATATCGTTTTTATGATTAGGACATATAAATGTTAATTTGCAGTTTAATACGTTGCTTATACAAAAATATTTTATTTCAACATATTTCAGTCGATTTTTACTCATCTCAGTATTGGAATATAGTTAGGTAAAAGCTGTTCATTCATTCACACACAAAAACGCGATTCAAACAGTCTTTTTGTTTACAGACACTATTCCATTTCGCGATTAGCACAAAGCACTTGAAAATAAAGAATGTACCTATTTCCTCGGCTGGATCCGTTGCTCCTCCAAATGAAACTACCTGTAGCCTACTTCTGAGGTAATTTTTTCCAGGATTATTATTAAGATAGTACTATTATTCCTCACAGCGTCGTAAATCTGAGTCTCTTTCGGTGGTTATCCAGCTGATGTGGGCGTGGATGGCCTCAGAGCATTTGTGTTTGAATAGAGCGCGCGCTCCGTGGGCGTGGTCAAATTAACTTTAATGAGCTGAGACGGGAACGACTATCATCTCTCTCTTTTCGTACAGATTACATAAAATGAGAATTTTTTTTTAAATATAAATTACTTCATTTAAAAGAAGATAATTCAGGCTTCATGCCTGTGTGCCTGTATACCTGTTTGACTGAGTATTTGCAGAGTTACAGATGATTTTTCGGACGCGTTTTAGAATGGACTTCACTGACAGAGAGAACGCAGAACGCGCATCATGTTTATTTTTCTTTATTAGGCGAAAAGCACAACACTTTGTTTTTATTATGAGGTTCCACAAAAAAAATACAAACTTAACAGGATCGAATGATGTACAACACTTATATGTAAGATCAAAATTAACAGAGTAATTTGAGTCTCTTTTGCACTGATAAGGAAAAAAGTGAGCTGGTATCGCCGGCGAGACCGCCGACCCCAGAGAGTTAACATTTGGCTTCCCCCCTCTTCCCCAGAGACAAAAGTCTCACCTCATCTACATTTCTTTCTCTCACCCAGTAACAGCTGAAACTCACATAAGAGTATATATATGGTTTAATGTGAATGATTATTGTGTTTAGTATCATTTTAAAGGTCTCAGGGTGGCTGGTACATATGTCTCATTTCCAAATAAGTAAAACAAAAGGAAATAAGGGTTTTAAGAGTTTAGGAATAACTGGCACACAAAGGAATGTGGTCTCTAGGCATGAATGCTAATTTACACTGTTCTTAGCAGATGGTAAAACTTCTTACCCCCAGTAGTGGTGGGGGAATACAGTAAATTTCCACTAAACTCTAGTTTTACATATGAAATGAGGTCTGGCTATTTAATGGAATGTTGCAAGGGATCGTGGCTCTTTCTGTATCTCAGATCGGCCCGTGGAGGCTGAGTCTCCGAGACTCAGCATTCATGTATTTCATGTCGGGTAAAAGATTTTCCTCTTTGTTCTAGAACATTTGATGATTTGCATTGATTATCTTTCAATTGATTATGGAATTGTTATAATACATTTACCTGACATAATAAATTGTTATATTTGATTATTCTAACAGACTTTGACTTTATTTTCATTGGAGTTAAAATGAATAGTCAAACATTAACGTATACTTGATGATGCACAGATATCATTGAAAAACACTTTCATTTTATGGAGTCAGATGAAACGAGTTAATACATAAGATAAAATGTATTATTTAATTAAAATCCCTTTGCCATTGGAAGAGACGGAACGCGCATGTGACCTTCACCGCTAATTTGAATGCCGCCATTGGATCAAATTAGACGGACTTACAAATTGGTGAGCCCCGCGACGTGATGTCGCAACAGAATTTCGTGAGCAACGTCCTTTCCAGCAAAGTATGGGGATTTTAAAATCAACACGAGGTTTGAACATCTTCTATTTCTTCTGCCGCTGCGGTAAGTCACCTTTTTTCTTCCCTTTTGAGAAGTGTTGAGAAAATGTTGTTTGCATTGTTACGGGTAGAAAAGCCCTTTGTTTAGTCCGGAACTGAAATTCGTGAGGACGTGATAAGCGGCAGCGCAGATGAAGAATGAAAACCCTTGTTAATAGATTAAAGATATCCTTGTTTGCCTAAGCAACAAAAAACTAAACCTAAAATCGGAATAACATCTTCCAAATGTTTTTCGTGTGACGTTACTTGATGAGGAGCTGTAAAACAAACCCTAAAAGTTTTCAAATCAGCCGCATGTTTGTCGCCATTGTGGTATTGGCTTTGTTGAAACGAACTAGCAACACGTGAAGAGAATCGGAAAACAACAGAAAGAAAAATCTAAGTTTGTAAACGGAGAAATCGGAGAACACGTGATTTTATAAATAAAAAGGCAGATCGATGCATTGTATTATAAAAAGCTAAATTTGGAAAAACAGGATGATATTATTTACAGGCTAAAATCGGATCTCAAGGCTAAGCTAAATGTTATTGTCCATGCTGCTTCCAAAAGGAGACTAAGCTAAATGCTAGTACGGTATTGCTCATGCTACTTAAAAAACAAAGCTAATGCTAAATGCTAAAGCCATGCTGCATTCAGAAATGCTTAACCCTTTGTGTGACCGGCCCAACGGTGGGCACAAAAGCCACATTGAATGATACTAAACCTAAACTAATCTTGACAAACTCTATATTGCATTTGAAAGCTTCCACTTTAACACAGATGGGATTAAAAGGCAATAATGCAATAATTTGTATTTTCAAATTTGGAGTTGTGTTTTAAACATTGTAATGCACTCATAGAACACACTTTATAGTTGTTTGTGCTACTATATGTGCACATAGGCTAATTGTAAGTTTATTCTTTAAACACAGGATTGCTTTACTGTGAGTGTATTTGGAACACTTAGGTAAAGGCTGTTTATGTTGTATTCTAGGCCACGTATCCTGTGTGAACTGAATTAAACACGTGTGTGTCTATGCTGAATGTGGTTATAATGTGATTCACAATGAATTTGAAAGTCAGAAACCACGAACGCGCTTGAAAGTTCCGAGACAGAAATACTTTTCATATTCGGAAAACGAAATTGTCACTTTTGAACTCATTCCACATCAGTAGTATTAACATAAACCATGTGTCAAAAAAGGTGTTTATGACTTTGATTTATGGTTCTGAGGTTCCCCTGTCTCTGATTTATGATGGGTCGCTGACAGGCTCCGGTATGTCTAGGCTGCGCGACGCCATGTGACATCCTCCTGCGTTGACATCCTGGCCAGAGGTGTAAAAGAAAGGTGTCTGGCCCTTGGCCTTCCGGGTTTTATTGGCCGTCTACCTGCGCGATATAGGTGTTATGTCGTTGTGTATTCTGTCTGCTGGGGAGGCCCGTTTTCACACTTCGCCAAAAGCTGCGTGTATAAATGTGTGTTGAACGCGAGCACAGTCACTGAAGCGTACTAGTGTGTCGTGTCTCGTGTCAAGCATCACCGCTGTTTATTCTCGTTCTCAAACTATTTTCCAAGCCATATTGTGTTGTTGGAATCGCGAGTGCAAGAAGATGGAATCCAGTCTTAACAGTAAGTATTTTTTATTATTTAGTAACATTGTTAAGGATGATTATTTATTTATATGAGTGTCGCTGTTCTATTGCGTTACTTAAGGTTTTATCTGCCCGCTTCAGATTAGGGCTGCAACAACTAATCGATAAAATCGATAATAATCGATTATGAAAATCGTTGTCAACGAATGTCATTATCGATTAGTTGGTCTGCTTACGTCACGGGGAGCGTTTACTGGTGATTGGCTGAAACAGGCCAATCAGGATGCTCTCTGTCTTACACGCGCTTCATGAGGCACACACGCAAGGTCTCTCTCCCTCCGTTGCTCTGCCGCGCGCTCGCGCTACACGGTTTGGAGCACAGTCTCTTCTGTCTCGCATGCGCGCTCTTGCTTGCGTGCTCAAATCCCGGGAGTTTGAACTAATTTGCGAGCCGCTATCAATATGCGGGTGACTTCCAGAACTTCCGGGAGACTTGGGATGTCTGTATTTTGCGTCTCGAGCATCAGGTTGCGCAGTCAGTTCGCTCGCAACATAAGTGATGGATTAAAATAGTTCTACCGCAGAAATATTAAATTAAAACGGTCTTTACAAAGCGAAGCACTAAATATAAAGGCAGTTAATAACAGCAGCAGTAAATTATTGTTTTTTAGTCACTGTACTCAGTGGTTTTCAGCGAATGTTTGTGCACTAATGCATCAATCTTCCTGTCTTTTTAATCAAGCCTGTTAGCTTGCTGCGTACCTCCACTCCACTCTCTTTATATAGCATTTGTCTACTATTAAGTTTTAATTGTTTTTCAAACGCGATCTACTGCGGCTCTATGTTCACACGCTTGTTTTCAGTCTTTCTATATTTATTTTTACAAATTATCCTTATAATTCAATTAATTTTAAATAAAAATTAAATGAATTATATATTTGAGATGTTTTTAGTTTATATCTTCACATCTGAACAACATGTCTGTAATTTTGTTTTAACAAAAATTGTGTTAAAACAATATGTTGGATATAAATATATATATATTTTTTTACATTAATCATGGTTGTCAACTTGCCATCAGCAATTATCATTAAAAACAATGCAAATATTGATATTTGTAAAACTCAATGTGTGGCTTTTGCCCTTTTTAAAGTACACTTTTACACATAAATATCCTAATTTAGGGTTTTAGGTAACACTTTATTTTACGGTGTCCTTGTTACATATGTTACATGTACTTACTGTAGTAATAACAGTAAATTATGCATAATTACATGCAACTAACCCTCAACCTAATCCTACCCTATTCCTATAGTAAGTACATGTAGTTACTTAATATTACTCTGTACTTAAATATATAATTACACTGTAACAAGGACACCTTAAAATAAAGTGTAACAGGGTTTTATTTAGTCATAATAAACAAAAAATCTAATTGAATTTTTTATCCGATTAATCGAAAAAATAATCGTCCGATTAATCGATTATCGAAATAATCGTTAGTTGCAGCCCTACTTCAGATGGTGATAGTTTGAGTCTCTTCGATCTTGTTGAGGAGATTAATTTCCTAAATCAAGCCGGCGGTACGTATAATTATGTTTAAATGTTGCATACGTTGTGTGTGTGTGTGTGTGTGTGTGTGTTTGTGTGCGTGTGTGTGACGGATGATGTTTTTGTTTTGTTTTCGCCAGGAGGCGTGGCTAGACCTAGCACAACTGGTGCTACGCACAACGCTGTTGCCTCTTCACGAGCGATCACGGAAGCACTTGTGCCAGGTATTGTTAAATGTTGTTACACCCGTGTTTAAACAGTGTTGTGGCTGTGTGAAAATATCTTATCTTCTCTGGGTTTTTTTGTTTTTACCAGGGCCGAAACGCGTAACTATCAAGGCCTTAGTACACGGACCACAGCGAAGCAGCGAGTCTGCTAACGTTGGAGTTATTCCCCTGGGTAAGTGCATTGTAATTTGGCTTTATCAAACAATGTTATGCTGCTATGGTTTGTTGATTTTGTTTTAAAACTTTAACACATGTATTTACAGATGGTTTATCAAACGTTGTGAGCAATGTCGGTGTGTCTGAACGTGTGAATGATCCAGATAAGCCTAGTTTGAAGGGCATAGTGGCGAAACCGAAAAATAAGTTGAAACGTAAAGCTGCAGTGGTGTCCCATGCGGACGCAAAAGCTTCTGCTGATGGGTCATCGAGAGACGTACCACAGACATCTGTCCCAAAAAAGCCAAGACGATCAGCTGTTAAAAGTAAGTAATGAACAAAAGCTGATGGATTGTTTTCTGTTCACACTAAATCAGAAAGATAAATATTGTTTATTTGAATGTGATAGTGAGAGGTCGAATGTGTTTGTGGATGTATAATGTGCCAATACGCTAGTTTAGAACTGTTGTTATCATACATTAGCATTAATTGTTGGAAAAAAAACATAAAACCCAAAACCTGCATATCTCTTAGAGTAGATGATTATTTATAATTTTAGGTGACACCATTGGAGAACTGTGTGTAAAAAAAAAAAAAAAAAAAAAAAAAAAAGTGTAGACATGATGATTTTAGGCTGCTGCGCCATTCCATATTAGCATGGTCTTGTTTGATTGTTTGTTTATATATATATATATATATATATATATATATATATATAGAGAGAGAGAGAGAGAGAGAGAGAGAGAGAGAGAGAGAGAGAGAGAGAGAGAGAGAGAGAGAGAGAGAGAGAGAGAGAGAGAGAGAGAGAGAGAGAGAGAGAGAGAGAGAGAGAGAGAGAGAGAGAGAGAGAGAGAGAGAGAGAGAGAGAGAGAGAGAGAGAGAGAGAGAGAGAGAGAGAGAGAGAGAGAGAGAGAGAGAGAGAGAGAGAGAGAGAGAGAGAGAATTTGACACTACGTATTGTTTTTTAATGTTACATTAGTACCAGACTGATTTTTATTTTTAGTCTTAGAAAATATAGTTCATATTACTGTTATCATTATAATATTAACACACATTTGTACTAACTTTTTTTGTTTGCACCCTTTTCTACTTCTTAACAGAGGTGGTCGTAGTTCCCGATATAAATGATGTTCAGAGCTGGAGTGAGGGTCTGATACAATCGTGGGACGGCTGCGTATTTACAAACGACCCTAAAGAAACACCGCAGTCTGTTCCAACCAGCGAACGGGTCGTGGTCGTGGAAGAATCCGACCCTGAACAGCTGCCTTCAAATCAGGAGGCTTACAAACAGGAATCACAACCCGTTATAGACAATCAGCACATAGCCGGACTGATACAGGACTCTGTCAAGACCGCATTGAATGCCTTCGAGGTACGTTTTGACAAACGCCTTAATGCCATTGAGAGACGTTTAGATGCTTATGAGTCAACACAACAACAACAGGGAATTTGGCTTAAACAATGCATAGCAGCGCAACGGTTGCATAGTGGTACTGTTCAAAAAGTAGCCAGAGAACAAGGCCTGACTACAGAATTGTTAAAGCAACTGGTGCTCATGCTTAAAAAGAAACTTGGGTGAGTTGACAACATTTTATATATATATATTTTGCATACTATGTTTTTTTTGTTTTGTTTTTTTTTCTTCAACATTTGTCACAGTTTTTCATTCTATCTTTTTACTGTATGGACACATGGTTTATTATCCATAGTTTTTAAGGTGTTGCTACATGTGATTTAAATAAATAAAATAAAAAAGATCTGATTTAAAAATGCCTAAACGTTGTCGGGAGCCAGATGGTTTTGATCAGGGTCCGGTAGCTAGGTTTAGACGAAACGATGGTAGCGTGGTGCCCCTCGAACAGTGCAGTAACACAGAAACATTGCTCTATTTAATACAGACTGTGGAGGATATGAATAGGTCTGAGTCTTCAACTGATACGTTGGTAGAATTATTAAACATCGTGAGATCAATGTCCGATGAGGATCCTGACCCAAATAATGATTTTGAACATGTTGTAAATACCCAACAAGCAGGAGAGGTGTTAGAACCTCGTCCAGAACCAAATTCTGCATTTGATCATCTTGTGTCTTTTCACCAGTCAGGCGAGGGCCCAGGTACACAGACACATCGCACACTCAACCCTGAAGCGCCCAATATGGGTCTCACAGATAGAGATATAGAATCACTTGTAACAGTAGGAGGTGATGTTAGTGGGTACACGGTACTGCCACGAGCACGGTTCAATGGTCTGGAAGTCCACAGGCTTATAGATTTGCGAGAGATATCTTCGACAGATTTAGCAGCCTACACAGTGTTTTTACATGAGACACTTTCTGAAATTGTGGAGTTTTCCAAACTGTTAGGCAGAGACGGGTGTTTAATCAGCATCACGTTGAGGGGATCGAGTTTGACATCAGATGTTAGTACACTTTTGACGGGTAGCAATGGTTGTAGTGTAGATCTATTTATAAACGACCTTGAAAAAATAATGCAGAGCAACTCTGACGTACAGTTTGATGAGAGATTGAATTTAAGACTGTCGATAGCGAGAAGTAAACACGGCGGTGTTTATCGAAAGATCCGTGATCTTGCCCACAATGAAGTGATTACCAAAAACAGACTTAATCTGTTCTGTCCCACGAACATTTCAAACAATCTTTGTTTTGCAATCTGTCTGGCACATTTCCTAAATCCACAGAAACCACACGTAGAGCTTGAGTCTGTAGCATCTTCAATACAGAAGTCAGCTGGCTATGGTGATCAATACAAGATAGCGTTTAATGACATCAGACGGTTTGAACAGAGACTGAGCGTTAAAATAGTTGTCTTCTATCGGTCTGATACGGGTGTTTTGGAGAAGTACACAAACACAGACGATCCGCATCCTAAAACAGTATTTTTGTACCTGCATGACAATCATTATTTTATGATTAAAAATCTACGTGCATTTATTGGCACCCCATACGTGTGTGAGTTCTGCCACCGAGGATTCACCTGTAGGAGAGATCACAGATGTCGGTATGACCCGGAATGTCATAAACACCCCAAAAAGCCAAAACATTGCGGCGACTGCCTGCGCTACTGTAAGTCTGACTATTGTTTCGAGATGCATAAAAAACCACCTCGGGGTATGCAATACGCGCAGTGCGACGTGACTAAATATTGCGGTAAATGTAATAGACGTTACCATGTCAGCGGTACTAAACCCAAACCCCATAAATGCCCTGCAGATCGTTGTGTGCACTGTGGTGAGAGTTTGGTCACCGATGGTATGCATCAGTGTTTTATCCAACCAGTTAAGCCGGAGATGCCGAACGATCGTTACATTTTCTACGATTTTGAGACCCGTTATGAAAATGGTAAACACGTTGCCAATTTTGTATGTGCTATCACGTTTAATGGCGAGGAATTCGTGGCTGAAGGGACCGATTGTGTGGATCGTCTCGTTAAAAAATTCAGACAACCACGTTACCTTAATTACACATGGCTTGCGCACAATGCAGCAGGATTTGACAATTTCATAATTTTGGAATTCTTTACTAAGATGGGGATTGCTCCTAAAATCACAATGCAAGGTTTCAGGCTAATCTTAATGTATGACACAGCTTTCAAGCAACGTTTTATTGATACATATTCCTTCATACCCATGCGTCTGGCCAAGACACCCGTTGCATTTAATCTGACTAATGCAGAGAAGGGGTATTTTCCGCACCACTTTAACCGCGTTGAAAATGACAACTACATAGGCCCGTACCCTGACAAGAAATTTTACGGGTATGCAACAATGTCGAACCAAGACAGGGCTGCGTTTGATGATTGGTACAATACCATATCTGACAAAGTGTTCGATTTTAAAAAAGAACTCGCGCTTTATGGTAAAAACGATGTCGTTTTGCTGAGGGAGGCATGCATGAAGTACCGCGACGAATTCATTTTGTGTACAGGCCTTGATCCATTTAATTACACCACTTTGGCAGCAACATGTATGGCCACATATAAAACACACTACATCCCAAAAGACACAATAGCTCTGACACGTAACAATGCGTACACCAACCAGAACAAAACATATTCGAACATTTCAATTGAATGGCTCGAATTCATCCGAAAATCACGGGGCATAGAAATTCAACATGCTTTAAACACCGGTGAGGCGTCATTTGGGAAATACTATGTGGATGGTTTCTACGACGATGGCTACGTGAAAAAAGCATTCGAATTTCTCGGGTGTTTCTTTCATGGTTGTGAACGATGTTATAACCCCAACGACCTAAACCCTTTATCAAAAGTGCCTTATGGCGTTTTGAGAAGACAATGCGACGACAAGATTGAAATTTTGGAGCGTGCGTACGGTCTTCAGGTCGAGGTGATTTGGGAATGTGCATGGATGCGCGCTAAACAGAGTGATGTTGCAGTTATGGATTTCATGTCCACTTACAAACACACTGAAAGATTGAAACCCCGTGAAGCTCTATTCGGCGGCCGAACTAACGCATTAAAACTGTATCACAAAGTTGCGGAGGGCGAGCGGATTAGGTATGTTGACTTTACATCACTATATCCCTACTGTCAGGCTCGAAAATGTTACCCAATTGGGCATCCGGAAATAATACACAAGGATTTTCAAAACCTTGAAGATTATTACGGACTCATCAAGGCAACAGTCCTTCCGCCACGGAAGTTGCTTCACCCCGTACTGCCTTATAGGACCGGGGGTAAGTTAATGTTCCCGCTTTGCAGCACGTGTGCTGAACAGCAGAACCAGACACACCCGTGTGTGCATACTAATGAGGAAAGATCAATTCATGGGTGCTGGGTTAGCATTGAACTGTTAAAAGCCGTTGAGAAGGGTTATGTAGTGACAAAAATCGATGAGGTCTGGCATTTTCCCCAACGCTCTGAAACATTGTTTTGTGATTATGTTAAAACATTTTTACAGTTCAAACAGGAAAGTTCAGGTTTTCCAAAAGACGTTGTGACCGACGCCGACAAAGAATCGTATGTTAGAGATTACTTTGAGAAAGAAGGGATTAAGCTGAATCTAGACAAGATTGAGTTTAATGCTGCACGTAGATCCATCATGAAGCTACTGCTTAACTCTTTGTGGGGGAGGTTCAGTATGCGCGAGGAGTTACCGACAACCGAAATACTAACAGACCCCGAACAGTTTGCCCGATACATTTTTGGCACTGAGTATGACCTCAAGCATTTCTCATTTGTGTCAGACACTGTTGCAATCGTTCAGTGGGCTTACGCAAATGGGAAAGGGACCCAGACTCGTGACATTAACGTCTTTCTCGGGGCTTTTACAACGGCCCACGCGCGGTTAGAACTTTATGATCTTATGGACAGGTTGGGTGATAGACTGCTTTATTGCGACACAGATAGTGTTGTGTTCACGTCTAAAGAGGGTGAATATGAGCCCCCACTGGGGCCATATCTTGGTGACCTTACTGATGAAGTTGGGGATGGAGACCATATTGTGGAATTTTCGGCAAGTGGTCCGAAAAGTTACGGGTACAGAACTGCTAAGGGTAAGGTCTGTATGAAGGCCAAAGGCATCACACTGAATGCTGTAAACTCCGAGACCATTAGGTTAGACACATTAATTGGGCTTGTCGATCAATATGTGAGGGGGCGGGGTGACAGTAATCACATTCTCGCGTACACCGACAGTATAGTGAGGAACAAAAAGCAGTTCACATTGCACAACAAGTCAGTTGTGAAAAAATTTAAAGTCGTATACAACAAGCGTGTACTGCTACCCGACCTAACTACGCTACCATATGGCTACTGACAACGTTTTTGGGCACCGGGGTGTGGTAGACCCGGATGGTTTTGATTTTAGATTACAACATCCTTTTTCATGTGTGTTAAGCGGTCCTTCTAGCTCAGGAAAAACATTTTTTGTAAAAAAGTTGTTGGAAAATGCTAAAAGTGTAATTTCTAAAAAAATTGAAAACATTGTGTACATTTATGACTGCTGGCAACCTATGTATGATGAATTGTTGAAACTGTATGATATTAAATTTATTGAAGGTATACCGCAGACTCTGAATGATGATCGCTTGTTTCCCACCAACAAGACCAATTTTGTGATATTGGATGATGTTATGAAAGATGCTAGCAGCAATTCAGAAGTTGAACGTTTGTTTACCAACTATGTGCACCATAGAAGCTTGAGTGCAATATATATCGTACAAAACTTATTTTTTCAAGGTAAATCCAGTAGGACTATCAGTTTGAACACTAATTATTTGGTATTGTTTAAAAACCCTAGAGACAATACCCAAATTAATGTCTTAGCGCGGCAGATGTACCCCAGGAACACAAAATACTTTATGGAGTGTTATGAAAATGCTACCAGCACCCCTTTCGGGTATCTATTGATTGACTTTAAAGCGAAAACACCAGAACAGTACCGTCTCAGAACAGATATTCTGTCACAACATCCAGTTGTGTACATTCAGAAAAGAAAACATTGACAGAGAGATTTGAAAATGTCTGCAAGACTTTTAAGAAACCTACCTCTTTTAAAATTGTTATTAAAAGCCACGCCTAAACAAAGACGCGTTATTTTAGAGGCGGCTGCAGACGAACTCATTGTGACATTGTGTGAAGTAGCTCTTAACGTAGTCCACGGTAATATTCCGCTAACACCACAGCAATATCAGAAACTGAAGAGAAGAAGAAGTGAGATCAAAATTGTTGCAGATAAAAAGGTTGGAGTTAGACGTAAAAGACGGTTAATCAACCAACAAGGAGGATTTCTACTACCTTTGCTAAGTGCGGCAATCCCGTTTATAACCACTTTGGTTACATCTAAATAAGTTTGGTGATGGAGTATGCCGAGAAGATGTTTTTAGTACCGCAACACCAGTTGGATAAGCTGAAATCCTCTAACACCCGTGAGTCTATACAACAGGTTGTGGAGAATGACCTGGACATGACTATAAGAAATATTTTGCACAGGTCTGATCTGGATCACCATGAAAAAGCTAAGATGTACACAGGTGTTTTGCAGCGGTTTTTAACACTCACTAGACAAGGGGATAGAGAATCCGGTACATTAACATTAAGGCTACCACAGCCTAGTAATGTTGAAAAAGAAGACCCACCCGCACCAGGCCATGTGCGTGCCCATGACGATTTAGGTGATTTTGCAGATGAGATTTTAAAAATATTCCACAGAGGAGTGTGAAAAATGTTCGTTACATTTTAGATAAAATGTCTAAAACTAAAGATGTTACTTCATGGACTGAGTCGGGAGAGTTTGTGTTTAAAGGCAGAACAATCGTTGGTTCACACATGCTTGACTTAGTTAAAAGCGTCACGGCTCCACAAAAGATTGTTGACGAGCGGAGACCTGGCGGGTGGCGTGAATTTCTGGAGGCTTTTGCTAGTTTAAATTTGCCATACTCTGTGGTACCAAACCACAATGTCAGACATGCAATTAACTCTTTCAAAACCAAATCGACCACGTCTATAACAGGATCATCTAAGAGGAGTAAGAAACAGAAAGACCCTAGTCGGTGGTTAAGTTTTTAAACTAACAGTTTGTATGTATTGTGTTCTCAATTTCTCTCTTTTTTTTTTGAGAACTTATGATGTGATGTATGTGTAATAAAAGTGGGGATAAAGAAACAAAATTCCGTTCTTTAGTTGTTTTTATTAAAATATTAAGCATGAGACATGAACATTTCACCCATTTGTACACACTGAACACATTTGAAAACATTTTCACTACACGGTGCTTGTTTTAGTTTTCTCACAAATGCTGACACCTTTTTGTCATTTTTAATAAAATCGTTGGTATACAATTTCATCACATAATCTTAATCAAATCCCTTTGCCATGTGGTAGAGAAAGAACACACAATGTTGTCCACATGTATCTGATGAAAAATCTTGGACTTGCACAGTTGAATGTAGTACTTGACTAGAGTTGAGCTTTAAAAAGTTTTTGATAATCGGCGGAAAACCATGATAATCTGGTTTATTACCGAAGCTGTCGAAAAAACATCCTACACCATCCTCATTTATGTAGATAGCCAACCAGTGTTCCCCTGGGAGTCCTGAAGGATGTGTATTGATCAAAACCATTGCTGGTAGTTTTCTTAAAGGGGTTTTTGGTAGGTAGTCACATGGTAGAACTCCGAGAAAATAAGTATCGCATGAAACCTTATCCATGACAGCCGTAAGCTGTATAGTGTTCATTTGAATGTATTAGTAGTAATCAACCAGGACCTGTCGGCGATTTGACACTTCAATCAAACTATCAAACAATGCATAAACAATTAAGTTAATCGTACGTGGTAGCGGCTGTCTAAAACGGGCTTCTAGTCTAATATTGCCACTTTTGATAAGCGATACGTGCTGGCTACACTCCTGATCCGGTGTGAAATTGAACGCATAGAGTGTATAGCCGTGCAGAAAATCCTCTCTATCGATACATAGAGGTTGGTTTTTAAGATGCCTTCCAGAAGCCAGCGCTAGCTGGTAAAACTCCCGCACTGCAGAACCATTTTCATATTCAGGTTGCAGGGGCTTCGCTGGGTACTGTTGCCCATCCAGATAAATGGCCAGAAATTCTAAATCATAGTTTTTAAACGCAAATGGGTTTTTATTATAGGCACCCACAAATGCATCATTATCAACCATAGCTAGAACCAGAGATTTTGGCAGAGTTCCTAAGAACAAGTTTTCTTGATTGCAGACACGTGAGCCTGCAGGTATTGAGAAGTTTTTCAGACACACTCTGTCGATGGGGTATTTGGCTGTGGTTGAGAGTAGAGCTTGTGCATGCCCCAGTCTCACAGCTGGCGACACAGACACTTTTTTCACAAATAGCGACGCAGACAGGATGTTTAGTTTATAGGCTGTAGCGTTGCTCCTCATCAGGCAGAATTCATCCTTACCTCTAGTCATTCTAATTTTAAGATCTATTCCATTAAGTAATAGTTTTTCCTGAAAGAAGATATCACTGTGAACAGGCGCAAGTAGTTCGACCACATTACTAGCGTTGGTGAAGGCTGCTCTCTTTGTCAGCCCGCGATTTCCCCCAGCCGGGTCAGCCACATCCATATGGCCCGCAGTGTCCAGGTAAAAGAGCCCTGCTGAGAAAAGCGTTTCAAGGGCGTCTTTACCATAATTGGTAAGACATTCTATCATACAGCGGTATGGGTATGTGCTAGAACTCTGTGATATAAGCCGATCTCCAAGCGACACATCCACTTGTGAAAAAATCGTAGATCCAGGATAGTTCACAAGACCTACGGGATCTCCGTCTGCAATATCCGTCCCATCAGCATTAGTGATTTTGAGGCGCAAAAAAAGTAATGTGCTGTTTAGATCTATGTAATCCTCCCCATTCCCCGCAATAAAAAATTCCAGCGGAGATGTGTCGGATATCGCTGATAGTGGTGGAACTTCTATATAAGTGTTTTTTTCAATTGCTGTTTGAGTTAGTGGTACAGTAAACAGATCCAGTTCAGTCTTTAAACACTCTTCTGACATGTTGTGTAGTAACGCCATGATTTAAAATATTGTTTTAACAGAGCTCCTTGATCTTTTTGAAGCAGTACGCTTAGCTGTCTCCTTGCGCTTGCGTTTTACAACTGATGTTTTCTTGGGAGGTTGTTTTGTTTTCTTCTGCTTCTGGCCACTCCTCCGCACCCCTGGCGGCCTAGATGCTCTTTTGCGAGCCATTACCATTAGTCCGGATCCGTCTTGAGCATCATAGTTGTTGTTAAAAGATCTTGATAACGTATTACTAACAACGTCACTTAGTATGTTTTTTGCAGCTGATTTAAGATTCGGCTTGGCTATGCTAAATCCTCGTCTTAGTAGGGGTATAGCCATTCTAAAGAGCCCCCGAAAAATCCCCCCCAAACCAGCCCCATACATGACTCCACCTCCTGCATACCCGGGGAGCCCGCTGCCTGCCTGATTCTGGTAATAGGCAACGTAACGCATAGGGTCAACATTGTGATTGTTGAAATATGCCATTTTAAACAAAGTGTTTTACAGGCCTGAAGTGAAGTTTGATGCACACTTTCCCGTAAGAAAATGGGACGTGCTGGTTCTGATCGTCCTTCACTTCTATAACAATATCTATGATGACTGATTTGTTGATAGACGCGTAGTGAGGTTTGTCGTATCGAACACTGACTGTGCTATTGTTGTCCCCTGTTATTTGTACACACTCCAGGAGCGGTACAAAAGCATCACCCACTGATTGGTAACGGATAATGTCCATGTAGATATAAAGAGTATAGAAACCACCGTGTATGTCCGACTGATGATGCATTGCATATGTTACAATATCCTTTTCATAATTAGTTTTTTCAGGGTTTGTTTTTTGCAGAATAGAATCTCCTATAGGGACGCCTGGTTTCAATCCTAAAATAATGGCTAGTTTTCCATGGAAGGTCATTGAAATGTTAGGTTTTGCTTTCAGAAATACTTTGTTTTTTACGCGGTCATAACCGAGTTCCCCATGAGGCGCTACTAAATCATTTATTACACTAACTAGAGATGGGACATTGTCGTAATACCCTGTTTTTATTGGTATGCGTAGTTTCGATAAGCTGGTCTTCTTCACATCTACACCATGGCGTAAGCTGTTAGTGTACTTTTCACCATCGGTCGTGCTGGGTCCAATGTTTATCTCGAAAACGGCGTCATTGCTGTTAAAGGTGTACCAGCTTCTAGGATATTCAATTTGAACAAGCCCCACCTCCCATTCTCCTTTTATATTTATAGTGGTAGCCAGTCTTGTTCTATAATTAGAGATTTTATTATTAGGGTATACAGACTGCGAAGCGTTGCAGGTTAGTGTGACATAAAATCCACCCTCAGCCATGTCTGGTTTTTATACAACTGTATGCATCCTGTGTGTGTGGTTTGTATTTATGGCTTCTGTACATCAACTAATTCTTTCTGGTCGATCCATGACGCAAACTTCGCTGGCCATCCGAGCCACTGCACCAGCACTAATGTTTTGCGACCCTTCGTCTTCTTATCTAAAATTTTTTCAACTTTAAATGTCTTGTTTTTACTAACAAATATTTTTTGCAATTCTTCCGCATAAAAAACGCCGTCGATAACATCCCCGTCGTAATCACTCAATCTGTAAACAGGGGGTTCTCGTGGGATACACGCTGATATAGTAAAATACTCTTGTGTGTAGTTTTCCTCATACCCTTTTGCAAACGGTCCTCTGACTTTAGAAATTCGAACCACGTCACCAATCTTGTATTTAAATACGGGGTTAACACTATGAGGTCTGGTATCACCATATAGGTTATGCAGCACCACAGACTCGTTTTCTTTCCCCACATCAATCGGCCTCATCTTGATGCTTCTGTGATGGCTCGCATTATATCCTTGTGTAATGTCTTGAAGTATGTCGATGTAACGTTTGGAGTTTGTAGCAGTTAAATATCTCCACATTCTACCTTTTAAGGTTCTATTAAACCGCTCGACAACACATGCCTTTAATTCTGTGGCTGTTGCGAAATGGGCTATATTGTACTTTTTTGTTACATTTTGAAAATGTTTGTTAAAAAACTCCTTTCCTTTATCTGTCTGTAATTTCTGTGGTACGCGCCCCTCTTTCAGTATGGATTCAAAAGCTTTAGAGACCTCTACACCACTCTTGTTTTTTAAAGCCCTTGTCCATGCATATTTACTAAAGAGATCGATGCATGTCAGCAAAAAATGGTTGTTGTCATTTACCGGGGCATATGCAGACATATCGACTAGATCGGCCTGGAACTCCATGTCGATACCGTAGACAAAAACCCGATTCCTTTTGTATTTTAGTGGGGCCGTTCTGTGTAGTGTATATGCATCCTCGCCAGCGAGCCAGTCTGAAACCTCTTTATCGGTTAAACGAACACCCGTTTCTTTTAAAACAGCTTCTTTTAAGCGTTTTTCCCCCCTAAAGAACCAGGGTTAGAAGGTGTGTAATAAGTCTTTTTCATTTCTTCTGACATGTTTCCACTTCACGCTCCACAAAAAGAATAACACAGATGGTTTAAGTAATTTGGGTTTTTATTTCTTAAACAGTAAAAGGAAACAAAGGTATCATACAGCATCAATGTAGTGTAAAAAATTTATACACATCACAATGTTTTTTTCAAGAATGTAATCAACCAGGGTTTCAATAATTTCACAAACATCAGCCTGATTGTTTCTTGTCAATATGTCTACACATAGATCAGTCACATATGTACACAAGCACAATATATCAGCTATTCTAATACAGCTGCCGCATTCAGTCATCAGGTCTAAAATCTTTCTGATAGTCACACAAATTGGTTCACCAGCATTAACGCATAAACGCATCAAATCTGTCCATTCATTTGACACAGTTCTTACAACAGACATTTGTTTCATGAGGTTTGTAAAACGATTGGTATCTACAGCACATCTGTTTACAGTAACAGATACATTGGCACATTCATTAATAATCTTATACAACAAGCCGGTCATCTCACATCTAATACGTTGTTTAAGTAGACACTTTGCCAGACCTGTTGCAAAACACGTATTCCCCATGTCGGTGTTACAGTCACTCAACTTGGACAATACCTTTCCAGCTGTCCACAGCGTCATAGACAATTTGTTCGCTGCTGACGTCCACAACTTTCTCTCTGACTTCACGAAGCTTTTCCAAAATGAAAACTTCGTCACGCAGTTCATGTAAAATAGCCTCCACTGAACCTTGAATCCTCTGGGGGTGAACCCTTAAACCACAACGGATCAATGCTTGAGCAAAGATGTGCTTAAGGTCCGGTTTCACCAGATTACGTGTCAGTTCCTCAAAGTAGGCGTCAAAGAAATAGGGACCCGGTTCAAACAGGCAGGAATGTCTAATCTGACTGGGGTGATCCACTTCACAACCCAAACAGATTTCTTTCAGCTTTTTGTTGATGACGTGTTCCAGAAGGACCACAACAGTCGCTTTTATGATTTTGAATCCGTCCGAGCGGATACAACTGTCTGTGTTGTCGATTCCAGCAAGGGCCGCAGCTCCAGCTATTGCACCAGTGTTGCCGTATGGTGTTGTAAGGAAGGTCATGTTGTGATATCCAAGATCCATGCAAAATTTATCCAACCAACTGTTGTCGCAAGTTTGTGGGTGGGGCTCCAGCGGCGTAGCATTGTCATCAGGCATCGCTGGGGGAGCCTCAGGGTTGTTGGTGTAGCAGTAGACTGTTGTAGATTCTTGAGACATGGTGAATGAATGTAACAATTGTACCGATCTGCAGGCGTTTTTAATGGATGTAATACGTGGGTGGGGTTAAGAGGCGGTCTTCAGCGTTGGTAACGCCCTGCTCAGGGTGAAACAATTTAATCTTTACAGAACTGTAACGGTCATACATGTCGCACCATCTAAACATCTTGTCAACGCATGTAAATATGTTGTCAAGCGTACGAACATCTTTCCACTGAAACAAAAATTTCATGTCGTAGCACAAGTGATGCGGCCACGCACGTTCGCAGAGCTTTGTCTTGTCGTTGCAGCAGAAAATATAAACACAATCGTCTGGTAACTTTTTACTATGGTCCCCGACCACCCGAAATCTTGTGTCAGGAATTGAGCCATCCCACTCGGCTACGTACAACGGATCATCACCACAGTCGTTCAAATCTCTCCAAACGTAGTTGAAAAACAGAAACCAGTCCTTCTTGTGGAAAATCACACATGGGGTCTGTGATGTAAAATCGTCTTCAACATCTCCTGTGTAGAGTTTCACAGTACGCATCACCTTGTCAAACACATACCTCACCACACGACCACCAGACATTGAGAAATCCTGTTTCACAAGAGCACTGTCTTCATGAAGAAATCTTGTCAAGCTAACATTTAGCTTTTTCCTTGGAGCAAAAGTTAGATCTTCTCTCATTTCAACAGGTCCTCTTGTCGGCGAAATACACATAACCTTTCTAGGGGTTTTAGGAGTTCTCGGAGTAGCCATTGTATCAGGAAAGTCGTAGAATGTCTTCTGTGTTCAACAGTGTAACCCCTAACCTTATTTAAAACTGCAACAAAAGACGTAGGTAGTGACGTAGTTGTGAAAAAGGCACACCTCATACCATAAAAACTACAATGGCAAGTTGCGAGGTGTGAGTTCATTAACCCAGTCGTAAAAACCAGTCAAAAATTTAACATCTGTTTGATCTGTTTGTTTGTTTTTTTAAAAGTACCCGGACATCGGCACGGAGGATGTCACATGGCGTCGCACAGCCTAGACATACCGGAGCCTGTCAGCGACCCATCATAAATCAGAGACAGGGGAACCTCAGAACCATAAATCAAAGTCATAAAACACCTTTTTTGACACATGGTTTATGTTAATACTACTCACATCTTTTGCGTCAGTTTAGCGATGGCTAACATCCGGTATCATTTTCAAATTACCTCTGATTTGATGACCGGACCTGGCGAGAGTGTGTCGTGCGGACTTTAGAGAAGGACTGCACAGCGATATAGTTTCCTAATCTAAAAACGGAAAAAAATATAAGTAAAGAATGAAAAGAATTATCAAACGTTAAAATGACTTTGCCTTCATATAGTCTGAATCTTTGTATCCTTGGTGGAAAACTCCCATAGCTGCGGTAAAACCACGCAAAGGAACATAGATGAGAATCAGAAACTGTGAACGCGCATCTCATTAATCCTGAAACAAAAAACCTTTTCATATTCAAAGCTTTAGAGAACGTAGACTTTACCTCTCCACTCTATGGGAGCTGTTTCGCATACCAAATTTGTAAATGGTTACGTTTGAATTAATTCTGAATGACTCTGAAAGACTGTTTTTTCCATAGATTATTGGATTCGTATATTTCCACATCTTTCGCGTCAGATTAGCGACGGCTAATATCCGATTCCATTTTAAGTGTACTTGAATGAGGGGACAAGTTATTTCCGACTAGAATCAGCAAACGCTGGTTAATCAACCTAGGTTTGGGTGTGTCCATATCCACTGTTTTAGGTCAGTGATCGCTTTGGATAAACGTGCGTGGTTTAAAGACCACGGGCTTGGCCTGAAGCCATTTTAAGGGAAGTTGAGTTGATAAACTGTCCTCTTTCTTGGTGGTCAATCGTCCCTACTAAAGTGACACATTGATTTAATTTCTAGAGGAGGCATTCAAGGGGACTTGTAAAGATATCTCTGATTGCACGTGTGAATACGGCAGATCCCAGATATTTAGTCAAATTACCTCTGAATTGGTTATTGGAACTGACGGGAGTGTGCCGTGCGGCCTTGGGAGAAGGAACGCTGAGCGATATAGATTCCCTGATCTAAACGGATAAAACTAAAATTAAGAGTTCAAAAGAATAATCAAACGTTAAAATGGCCATTTAAAAAGACTAAATGAGAAGAAAAGGTATTCGATTATATTGTAATCGCCAAACAGGGCATTAATTTGAGAAATATGACATTAACATTAATCCTTACAGTTCGATTTCGTTGACCTGCTATCCAGTGCCAAAAGGGCGGAGGTGTGTTTTTATTAATTTTTGCCTTTAAAAAAAAACACTCCCAGAAGTGTGGCACAGGTAATAGCCAACTGATCAAGGAAGCAAATTTAGAAGGAGGGTGTGAACTAAACATCAGACAGACCACAGCCTTTTGCAGGTAACTAGAGACCTGCACTAACCAAACGTGTGACGACACCATGAACTAATTCATGCCCACAGATCTGGCTGTTATGAAAGCTCTAATGCTGTGACACAGCAGACTGTGAAGGCTCGACTGCAAGAGCAGCTTTAAGGTGTCGCACACTGCACTGAAGCAACAGCAATAATTCAGACCTGGTCAATGAAAACTCGGTTTCATGTGACAGCTGGAATTAAAATTGCAATGGACATGATAATGGAGCAAGCAAAAGAATTCCACATGTCTGAATTTGAAACTGTTGAAAACATCAGAATTAACTGTGGTTCTCTCTGCATTTGTTTCTGTCAGGTTTACTTCTGCAATTCCTCAGGGGACGGATGCCAGGACGGCCGGACCTCACGATTGTTAGAACATAACCTGAGACTCGGGAGATGGGTGAAAAGACACTTCAAAGGCCATTTACATCTCACAATAGCACATCACTAAATTAGCATGGCCTCCCAGTTTAGAACTGGAACTAAAATTTGCAACACAATTGTTATAGAGTAGATTCCACCCATCTCCTATGAACACTGAACACACTCCTCCATCACTACACCCTCACAGCATCATCACCTGGAATAGATCAAGTCTATTCAGACTGAACACTACACATCATGAGAAGATAAAGATGACATAGAGTCCAAAAGTGTCACTTCACTAAAGATCTATTGTGCATCTTCACACTAACAGATCCAGATAGCTTCAGACACATAGGATGGTAAAGCTGATCCCATGATGGCCGAGGCACACATAGCATACGCTATTCACAACACTTTGCCAACTCATGGGAAAACACTGTAAATACATATGAATGGCTACAGTCACAAATCAATGATGCAAAAACAAAATTAAAGCAGAGGCAGACCTGCTATTAAATTTAAAAATGTTTAAACTTTCTGATTGTTATTAGGGTGGTTGGAAGGTCAGAGGGCCCCTGATTTCTCAACAACCACTAATAACAGAAACATCATCACAAATAGATCTGAAGTGTGAGCGCTTCAAACAATTACAGAATTTACAATTCAACCCTGTCATTGACTGTGACTTAGCCAACAACACACACACACACACACACTCTCTCTCTCTCTCTTTCTCTCACACAAACTATCACACTCACACACAGACGCACACACACACACACACACACACACACACACACACACACACCCTCACACAAACACACAATCTCACACCTGTTACAAGGAATGAACAATCTCCATTCATGTTCCAAGTCACTTCTTAGATTTGCATAAGTGGCTTGCATTGGAAGATTCCTGAACAAACACTGATTCTTCATATTTTTTTTTTCAATTTTGAATATTATTATTGTGATTACATGACTTCTTGATGCAAAGAATTTATTTGATTGCTTTGATTACACTGACCTCTTGCTGCATTTCCTTTGTATAATTCAGACCAAAAATATATATATATATATAAGAATTGGATATTAAATATGAGACATCCTTACCATTCAGGACCTTGAGAAACATATGAGACAGATGTACCATTCACACCTGCTGACAAGAACATGGTATTTTACATTGAACATGACATGATTCTGTTTTGTTGCATTATGCGTTTCTATGCATTTCTTCGCAAGTTCATATGTGTTCAATTGAGAAGCGGACATTTAAGATGCTTTTCAGGTGTCTCACACAAGGCAGTGTGGAGCCAAGGAGAACACCTTCATCCACTGAGGTCTGTCCAGACAGCCGCACCGTTGGGAGGTGACAGGATTGGTCAAGAAGGGACAGATTATCATCATGGGGAAGGTACCAGGGAAGCGGAAGTTTCTCCATGAAGGAATGACACGTCAACTGAACAAGTCAAAAGGTCCAGATTGACTATATGAACTTTGCTCACATCACAGGATCACCGGAAGAAAGCCTGAACGCACTCATCCACCTGCTGGACTCAAGCTACATACACCTGGTGAGACCAGGTGTTCTGCAGGTGAACACAGCCCTCTGAGCTTCTACAGATGCTGACATTGCAAAGACAATTTTGAGTTACATCTCAAGGATTACAACAAACGTCTTACCGCGTGACCCCGTAAGTTTTCATTCGAATTTGACCCACGGGGTCAAGGAGGGAAATCTGTAAGACTGGAAAACTGGTTGGAGACACTGTCTTGACCACATGGTCTATTGAAACAAAGGAACTTGCTGAAAATTAACATTTGGCTTCCCCCCTCTTCCCCAGAGACAAAAGTCTCACCTCATCTACATTTCATTCTCTCACCCAGTAACAGCTAAAACTCACATAAGAGTATATATATGGTTTAATGTGAATGATTATTGTGTTTAGTATCATTTTAAAGGTCTCAGGGTGGCTGGTACATATGTCTCATTTCCAAATAAGTAAAACAAAAGGAAATAAGGGTTTTAAGAGTTTAGGAATAACTGGCACACAAAGGAATGTGGTCTCTAGGCATGAATGCTAATTTACACTGTTCTTAGCAGATGGTAAAACTTCCTACCCCCAGTAGTGGTGGGGGAATACAGTAAATTTCCACTAAACTCTAGTTTTACATATGAAATGAGGTCTGGCTATTTAATGGAATGTAGCAAGGGATCGTGGCTCTTTCTGTATCTCAGATCGGCCCGTGGAGGCTGAGTCGCCGAGACTCAGCATTCATGTATTTCATGTCGGGTAAAAGATTTTCCTCTTTGTTCTAGAACATTTGATGATTTGCATTGATTATCTTTCAATTGATTATGGAATTGTTATAATACATTTACCTGACATAATAAATTGTCATATTTGATTATTCTAACAGACTTTGACTTTATTTTCATTGGAGTTAAAATGAATAGTCAAACATTAACGTATACTTGATGATGCACAGATATCATTGAAAAACACTTTCATTTTATGGAGTCAGATGAAACGAGTTAATACATAAGATAAAAGGTATTACATTTAATTAAAAATCCCTTTGCCATTGGAAGAGACGGAACAATGCGTGAGACCTTCACCGCTAATTTGAATGCCGCCATTGGGTCAGATTAGACGGACTTACAGTAGCCTAGATGCGCCTTTCATACAGACAGGATTACATAATCAGATGGTAGGCTACAGTACGTATTTGCTTTCGATTGGGTTTTTTTCGTTGGTGGACATTTTTTGTATAGAGCTTTGTATAGCAGGCTATATTTCTCATGTCTGTGAGGCAATTGTCTATACACTGTTTTTCAGTTCATTTTTGAGACGCGCTCCAATTCACAGATACCATGAAAGCGTGCCCTGTTCGTTTTCTTTTATGTTACAAAAGCACAACGTTTTCTTGTTGTTGTGAGTTTACACAAATAAAATTAGTTGCGACTGATCTATTATTCTTTTCTGTATGACCAGAAATGGAGTATTTTAAGTTGTTCCATGTCATGCAGTGCGCGCTCCACACTCCGCACAAACACTTGGATATGCGCTTAATAATAGCGAACATTTATCTAGGTTAACGTTAGAGCGAGCGGCCATACCAGAAGTTTCACTTTCTGAATAAAGTTACAGAAATAAACATTTCTACGATATTCTGATTTTATGAGATGCAGCTGTATCTTAGTCACTAAAAATGGCTCCATTTACTCCAAGATCAAGTAAAGTTTTTTAAAATTAAAAGTTTAAAATTGTGCATAATTAAACATATCTTAACCCCAGTTGTCCATATGGTACAAGGGATGTGTCCACAAATAAACTGTTCACACTTGGACTTTTAAAAATACCAACAAAGAAGCCTATAAGCTGCTATATGTCATTTTAGACTTTTTAAGAGTTGATACTGGGTGTTGTCAGGCTAATCCTTGCTGCTTCATTAAGTGTATATGCAGCAACTGTTTAAACTAATTTGAAGAGCTGGTGATTCAACTGTGTTCATTTGGGTGGCTGTGACATGGTGCCTGGTTGAACTGGACTGCATTGTAGCATTTATTTTATTTTACTATCTAAATTGTATACCCATACATATGAGCCCATCTCATAAACTCGCAGAATGAAGGTAAAATGTAGGCTACACTCTTTTCATTCATGTACAGAGTGGACATGAGGAGGCTACCTTTCATTCGGTCACCGCCATAGATGGTCACGGCACCTGGACACTATAGACTGAACCAATCAAGAAATAGCCTAAATAAAGGGATACAGTTTAAATCTGGATACTTTTGCAAAATCAAAACGTGAAAGACCACGTTTTTGTCTTTTTTTACCTGTTTAATTGTAGAATTTACAAATTGATATGAAATACATGTATCGATTCGAATATGATATTAATGATACTAAATTATTTATGATAACGTTCTAAAGGTACTTCTGTGTGGAATCATCCTGGTTAACTGAGTTCGCAATGGTTTATAAATTATGGGAGTTCCTTTACTCATTTAAAAAAGGATGTATTGTTCATAGTCGTGTACCTTTTGTCTTTTTCCTGTATTTTTTTATTCAGTGAGCAACATTCAGTATACATTCAGTGAGCTGAGGCATGGAAGCTTATCCTTGTGCTGGGTTGGATTAATGTGGTCTGTTCTTGTTCTTTACTGATTGGGTGATAACAGCTCAAATTGATTGGCTTTGGAAAAGACAGGGTGGAGATCATTATCATTTAACACTACGCGTCTTGTGATGCGTTATGATACGCGTCATTGGGGACACTGTGCCCCGTAAAAAGCGGCGTTACATGAGCATATAGAGCGTCGTTTTTTTCGCCGCCTCCGGACCGACGAAAAATACGCCGTACAATCCCACGGCGCTTTTTACGGCGTTTCGCTTTTTGGAGGCGTAAAAAGCGGCGTCCTGGCCGTTCAAACGGCGCTTTTTACGCCACTTTTTTAACAAATCGTGGTAGGAAAGTGGCGCATTGTGAGCCTTTTAGCGTTCCATACGGCCCCTTGACGAGCTACATACCTCCAATCAGGCCACGAGCTACTGGTAGCTCGCGAGCGACGTGTTGGAGTAAAAGATACGCAGCAAGAAGAAACACTAGTGGTTCACGATTGCGCGCATACTGCTGTTTTGGCACGCAGTGTTCTGATTTCCTATTTACTTGTTTGGTGGAGGCAATCCAGAATTACTGTTGGTGAAATTATAATCAGAATACCTTTGCAATAAACTGGGATGTGGCAGGTGAATATGCAGGGTATCTCTCAGGTAGTGATATGCCTTTGGACCATGCAGATGGAGCGTAAGGGCAAAATCTCTCTGGGCCTTGGTGTACTCTAAGCCCTGCCTCGACAGGAGATGAACCGGAAGATCTGAAATTCAATTAGCAAAAGTGATTCAGTAGGTATCCTTTTAATAGTAACTAGGAAGTCAACAAAGAACATAAAATACACACAATATTCAATGTAATATTTTTATTTTACCTGAGTAGCATTCAAGGTTGTCTTTCAGCTCTTCGTTGATGAGATTTTTCTCCTTCAGTTCCTCCAGAAGATCATGTTCATCTTGGCCCTCTTTTCTCTCCTCAAGGCATTACTCTTCTCCCGCTGCAGTTTCCTTACTCTCGCTGAGGCTTCTTCAAGTTTGGCCTTTATAGCCTTAGGGCAAGAAGGCAATGCATACAAAGTGGTCAGTGGCCTGCCGCTTGCGGCTCAAACTCCTCTCTCCAGTGGCTCCCTGTTGTATTGCCAAAATATACAAATATATAAATAATAGTAATATGGAAATTAATAAGTTACTTTTTTTACAATTCAATCTTCACTTTTCAATTCTGTGAGCCTAAATACATGCATGGATTCTCCAATTCTCCAACAGAAAACACAACAGCATGCATTTAAGAAATTGTATAGGCTTGTCCACTTATAAGGCAAAAGTATGTTTTGTGGCTATGGACAAAAATGGCTCTTTTGATTGTAAAGGTTGCCTACCCTTGGGTTTAGTTTCAATGTTCACACATGTTTATTCATTCAAGTGTATGAGCGACAGAGCAAGCGAGATAACCAGTAGTACAGAGTACCACCTCAAATAATATTGGGCTCTTAGACTACTAACACAATCATAGACCTTTCTGGGTACCACCAAGATAAAGGATTTAATATAACAAGCCACATGATGCTCTCATTTGTTTGTAACAAGCCATATGATGCTCTCATTTGTTTGACATTCCACATGCAAACACTCACAACATCAGGTTGAGGTATCCTGAGACTTCTTCATCGTTGTGCTTCTTGTTGCTACAATCTAAAATAAAGTAAAGAAGTTTTGAGTGTCTAAAATGTGCTGTAATAAACAACACATTATATAACTTGCAGAAACAAAAACTAAAGTGACATTTAAATCACATATTGGTATACCAATCTTATACAACTTGAATTATTGTTGGTCAATGATACACATACCCTTTGAAGATGAGCTGGAAAGTTGAAAATGTTTGGCACAACACCATCTTTAAGCCGGACATTCTGCCCTGTTCTGTCAAAGTCCTCACTCCTAAAGTGCTCACGGCAGAGCAGTGTCCTGTCAGAGGCAACAAAACCGCCCCTTCTTAGAGCAAGTTCCCACTGCCTCCTCATCTTTCCGGTTTTGGGAAACCTTAAAAACGTGAGAAATTTACCCAGCTATATAAATTATTGTCAACATTTCCAACCCTTTTTTCCCTTCTTTCAACATTAGGGGTAAGGACAAAAAAACACATACATTATCATATGTTTGGGTAGCCTGGATGCGAGCCCGAACCCCGCCCACAACATTTTTTGGTCGGGAAGTTCGGTCTGGACTCGCTCCATTGAGGAGTAATTATGATCAGTCAAAAAATGTTCGGGCCAATCAAATTGCCAGGGCGGGCTTTATACGATGATGGACAGATGATCTGCAGGGACGTAATCATCACGTTATCAAAGAGCGCTTAACTGGTTTCCCTCAGAGATGACTGCAGCTGGAGAACTGAGATGTATAAATTCCGCTATCGCGTCTGTTGTAAAAGAAATCGACAGCGCATTCATTTTAATAGACGAACAGAGAACTGCAATCAAGGCATTTGTCGATCGGAAAGATGTGTTTGCCGTCTTTCCTACGGGATTTTTGTCCTTCCTAGTTTTTGTTTCTGCACGTTGGGTGAGTTCTCACCCAACGTGACAACTGGTACGGAGCTATCGTTTTCCTTATCCTTTTGGTGCGTGGTAAGCGCCCAGAAAAACTTGGAAAATGATTAGAGAAACTTAAGAGCAAGAAAACTCGTCTTGACACGTTAGTTATCGTACTCTTAAGTGACGAAGTCACTCAACGACCTAAGGAAAATATTGCGTTTGGGACGTTACCTGTCGGCTCCGTCTGAAACCTGTTAAGCAAATAGTTCCCAAAGTCTGCAGAGGACAGCTTCCGAAATCTTCCACGGGGAAGAGAGCGAGAATGACGAAACGGCAGGTAGCTGCGTTTATATACAGGGAGCCGGGACTCCCTGATCGCGGCAGCGATTGGTCTGCCATAGTTGGCAGACGTGGTGTAATTGGTGCTTCCGCGATCGTGAGATACCGAACGAATGCTAGAAAGAGAACTGTAAGAGAACGTTACTAACGTTAGGTCTCACTCAAAACTTCTTGTTATTAGCCAGCTAAGTTAACGTTAATAACTACAACCACATCAACAAAGATTGTAATTTAGACAAAAGATTAGTTGTAATAAAATCGTTATTGTGTCAGTAAAACCTCGATTTGAACAGCTCGATTGTGGTCTCAGCCTTGATAACTTGCGCAAGCAAGTTAACGTTAGTTGTGATACACAACTATGCTGCATGATTAAGTTGTTTTTTGAAAAGAAAAGCTGCAATTTCAACATGTTCAAACAACCAGTATTACAGCCACGTTAATAAAGTTAGTAAGAAACCAAACCGTTTGTAAATCCGTCAAGATTTCAGCGAGATAAGAGTATTTGTGTTCGTGCAGATCACTCACCTTACATCAGGTACCACAGAGCCCGCCAGAAAGCATGCCTGTGACAAGATGGCCGCCGGTGATGACGATAGAGACTCCGTCGTAAGACATCTAGCCTTTATTATGGATATCTATGCTAAGGACTATGAGGCATGTAGCCATCATTTAGTTACTCAGGAATGCAATTTGCAACAGATAATATATCACTTTATAGTTCCATTTAGCTCTTGGGTGCATTTGGATTTTGAAATGAATGCAAATCTGTCATAATGAGTAAATAATGTCAGATAACAACAATCGTGCAACACATAAAACAGACATTTATTACAAACATCATAATTCAAAAAAAGTGAAAGATTCTTAATTCAATCATACTCTCTTATCTTTGGGAGCGCTGGAGATTTCAGTCTCTAACTGCTTAAGAAAGTTCACATTTAGCATCAGCAGCATTAGGGCACTGATATGTGCATTAACCATGGCAGAAAACACACGAAATTACCCCAAATCTCATTTAAGGATTGCCTTTTAGTCTGATGGAATCAGTTCTCACTCAATTCTGTCATTTTACCTAATGTAATTTGGCTTCATTTATTTCTAAATGGACTTTGCATTATACATCAATGTAAAATACTATTATTAAAAATAAAAATAAATCACAGTGTCTTGATTCATCAAGACATTTTGCAATCATATTCAGAATGTGGGGCAATCAAACCAAAACAGTTTCAAGTACAATCAAGTCTGATGGGAGCGGAATAATAATGGGTTTTCTGAGGCAGGCATGAACATAAAGAGGAAACAAAGTGGTTAAGACACTGGCGTTTCCTGTTGAGATTGTAACTTGGAATTTAAAAAAAAAAAAAAAAAAAAAAAACCATGAGGGCGTCACATATATATTTAACAAGTCTGAACAAACACACAATAGACCGTGACCAGAGCTTGAGGGGAGAGACTCAAAGACAGATCAGCATGTAATGGATGCATTTGTTCCATAATTTATCTGTTCCTGGAAAAGCAGATTAAAAATTCCCAGAAGCCTTTAAACCTCCAGGATCGCTCAACAACCCTCTGATTGGGGCCGCCTTGGAGTGCAACAGTGTAGTTTTCACTCTCTTCTTCCCTTCCAGTTTCAAGGAAGGCCTACTCCATCTGTCAAATGTCCACGCTGCCGCGTCCAATCCTGAGACAGCATCATGATTCGATTGGTCAGGTTGATTTCTCGGACAGAGGGGACTGGACAGGATGGAAGCTTGAGGGGGGAAAGTCCACATCTAGGGTTGGTGGGCTGATGTCAGGACACGTGGGAAATGAGTCTGACTCGTGTCTGGATGTCTTGGCGACACAGTGGGCACGTTTCCAGCTGTAAGGCACACTCCATACAAATCCCACTGAAGACATCACACAAAGAAACAGAAGATGAGTAAATTGTTCAGCACAAAGAGAAGATATACAGTAATCAATAATAGGTTTAAATGTCCCATGACATCCCATCTTTAAAAACCCTACTGTTTTAATAACTCTGTTAATTATAATCTTTAGCAAATCTCAAAATGAATATCCATCTTTCATTATAAGTATAATGGTGTGATTCCTAAATCACTAATAGCATATTTGTCTCATTTATTTTTTCAACAGGAATTTTAAAAAGTCTTTGTTAAAGAGTTGTAAGCCATGAACCAATCCAACCAGCTAAGTAAATCGCAACATTTTGAAGCAAAAAGGTATTTAAAAATCAGACAAAAAGAAAAAAAGGATATGGATAAAAGAGGGAATGAGGTAAAGAACTACAATCCAATTAAGCATTGCGAAGGACATAATCGAATAAAAAAACTTCTTCTTTTTTTGTTAGAATCATAAGTAAAGTAGTTTTTCCACCAGGATTTCCACTGTTAAACACGGCTATTTAAAAAAATACGTTGAAATAATGTAGGCTGATGGCTTAAACAAAAAGCTTATTAACAACCTTGTAGCTCACACAGTAGGTCTGTCTTTAACAGTTTACAAGTCATCGTTAAAAATCTATTCGCCTAATGAATAGGAAAAATGAATAGGATTTTTACTTCAGGTACCCCAACTGTTGCACTCCATAGGCTTCTTACGTCACAGTTAAAGGGATAGTTCACTTTGAAATTAGTTTTTGGTATGTTTTAGCTTACCTCAAGGGCATGCAAGATGTAGGTGTCTTTGTTTCCGCAGTAGTTTCAATTTTGATATTTTTAGGTCAAACCGTTCTTGTCTGTCAGTCATATAATGCAGGTCTATGGGGTCCACCTCAAAGAGCATGCACAGAGAAGTCCAAATTAAACATGATTTAATGACTCGTAAATGTAAGTACACATTGATGGCCTAAGACACGAAACGAGCGGTTTGTGTGAGAAAACTAACAGTATTTATATCGTTTTTACCTCTTGTAACCACAGCCACGTCCAAGTGATCTGAGGGCGCGGGCGCTTCGGTCTGCGCAAGCACCGGAAAGCGCCGGAAGTGATCTCTCGCGCGTGTACGTCACTCATTGTTTACACAGAGATTTCGGAAGTGTTACCTTTCACTGTGAAGATCTAAACATATTTAGATATACAGGAAATCGCAATGGAAGACGATTTCGATATATCAACAGACAACGTTGAATTTTTTTCTCAACCGCGCGAGAGATCACTTCCGGCGCTTTCCGGTGCTTGCGCAGACCGAAGCGCCCGTGCCCTCAGATCACTTTGATGTGGCTGTGGTTACAAGAGGTAAAAACGATATAAATACTGTTAGTTTTCTCACACAAACCGCTCGTTTCGTGTCTTGGGCCATCAATGTGTACTTACATTTACGAGTCATTAAATCATGTTTAATTTGGACTTCTCTGTGTGTGCTCTTTGAGGTGGTGACCATAGACCTGCATTATATGACTGACAGACAAGAACGGTTTGACCTAAAAATATCAAAATTGAAACTACTGCGGAAACAATGACACCTACATCTTGGATGCCCTTGAGGTAAGCTAAATGCTAAAACATACCAAAAATTAATTTCAAAGTGAACTATCCCTTTAATGCACAATAATTAGCTACTAGCTATTATGGAACAAAGGAAAATATGATAAATCTTTATTAATAACTCACTATCATACTTATCTTACTTAAAGGTACAATATGCAGGATTTTTGCAGTAAAATATCCAAAAACCACTAGGCCAATGTTCTATATTTTGTTTAGTTGATTACTTACAATATCCCAAATGTTTCCAACTATTTGTAAATGGTGAGGAGTCATCAGTCAATGGCGTCATATCCGCGTTACCCCCGGTTTCTGCCAGGTTTGACCTCGTACTGCAATAGTAACCATGGCGACAGACGTTGACAACTGGGTTATGCCCGTTATGCCTAGAAGGACGCTCATGCTGCTGTTGTTTTGTTCAAACATTATGGACCATGGCAAGCAGACTTTGAGACAAAAAGAGGACTAAAACGAAGATCAACATCTTTCGAGATGCCGAGAGCTCCACGTCCGCGACTAACTTCGACTTGACAGAGACGCGAGTGTTGCATGTTACTTTATTAGACAGGTGAGCAAATGTACATAAAACTAATCAATGTTATGTAGTTCAACATGATGAAAAGTTAGAATATGATCTGTATGTTATTCTAATGTTGATCTAGCATAGTCTCATACAGCCAACAAAACACCTAACTAACAACATTCCACCCACAAATGCCGTTTAGTGTGATAGTGTAACTGTTAGAGCAAGTGAAACAGCGCTACGTTACCTCAAGTTTAATTCGTCTAATAAACTGACCTGTGTGAGTATTAATTCAGCACTTGCGTGTAGTTCGGTAGAACGAAATGTCCTTTATATCCGCGGGACTCGTGTTGCGTGTGGCGCTGGTATACGTCTAGCAATCGCGCTCTGCTTCATACCAGTCATGTTAAAAACATCAATGTATTCACTCATCCATAAAAGATCCATCAGCTTGACGACAAGATCCATAATTCCTCTTAATGCTGAATATACGTCATTAATATACGCCTTTGTCATTGTAAGAGGTTAGCGACCCCTGGTGGCGAAAAATCCTGCATATTGTACCTTTACTTAACTCATTTTGGCTTAATGCAAGAGGATAAAATCTAGAATAAAAAAGGACAAATATGTTCTAAATGTCTTAATTCTCATAGCAACAGCTGGTTTTATCTACTCCAATTCAGCCAAGCACACCAAACCAGCTTTCTTGAGCAAACTGTGAGCCCCCATCACATCCCTTTACCCATAAACCCAGTGGTGTAAACACTGATTTTATATGCTGAACTTTGTACCTGTGCAAACAGGGTCTCAGTTCAGTGTCGGCCATCTGGTCACAGCAGAGGGTGCAGCAGTTATCTCTGATGCTAACCTGCTTGAGCAAAGCCAGGCGCCGGTGTCTGAAATAAAAGACAGAGAACGAGCAATTTTATGTGCTCTTTGTTTGGCATGAACGAACGGTATGAGTCACCTGCTTTAGGTGATAACTAATGCGTTATTCACATTTACATAACAGTCATTGATAATTTGCCCTGTGTACAGAAATCTAATAAACAGTGCAAACCTGGGCAGAATGATTTTCTCGTCTGTTGCGAGCGAGGCAAACTCATTAAATGTGTTGAATTTGAAGGAGGGGGGATGGCGGAAGGGCTTGGCTCCAAAGTTGAACTCACACTGTTGGTAGGACATGAAACTGGCTGCAGCGAAAAAGCCAGACCTAAGACAAGGTAAAGCAAGTGTTCAAAAAGCTCCGTAAACATTTGTTTTAAGTCTTGTGGTAAAGAAAATGAGTCTTGCTTACGTGGCAGAGGAGAACACCTGCTTCTCAGGAGGCAGCTGGTGTCCGTTAAGATAGAAAATCATCTGCTTCTTGCTGAGGTCCAGCAGGAAGCCAATAGCATCACCTAGAAATTCCAGAGAACACTGCTCACAAATCTTTGTAAACAACTTTTTTTTCCCTAAAATGATGAAATACACTAAATGTAAGAAATCATCAAATAATTGAGTTACAGGTGCTGAACAGGAAGCACCGCACAAACCTTCTTTCCAGCAGGGGTGGGAGTGAGGTTTACTGCGAGCGTTGTACCAGATCAGCTGCCTGCAGCCATCATACGCACACGAGTACTCATCATCTCCAATCCCATAACCCTCCTGTACAAACACACAAATATGTTCTCCTCACTTTAGTTTCTTTCTTCATTAATGTGATACAGAATTTTTTTTTAAGGTATATTAAAAACAAAATAATATTGTATAGAGTAAATATTGTAGAGAAATATCTAAACATAACCAGAAACGCACGTGGTTAAGAAACTTGCTGTCCTTGGTTGCCCAGCCAATTTGCATGACACCAGAGGTGATGACTGTGACCTCATAGTACCAAACCCCCGAATCCACACAGAACGTGCAGCGGACGCTCTCAAATGAAGACGCATCACAACGTGCCTAGGGAAAAAAGATTGCTTACATTAGACAAACTAATCACAATTCATTACTTGTCTTTTATGGTTATAACTAGCTGTTCTTCCATAATAGGTGAACATGTTAAGCCAATGAGAGACAGCAAAACAAGCAGCTGTACGGGTCCAGTGGACCACAGAGATGGAGGAATGGCTGGTCGAAATGTGTCAACAACACGGCTACCAATCAGAGAGCAGTTTGTTCTATTCTGTTGAACACATCTTACAATATCTAAATCCATTTAGCAGAATGTTACCCACAATTGCAATAATGGTTTGTCTCTCACCTCAAGTCCAGTAGGAGAGATCTTGAGATATTCGCTGACGTCATTACTGTTCAGCATGGCATTGATGTTGCTTAAGTTCACCTTCTCATAGGTAAACTGGCGCCCCTCTTTGATAACTACGGGCCAAAGAGTAACCAAAGATAAAATTATCAGTGAGATATACAAGAATATTAATAAAATATTCGACTTAAATCTATAAAATCATCACAAAACACAAAAAGTTAAGATAACTATTAATACTAATTGTGTTTTTTTGCAATAGCAAGTGCACAGAATTCAGAAGGATATTTTAAAAATACTGAAAAGATTTCACATTCTGTGGAAAACATTTATTTCTTAGGTTCTTCTTCATTTATAAAGTCTCAGTCAAAGCTACAAAACACCAAAAGTCCTGATTACCATTAAAAAAAAAGTTACGCATGCCATTTGCAATGAAAGTTACTTACAGAGGTTATCAAGACTCCACTGGGCACAGAAGCCCACTTGACGCTTTAGATAGTCAGGATGATCTGACCAGGACTCCAGAACAGACAAACGTTTACTGATACATGATTCCGACACTGTTAACTTGTTCTCACCTGAGACAAAGACAGGTTCTCATTAAAGTACCTTTTTTCCCCAAAAAAGTTCCTGTTTGAACATTTTGAACTGACACTAGTTATACTTACTGGTTTGAGAGAACTTCTCTAAAGCGATGAGAGCAAACAGCATGACAGTGGGATGGGCCTCAGAACTCTAGAAGACCAATGAGACCACGTTAGTGGCTTTGACACCAGCATTAAAACAATCATGCAAAACTACACCATTAAAGGCACACTGTGGAACTTTTCAACCTTTATAATATATTACCAAAACCCATTGAGATGGTACATCGACTTACAATAGGTTGAATGACACGTCTGCCGAAGCCTGAAGGTGTCTGTATCGCTTTTACTAGCACTATGTAACTTCGGGTTTCGGGTAGGAACCCGAGCACAAAAAGAACTACAAAATTCGACCGCTTTACGGCATACGTCACTTCCCCCACCACCCCAACTTCCTCAAATTCTAACGTGAGAGCTCAACTCGCGTTTGATTGCCGGCGTCTGTATGTTGTCGTCATGGCTGAATCAACAGCTACTCGGAAGAAAGCGAAGAAAGCAAAGATTTTGTCAGAGGAGACCAAAAAAAGAAAAAGGGAGGGTTTAAAATAAACATCGGCATAAAAGTGTATATATAATGTAATATTTACTGCGAATTCGTGTAACAAAACTGATATAAGTCACAACATACTGCCGTATACAAATGTAAATGTTTTTTTTTCCTTTCAGCTCATATATGTTTGTATTTGTGTAAAAGGAAAAACAAACTGAAGACTACAAATAACGGAAATATGTAGTGAGTTATATCAGTTTTGTTACACGATTTCCCGACTACTCGATTTCATCTCCAACCCATTGCAAAGAGATCCTGAAGACGTTAATTGTTTGCATCAGGCGTGTTTGATTAGGGTTGGAGATGAACTGTGCAGGACAGACGATCGGCAGGAGCAGGATTGGGCAAACCTTGTCAATGCGACTTACCTGATCAGACATTGTTTTCTGCGTATGCTACTTTTATTCAATTTGTTTTCTTTATAGGATTTATATTATTAATCTTATATTTATATTATTATTTTGGTCAGTAGTGAATCGATTAACTTTCTCCAACATACAAATCAAATGCCGTCTGCACACACATAAAGACACGGGAGGTTGACCGGTTGACTGTTTGTTGACTTTTGCGACAATGCTGCGGCGCTTGTGGCCTCTAGGGGAACTAGACGTGAAAATTACAGGTCGAGCGCACCCTAGTGGCCAAAAATTCCACAGTGTGCCTTTAAAATAGAAGGAGTTAAGGTGATCTCCAAACTGGGATGAGGCACTGTTTAGATGAGCTTTAAAGGGGCCATATTCTACACTTTTGAGCATTTATATTTTTACAAATAAATTAGTCCACTAATAATGTTAAAAGTTTCATAATGTACAGATTGTATGCTATTATACACTGTCGTTCAAAAGTTTGGGGTCAGTATGATTTTTTAATGTGTTTGAAAGAAGTATCTTATGCTCACCAAAGCTGCATTCAATTGATCAAAAATCCAGTAAAAACAATAGCAATATTGTGAAATATTATTACAATTTAAAATAACCATTTTCTATTTTAATATAATTTAAAATCAAATTTATTCCTGTGATGGCAAAGCTGCATTTTTAAGCATCATTCATCCAGTCTTCAGGATCACATAATACTACAGAAATCATTCTAATATGCTGATTTGATGCTCAAGAAACATTTATTATTATCAATCTTGAAAACACTTGTTCAGCGTAATATTTTTGTGGAAACCCCTGATGAATTTATTTTTCTGAATAAAAGTATTATTTAGCCTTTCTGACTAACTACCCTGTTAGTCGGTATGTGTAATAAAACACTCAATTCTCTCACCAAGCTCTCCAGTAAGTACTCCAGAGTTCCAGGGCTGAGGAGCGCAATGCTCGCTGGACCTGTAGAAAGTAACAAGATGAAGTACCCCAGTATTAACCAAATGATTCCTTTGGGCAATGTGTTTGACCTTAAAAACAGAAGCACATGTCTTCAAACTGAGAGAACTGGACAATGTGTGCATGTGTTTGTGTGCTGCAGCCTCAGCAGAGCTGTCAAATCACAGGCCTCTCAGGGAGCCTGCAGCATGCTCAGGCATGACAGGTCTTCACAGACTGCAAACGCAGCTCTTTAGCTTCAGAGGAGCATGCTAGTGCAAAGATGCAACAGATCTAGGATTCATTTTAAACAATCTTAAAATCTGGTCCCTTACATGAAATTGTTTAAAATAACTGGACATCAAATGTAGTGTGTCTGCGTGTGTGTGCATCTGCATGTCCCTCACCAGCCAGTTTCTCAGCCAGACAGCCCAGGACTGCTGTGGTGTTGCGGTGTTTGGCTGGTATGAGGGCATCCTGACGCGCCACAGCAGCACTCAGATTCAACATGTCCGACAACTTCTGCAGAGCATCCTGACAAAACAATTAACTCTTCATCAATGCTTGAATTTGTAAATAAGTCAGAATTGTTTTATGTTTTTGAAAGAAGTCTCTTATGCTCACCAAGGTTGAATTTTTTTGTATCAAAAATACAGGAAAAAAAGTAAAATTGTGAAATATAAAAAAAAAAAAATGTTTTACTTTAATATATTTAAAAATGTAATGTATTTAATGGAAGAGCTGAATTTTCAGCAGTCACATGATTCTTCATAATTTATTTTAATATTCTGATTTGGTGTTTGAGAAACATATCTTATTATCAATATTGAAAACAGTTGTGCTGCTTAATATTTTTGTGGAATTTTTTCAGGATTGAATTGAAAGCATTTATTTGAAGCATGCATCTTTTAACAATGTCTTTACTGTCACTTTTGATCTATTTAATGCATCCTTGCAGAATAAAAGCATAAAAAAATAAATCCTGATATACAATCACAATATAGTTATTTCATAGATAACCTACTGAATTAAATACTTTACAAAAAAAGATCATCTTTTGACCTTTTTTTTTTTTACTTGGAAATTGATGGACTCAAGCCAAAAGAGGACATTTAATAAGCCAAAAGAGGACATTTAATAAGCCAAAAGAGGACAATTAATAACAAATGATTGGTACATTTGGCATCAGTACGAAAACAGTTATAACATCATAAAACCTGCCTTAATGCGCAATTCTGTCTGAAATATAAACTGTAAACAGAAACTATAAAAAGTTTTTAATCTTGATATCAACATAAAATGTGAAAAAGAAACATTTCAGAAGCGTCTGCTGATATCAATTAAAATACGGGGAGAGGAATTTTACTCAAAAGCAGCATAAACTCAAATACTAGGGAAATGTTGTGGTCCATTTTCAAAGTGCGAGCAAAAATAGAGCTGCATTACTGCCCATTAGTGAAAACAGAGATGGAAAAATAATATGGCTGTCAATGTTGTGTGGTAATGCAGATGTGAACTCACTTTGGTGGGCAAAGGGCATTCATCCAATAGAAGGGTTATTACGGCTGGTCCTAGTGGGTCATCCAGAGGAATTACCCTAATCAAAGACTGCACCACTTCCAACCAGCCATCATCTATAGTGTGAGAAACAGAAAGGGAGAGAGACAAAAGAGGATGGGGAAGAACAAACAGAAGTTCGGTCTATGCGACATGCTTTGTGTATTACAGAGCCATTATTATGACTATGCTTTCAAACACCATTGAAAGTTATTGTTTGACTGATATGTTTTTTTTCCAATGGCTAACGCCAACATCTTGAGAGCAGATGGTCTATGCTGATGATGACCAAATGAGATAAATTGCTAAAATTACTAAATATTATACTACACTAAAATGTTCTTCAGGGAGTTTTGATATGAGTCTTAAAGCCCAGGGAAATGTTTCCACCTGTTTACTCCTGCATGAAAATCTTAGCAGCCACCTGACGCCACACAGTCTCAAACCACAACATGCAGGCTCAGCTCGGAGCAACAGATGCACGTATAAATAAAATCAACCGTCACAGAGGCTTTGGCAATGGCACAAGAAAAGAAGCAAGCTGGCAACCCGTGATCACATGATCTTGCTCAATTTTGACCCCCTTATACGGACCCAAACAACCCCTCAGCATTACAGCAGTAAAGGTAACATCCATGAGTAATTAAAAAAGCTACAGACTAAATTTGAATGCAAAAAGGGTAAGTAACGAAACAGCAGCACACAGCTCTTGTAATCAAGCACAGCAGTGTAGCATATACTCATGATCATACACTGTCTTTGTTCCTGCAGTTGTGTCAGGCTCTAAGGGACTCTAAAGTCTACAGCTGAGCCATGACCCATTAGGTCACTTCACACCCACCGGAACTTTAGCTAATGCAACAGAACAGAGCAACGGCATGACAATGGCAGCACAGGGCACGAGCCAAACTTCAAAAGCAGCCATCACTAATATACACAGAGCTTCCACAGCTTCCGCTGTTAGATTAACAGCCTAATAACTTAATCAGTAGCCAGAGGGTCACAACAAGCTGCACTTGTTCCCCTGATGGAAAAGTAAACAAGCTGGGAAAGAGGGAGTCATGGTTTGGGTGGTTCACTTCGGCTAATAACTACACCGTTTCTCCACTGATAACTATTCAAATGTAGCTACTCATTCTCTCTAAAAAAAAACTCAACATTTCACATTTTGGCTTTTTATTTTAGTAGATGAAGTAGACATCGTTTAAAAAGCAAGCAGAAAATAATGAAGGAGAAAGCACCAAAGATGGCACCATCTAGGTTGGTTAGTTTCAAGCACCCATCATTGAGATAAATAGGAATGCTAACAGATTGCTCTCTTCAGGTATTTTAGGGGGGTTTTATACATCATGCATTGAATAGCTGCCCAATCATAAAAAGACCAAGCATAAAGGCCCTAAAAGACGCATTTGAGGTGGATAACAATCCGATCACCACAGGAGGTGGTCGGGCTGCACGATTTGGAGGAAAAATTTAATTGCCATTTTTCTGAATTTTTTTTGATTTCAATTTAAAATGTGATTTTAAAAAAAAACTCGAGGTTGTTTGTAGGGCTGCATAATTTGGACACAATTTTGTGATTATATTTCAATATTACCATCAAATATATAATACAAAAATATTATTATCATATTGGGCTGCATGATTTGGAGGAAAAATTTAATTGCCATTTTTCTGAAAAAAATTTTGATTGCAATTTAAAATGTGATTTAAAAAAAAACTCGAGGTTGTTTGTAGGGCTGCATAATTTGGACACAATTTTGTGATTACATTTCAATATTACCATCAAATATATAATACAAAAATATTATTATCATATAAAAACAAACAAAATAAGAAATTTTACTATTGTAATATATTTTTCTGTAAAAAATATTTAAGAAAAAAAACAACAACAATTATTTTACTGTACTGCATTACATTAATTACAATAACAATATTTATAGTATATAAACTTTACTCCTCCCTCAACCCATATGCAATCTTGGTTGAGACAAATGGATGATATAAGCAACATTTGCAAAATTTTTAAGTGAACTCGCTTATATTAGTATATAGCATTAAGAATATCCGAATTTAAGCCCACATGCAAATACTTCAGCGTTTCAGGTGTCTTAGACTCACCTGTCTCTGCCATCTCATGCAGTGTGATCATGGAGTACGGCGGCTCTTGGTCACTGAAATAAAAAAATAACAAATACAAAAGTTAATTTAAAAAAAGTAGAGCAACCTAATATATAAATGATTTGCCAGTGTGCCTCATACCCTGGGTACATAAGTGTGTAAGCATCTTATTTAGACCTTAGCTGCTCTAGACATTAGTTATGAAAGCCTAATGGTATAATGGGTGATTGTGCGACACATGACGGATTGTTATTGGAGGCCAGACTGCCGCTGCTGGGGTTGTTTTGGCTTTAGGCTCTATGCATCCATTTTGCAGCCTGAGTCTGCAACAGTAAATCTAAGCAGCGATAGCAAAATCCCTTGAGGTGCTCCTGGAGGGAGCCCGGCACGATCCAAACACCACCAGAGACATTTAGGGAAAATAAATTTGCCTCTACTCTGTGGAGTGTCACCAGTGTGGTTCATTTGTCAGTCATAAATCAGTGGTTGGTGGGTATTAGGGGTGATGTTTTCAAACAGCAAATGAGGACAAGGAAAAGATAGCTATGAGGGTGGTTGGAAAAAAAGAAGAAAGCGTGAGAGAGAGTGAGAGATGTCTAATGCCCCTAGCCATGGGTGTCTGACTGCTGTGTGATTGTTGTGTAATGGTCACACAGGGGCATGTTCTAGTTAGACAAACACTGATTTTCTGCTCTGCACAGAACAGACCGCAATCCCCCCCACCCCACCCCACCCCACACCCTTTTTCATTTAAACCCAGATGAGAATACTTTTTGCATGCAAAAAAAACCCCTAATATAACGACTTTATTCAATAATTTCTCCTCTTCCATGTCAGTCTCTGACGCTATTCACGAGAACATCACGACGCATACGTGTGGTGCTAATGCAGGAGCCGGCCAATAATGAGCCGTCAATAATGAACTGTGTTTACAACGTGAACAGCCTCAGAGACTGATAAGGAAGAGAAGAAATTGTTGAATAAAGTCATTGTTTTTGTTTTTATTGTGCACAAAAAAATATTCCTGTCGCTTCTTAACATTAAGGTTGAACCACTGTAGTCACATGGACTATTTTAACAATGTCTTTACTACCTTTCTGGGCCTTGAAAGTGGCAATTACGTCGATTCCGTGGGGGGTTGGCTCTTGGATTTCATCAAAAATATCTTTGTTTGTGTTCCGAAGATGAACAAAGGTCTTATGCGTTTGGAAGGACATGAGGGCGAGTCATTAATGTCAGAATTTTTCTTTTTTGAGACTGTACACAGTTGAGTTCATAGTGTATAAATGCATTAAGTGTATTGTGCGTCATTTAGAATACAACTTGAATGAAGTAAAAACATAGAAATAGATACAAATATGGATCCTCAAAAGTCTGAAATTATAGAGATTTCTCACAGCCATATCATCGAGCCAGTTTAAGGTGCAAGCACGTAAAAAACGGCTGTCAAAGGATGTGGTTGAGCAACCAAAATATATTCCAGCTGTGAAAAAGAAAAGTAAAAAAGAAAAAAAGAAATGAAAAGAAAAGAAAAGAAAAAAGAAAGCAGACACTCCCTCTTGTGTCCTTTAGGTGTTTTTCTTGGGAAACAAAAAATGTCAAAACAGAAAGAAAACATTGTGTAAAACTGTAATATGAGATTCTCTACAGAGAGTGACCATACACTATTAAGATAACCAGGCAATAATGCAGGCCTTACAAATAAGACGGTAGGTTCAGAGACACCAAATCTGATGGCCGCATAGAAGTTCTCGTCTAAAGTGAACATCCATCATTAGATAGCCGTAGGCCGGCTGTGTAGGAAGGTGTAAGAACATGTGACAAAGAGGAAGAGTGACTGGCGACTCTGATTTCAAGCCAAATTGTTAAAAGAAACATGAAGAAGCGCTCTGTTATCTCAAGCTGCTGTCTTGGGCAATAATACATTAAGATTAAATGTGGTGCTGTGCGAACGAATGAATAAATAAATAATGGCATGCTCATTACAGAGCTCTGCCAGGCTTCTCGATAAGATCTGCACATTTAAAGCTTCTTTATTATAAAAGTTGAAGCTCTTGCAGACGTTGTGTCATCCCTGTGGTAAACAACTGGGAAAACAAGCCCACAATGCAAATGTATGTTCAATAACAAGCCAATGCTTTTAGCCAAAGTAAAGTGATGTTATTGCTGACGCACAAAAATGGGGAACTGAAATTGATATGACATACATGATTCATTCCTACCCAGAATTAATGACAAATCTCTGCAGATCTCCTCGTCATTAAAGGTTCACTCACTTGTCAACAAGAGTCCTGATGACGGCCAGCGTGTCCAGTACCAAACCGTCCACGTTTTGTTTTTTCCGACGTGGCTCGTGCGGTCCTCGACCTCGCCGGGGCGGTCGAACTGGGTCCCTGGGCCGACTGCCTCTGGCCTCTGGGGGATCAGACACAGAGTTATCCACTCGCCTGAGCTGCCTGCGAGGGGCTGATCCCTCCTCGACATCACTGTCCTCTCTGCACACGCAGCTGTTCCCCATGGCTCCACCGGATGAGAGGCTGGGCCAAAACTGCACTGACTGCAGCTGTTCTACGGTGAGTCGTAGAACCCGCACGAGGCTCCTGCTGGCACAGAATGCAATCCAGGTGGCTACTATCATATCATTTGAAGGACTTTAGAGGGTGTCTCAGTACGGGTCGGGTAGACATGTCAGTCATTGTGCTACTGCAGGCCATCAGCAGCCAGATGCAGACGTGCAGAGCTGATGGTGCAGTCAACACGCATCCTAAAGTTTGGGAGGTTTTCACTCCTGAAAAATATTATGCATCAAATTATTATCAGTGTGGACAGAAAACCATGACCATGCAAACATGCAAATAGAATGCTCAAAGGACCCACTAATATTCTTGTCAAAGTAAAACTCAAACAGTGATGATAGCCACTTATCTAATGCTGGCATTATATATGCCATTTATATACGTTATATATATATGCATACAGCATTTTGGTGAACATTTGTTAATTAAATTTTTCATTATTATTATTATAATATTAATTATTAATATTATTTTATACTATTGGTGTAACTATGCCATTATTGATTATTTTATTAGTTACAATAATATCCAGGTCTTGTCAAGCGAACAATGTTTTGCTGTAAGGTATAAAGTTTCTAAGTGTCTAGTACAGACAGAACAATTATCCCAAGTAATATCTAAAACCTAACCTGACTAATTTGATTTTAACCAACATATACACAAATTACACAAGGTTATTAATAGTGTGTCATAATTACATTAAACAGCAGGCAGTACGTAATTAAACATTCATAAACTATTAAAAAAATATTCTTGCTAGGAAACGCGATTACAGCAGTTGTCAATGTTAGCAGCGGCTAACTAACAGCTAGCACACCTAACAACTTTACGAAAACCTCTTTTAAAACAGAACAATCCACTCACACATGAATGAACACTGACCAGTGTACACGGTCACTGTCATTTACAAACCCGCTGAAAGCTTATAAACAGCACGCAGTCATTTCAGTAAATTAGCGTCAATAAACTTGAGTCTCTGAGGCTGCGTCTCAAACTCTAGTGAGCTGCCTCCGTAGGCAGCATTTAAAGGGACAGTTCATCTATAAATAAAATATCTGCCATTGAGGTTTTAAAACCTGTATTACTCTCTTTCTTCCATTAAACACAAAAAAAGAGATGTTAGGCAGATGGTTTGAGACTGACAGCGTAAGTCACCATGCACTTACATTATGAATTATCATATAATGAAAGTAAATGGTGACTCAGGTAGTCATTCTGTCTAATCTCTCCTTATCCACATTCTGATTTTTAAACCGCACATGCCTATGCCCAAATGTTACTGACGTAAATATAATTCCAACAATGCTGTCTAGACAGGCAACTCACTCGGTCTTGAAACAGCCTTTTTCATCATGTCAGAAATTAACGTTAGCAACCATACAACTAGCCACACCTCCAAACAGATGAACAAAACATCAGTTTAAAGCTTCCCTTGACTTGGCACATACACTAACACGTATTTTGTCATCAAAACAAAGTAAATATTCCAGAGACAAGTATTTACTCACCTGGTAAAGCGGGGAATTTTCGGTAAATGCAGCAGCACTGATCCGTAGGCCGAACACAAAGACTACACGGGAAGTGTGTGTGTGTGTGTGTGCTTTACTTCTCAGTAAAGAAGTAAATGAATCGTACGACTCATACACAACCACTTCAACAATCAACAATTTGTCGACCCACACACAAAGACAGATCCAGCCAGTGTTTGATAATGAAAGTAACCGTTAGACTGAGAACTGAAAGCATTGACTGACTGGAATCAGTGTGAGATAAATAGCTAGAGGATCAATGAGCGCTCTGTGTAGTGTCAGTGATGGGAAGTCAGACTCATTTCCGCGAAATGGTTCTTTTGAACAGTTCATTTTAGAGAACCGGTTCCAAAAGTGATTCCGCAATTCTTTACGTCAGTATAATTGCGTCATCATATGGTCGTGTTGTCATTCTGTTTTTGTACATGTTGTCACCATAGACTGTAAAAAAAAAAAAAAAAAAAATCACATTTTGTTGTGTAGTACATTTTCCCATTATTGTAAGCTAATCTGTTGTGTCCACATTCCTTTTTTTGTAACCAATAATCAGTAATTTAGAACCTAACCTGCCTTCCGTTGCAATAAACAGGGTAATAATTTTTGTTTTCATTAATTCGCCGAAAATGTTTTTCAATGTTTTAACAAAATGCTATTTATTTAATAGCATGTTGATATTAAACCTTTTAACATGATATTAAATTGACGTGTCTCTTTTCAGTTCATTCGTTCTCTCGGCTCTTTTCCGAAAGATCCGTTCCGACCAATTCATGAACAATCGTTCAACTCGGTTTAGTGAATCGGTTCAATCGGTCCATTAGTGATTCAAAAGAATGATTCGTCGTTTGTGTCGTCGCATATCTCCAGCACATGATGCGGGACCCAACCCCTCCTAGCAACCAGTAAAACAAACCAAATTCTGCTCAAGAGATAGCGTTATGTAAACAAATTTCCAATTTGAAATTTATAAATCAAATGCTGTGTGTAACATGTATCTTTGACATCTTTGTTAGGCTATCCAGTCCAGTCGTTTATTATATCGATAAAATAAAAACTCAAGTGATGTAGTTAATCCATAGATATGTTGCAACTCAAAAAACGTATACATACAAGCTGCTTCAACACAAAGAAACAAAAATCTGTAATCTCTAAGATAAGTTCACTGGCATCTACAATACTAACACCTTTGCTTTTCTCTACTGTGTTAATTAATTGGACAGGCAAAACCAAATTAGAAGACAACTGGAAAAACATTGACATTTTCATAAAATTAACAGGTTTAAACATATTTATAACATTTAAAGCATTCAGTTATTTTCCCCTTTATTAAAAAACTTTCAAAGTAAAAGGAAATTAATTGTACTTTTTTAACTGTTTAAAATTATGTACACTCAAATAATAAATAATAATAATATGACAATTGATTCTCGAAAGCAAAACTTCCCCATGAAAACTACATTTCCCGTTAGTTAATGTTGTTCCTGCGTAGGAACTACGTGCCCTTAGCAGTTGTTGCTGAGGGATGCTTTTACCAAGACACAAAACCGGACTAGGTAAATATCTGATACCATTTCCTTCTTAAAATAATTATTTATTCCTTGTCTCTTCTTTGACTTCGCTCATTATTTGTCTGCCGTATAAAACAAACCGACTTTAGCGTTATATAATGTGTGTTAAACGAATAGTTGTATAACTATCACTGCTTGCTGATCCAGTAGTGAGTGCGATCAAAACCTTGCACGCTCGACTTCAGATCAATATTAGGCCCTGAAGCTGCGGTGCTGTCTCATTAAAATAATACTGCAGTATTCCTTGCATGTATTCAAAATAAAGTGACCGTACGAAGTCACTGACCTCTCTAACCCAAATTGCATTATATGTGTCGTTTTTATTTTGTTTTGATGTTTATTGTTATCACAATACTACTTGATACGTGATGTTTTTTTTATCATGCACATTCCACGCTGATAGTGGAAGTGTTGATAAGCCATGGTTAGAGTTAGATTCATATTTAAGATTAATAATAGAGTAATATTTTTTTGTTCTCTGTGTGTTCCTAGCATGTACTGTTCCATGTTCCATGTTCCATGCATATACTGGCTATCATACTGTCACTTTAAAATCGTTTTAATAGCAGAAAATCAAAGAAATAGGTACGTCTGGATCTGGAATTTAATACTCTCAGTGTTCAAATCCAGCACTAGGGGGCAGTGTTTACCTTTTCGTGCAGAATCTGTCACCATTGCTCAGACCAAAATCCACTTAATAGACCCGGAGCTTAAATTATATTGTGCTTCAAATTCCAAATGAATATTTAAATGCATTAGTTCTGCATAAATTTATGATGTGGGCACCAATGATCACAATTTTTTATTCTCTGTCTATGAATCTCTGAACAGAATCTCCTGCTGATGACTTCATGAACTACCTACAGTTTTTATCCTGATTAAATAAACAGCAATTTGGTGAGTTTTGATGCATTAAATATATTGATAAATGTGGTGATCAATACATAAATAACTCAAAAGGCTGCATGTGTTGTGTAGGTTCTGCCATGGCAGATGGTGTGGACCTCAGCCGAAAGTTTGTGTCAGAGTCTGAACTAGACGAGCTAAGGAAAAAAAGACAGGAAGAATGGGAGAAGGTCCGCAAGCCAGATGACCCGGAGGGTGAGATGTTCACTTTGTCAGCACCAATCACACAAATTAAGAGGCTTAAAGGAGTAGTTCACTTTCAAATAAAAATGTCCTGATAATTTACTCACCCCATGTCATCCAAGATGTCCATGTCTTTCTTTCTTCAGTCGAAAAGAAATTAAGGTTTTTGAGGAAAACATTCCAGGATTTTTCTCCATATAATGGACTTCAATGGCAACCAATGGTTTGAAGGTCCAAATGTCAGCCTCAATGCAGCTTCAAAGGCTCGACACGATCCCAGCCGAAAAATAAGGGTCTTATCTAGCGAAATGATCGGTCATTAATTTTTATTTTTTTTAAATGTATATACTTTTTAACCACAAATGCCCGTCTTGTACTATCTCTGAGATGCGCCACACATTACGTCATCACGTTGAAAAGGTCATGTGTGACATCGTTAAACATCCAGGATATGCACACGTAAGGACCATTTTAAACAATAAACTGACACAAATACATATTAATTTGTGTCATTCAACATACAATAACTTTGAATGGTCCTCCTACTCCAAACTTGTAAACACTGGGTCTGTACTTCCGACTGTCACACGTGACCTTTCCAACGTGGTGACGTAATGGATCTCAGAGATAGCACAAGATGGGCATCTGTGGTTAAAAAGTCAACAACAAAAAAATGTAAAAATTTTTTTGACAATGACCGATCACTTTCTCGGCTGGGATCGTGTCGAGCCTTTGAAGCTACATTGAGGCTGACATTTGGACCTTCAAACCGTTGTTTGCCATTGAAATCCATTATATGGAGAAAAATCCTGGAATGTTTTCCTCAAAAACCTTAATTTCTTTTCGACTGAGGAAAGAAAGACATGGAAGATGACATGGGGGTGAGTAAATTATCAGGAAAGTTTAATTTGAAAGTGAACTACTCCTTTAGTGGTAGGCATTAAAGGGGTCATATAATGGTACATGCACTTTTACAAGGTGATTGTACTGAAATGTGTGTTGGCAGTGTCTGTACACAACCATCATATAATGATAAAAATCCATCCAGTGGTTTTGTTTTAATCTCCTTATATGTTTTCCCCTGCCTCAAATCGAGCCGTTCGAGCCTGTGACGTCACAAGCTCGCACACCCCTCACACGATTGTTGATTGACAGGAGCGTTTCAACACAGACCCGCCCTCGCTCATGAGGGAGCTGTCAATCATAGTCTGCGCGGTCATTGTTGATATGCTGGAGCACTGTCTATGAGCAGAATGGCGTCTAAGCGATTGTGGTGTTTTGTTCTTGGGTGTAATAACGAACACAGCAGTCATTTTAATGTTCCTAAATCCGAACCGCTGAAGACGCAGTGGCTGAGTTTGTTTTCGAAGGGAATATTCCCCACGAGCAACGTCAATGCTTTCATGTTTGCGCGAATCATTTCACACACCAGACTGCTTTATAAACGAGGATCAGTATAAAGCTGGATTTGCTAAGAAGCTGCTCATGAAAAAAGGATCGGTACCAGATATTCGTGTTCCTGCTGAATCTCCAGAAGACCGGAAGTGAGTGTAACGTTTTATTAAACTTTATATTAATATATTAATCTTTGCAAATCGCTAGCTGCACGCTTCACAATGAATGCGTCTAAGGTTTACACTCAGGGTACATTACGGCATGTTTTCTATGTAAGACGTTCTCAATATACACTCACCGGCCACTTTATTAGGTACCCCATGCTAGTAACGGGTTGGACCCCCTTTTGCCTTCAGAACTGCCTCAATTCTTCGTGGCATAGATTCAACAAGGTGCTGGAAGCATTCCTCAGGGAGTTTGGTCCATATTGACATGATGGCATCACACAGTTGCCGCAGATTTGTCGGCTGCACATCCATGATGCGAATCTCCCGTTCCACCACATCCCAAAGATGCTCTATTGGGTTGAGATCTGGTGACTGTGGAGGCCATTTTAGTACAGTGAACTCATTGTCATGTTCAAGAAACCAATTTGAAATGATTAGAGCTTTGTGACATGGTGGAAGTAGCCATCAGAGGATGGGTACATGGTGGCCATAAAGGGATGGACATGGTCAGAAACAATGCTCAGGTAGGCCGTGGCATTTAAACGATGCCCAATTGGCACTAAGGGGCCTAAAGTGTGCCAGGAAAACATCCCCCACACCATTACACCACCACCACCAGCCTGCACAGTGGTAACAAGGCATGATGGTTCCATGTTCTCATTCTGTTTACGCCAAATTCTGACTCTAACATCTGAATGTCTCAACAGAAATCGAGACTCATCAGACCAGGCAACATTTTTCCAGTCTTCAACTGTTCAATTTTGGTGAGCTCTTGCAAATTGTAGCCTCTTTTTCCTATTTGTAGTGGAGATGAGTGGTACCCGGTGGAGTCTTCTGCTGTTGTAGCCCATCCGCCTCAAGGTTGTGCGTGTTGTGGCTTCACAAATGCTTTGCTGCATACCTCGGTTGTAACGAGTGGTTATTTCAGTCACTGTTGCCCTTCTATCAGCTCGAACCAGTCTGGCCATTCTCCTCTGACCTCTGGCATCAACAAGGCATTTCCGCCCACAGAACTGCCGCTCACTGGATGTTTTTTCTTTTTCGGACCATTCTCTGTAAACCCTAGAGATGGTTGTGCGTGAAAATCCCAGTAGATTAGCAGTTTCTGAAATACTCAGACCAGCCCTTCTGGCACCAACAATCATGCCACGTTCAAAGTCACTCAAATCAACTTTCTTCCCCATACTGATGCTCGGTTTGAACTGCAGGAGATTGTCTTGACCATGTCTACATGCCTAAATGCACTGAGTTGCCGCCATGTGATTGGCTGCTTAGAAATTAAGTGTTAACGAGCAGTTGGACAGGTGTACCTAATAAAGTGGCCGGTGAGTGTAATTCATAATCCCACGTTTATACTGAACAATGCGTTATGGTTATTGTGTTATTGAGTTACAAATGGTGTATGTGCAGAACAGAGAGGCGGGGTGAGCAAAGCTCATTATCATTTAAAGTCATATGCACTGAAACGGCGTGCTGAAAACAGAGCTGTTTTTGACCAGGTAAAATAAGTGTTTTCTTACAATACTAATGAGAATTTTTAATTAAAGTATATTACAAACTAACATGACCCTAAAGAATCATATTAGCTTGTACAAAAATGGCATTATATGACCCCTTTAAAGGACAAGTTCGGTATTTTACACTTAAAGCCCTGTTTTAAGATCGTTTCTGATGAAATAGAACGGTTAAGATTAAAATTTGGACACATGCTGCTGGCCCGAGAATTTTCGGTTTCTGTGGTTGCACCCCCCCACCTCCACAATGGTTGCATAGGTGCACTGGAACAATCCTTCCTAAAACGCATTAAACTTTAGTTTACAAAGACGTGAAACTCACCGAGTGGTCTGGGGTGTTCACTGATATGCTCACACAAAAATCGCTGCAAAAGATGCTTTCCAACAGGTTTTATCGTAGTTTTTGTCCAACTCCATTGACTTGACTTGGGACAAAAACTACGATCAAACCCGCGTTTTAGGAAGGATTGTTCCAGTGCACCTATGCAACCATTGTGGAGGTGGGGGGGGTGCAACCACAGAAACCGAAAATTCTCGGGCCAGCAGCATGTGTCCAAATTTTAATCTTAACCGTTCTATTTCATCAGAAACGATCTTAAAACAGGGCTTTAAGTGTAAAATACCGAACTTGTCCTTTAATTCTCCCACGTGCATTGCAAGTTTTGACTGTTCATTCTCACTGCACCACAGAGGCCCCTGAGGAGGCGTACGACCCTCGATCTCTCTTCGAAAGGCTACAAGAGCAGAAAGACAAGAAACAGGAAGAATATGAGGAGCAGTTCAAATTCAGTAAGCGCTCATGCTGCTTTCCTCCCATAAACATCATCCCTTTATTTCTATCAAAAACAGATCTTTCAGATGACACGCATCGCACGGGCTCAGGTGGCTTGCCTCTCCCATCTATATTTGACCTCATTTTAGGGTTTATCCGTCACCGTTTGTGCAAAAACATGCGTGTGCTTGCATACACATGCGCTGGTGTGTGTTTGAGCATGTCGGTGGGTGTCTATGAGTGTGAACAGATGGGAGTGATGGAGATCAAAAGCAGGTCTGTTCTTGCGGGTGCTGATGGGAGACTGGCATGATCTTAGCATCTCGGCTTTATCTCTGTATCCCTGGTGACAAACCCACTCTCGGTCTCCCTAGCGACCATTGCTGCTCCTATTGCCGTTGATTCCAAGGGTGTTCTTGATCTACTAGCATGGTGGTCATATTCACAGACAATAGAACTGTTCATGATTGAGAAAAAATTCAATTTTCATGACGCTCGGTTCCTCAAAAAGAACCGTTTATGGAGTCTTTTTCATTCTATTGTTGTGTTTCTCCACAGAGAACATGGTTAAAGGCCTGGATGAAGACGAGTCCAGCTTTCTCGACGAAGTCTCTCGGCAGCAGTCTCTAATAGAGAAACACAGACGGGACGAGGAAGCTAAAGAGATAAAAGAATACAGGATATCCTTTTGCACCTTAAAGCACTTGCAATATTACTGTCATGCACTCTTGAAAAAAATTGACAGGGAGTTTTGCTTTCTGCCTGAGTCTGTCTCTATGTTCACCTTCGTTAAGCTGATGGTAGAAGCTTCAGCTGTCAAGCGCAATGATGGCTGGCTGGTGAAAAGTAAAAAAAGAGTTCTTGTACCTTGTTAGTGTGCATGTTCTCAAACGAGACAGCCTCAAGAGGAACCCGACGCACTGACAGAAATTCATGCTGGCTTGGCAAATGGCTTAGAGGTTTGGAAAACAGACAGTCTCTGTGTGTTCAGTTTCAAGCAGTTAACTTTGTTTTACAGATGGATGTTTTTGGACTATACCTTGTCATGCAAAACCTTTCACATAAAGAAATAGAAATACTTTTCAAAATTCATACGGAATGGTCGCGGTAATAATTTCGAGAAGAGGTCTGAAATCAAACTTCTTTAACTTGACAAGGCGTCTAAAAATAGACAAGACGCTGAAAAAGTAGCGAAATGTGCCATAAACGGGCGTAATTTTCACCACTTTTTGCCAGCGCCGATATTGTTCCCACCACTTTTTGAAACATCTCGCGGCACGGATGTAATTAATACAAAAGAAACACCTCCGGTTGATTAGCAATTTGTTCGTTTGTGTAAAATAAGACGCGATCTGGTGCATACTGAGTGCTCGTTGCAGCTGTTATCAGTGGCGGAAGGCAACAGTGTTCTCTAGGCGCTCGTGCATAGTCTTCACACAGACAAGCGCTTCAATCTATGGTTCAAGGTGTTTAAAAACCTAGAACCTCTAGCACGACATGCTTAACAAAAATTCTACCACCCGTGCATTCACACACAAATGTTCAGTGCGGATCTACTTATTATTCACTAATGTAAATACTCTTGAGACTAACAATGTATTGTATAATAGAAAATGCAGGGATGAAACTATCACATATAATAATAAAATAAACTCAATGTACTATTGAAATTGTTTTCTGATATTCTCAAATACACACTCATACACACTCCTGTCCCACCCACTTTTTAAAGCAAAGTTGCCACTGGTTGTAAAGACCTGTTCACACTAAGAATGAAAACTATATTAGCAAACACACGATAACGGTCTGTTTATTATGAGCGTGCGCTGCAGTTATATAGTCTGTCACTTTAAATTCTAAAGTCAGCACGAAACGGAACTTGCGTTTGTCTTTTCTTTCCTATTGTGACACATATCCAAGATCTTCTCAAACAAGAAAAAATGTAGGGTGGGACTTGATTTTGTCCAACAGGAATTGATTAAATCCAAAAGGTTGTCCTGCCCTCGTGCCAGTATACACATCATCAGAGGTCCTGTCCCAAATGGCACTTTCAGCCTTGTGGCTTCCGTGTGCGCATGTTTGTTAAGTCTATGAGACCCTAGGGTCTCGGCAGTGTCCTATTTGTCATTTTAGGTTTCAGAAGGGTGTTCGTGAGGGCCCTCTTTGCGGCCAATATGCGCCCCCGGTGTGCACTTTTGCCGAGCCCGCACTGAAGCGAGCTCTGCAGCAGACTTCAACAAATACTGCAATATTCCATAAGAAAAGAATTGTACATTATTTTTCGTTCTAATAAAAAAATCGTTCTAAATTGCCATTCGCACAGGACAATAACTATAAAGTTTTAATAATCGTTTGATTCTATGGGAATAGGGAAGTCCACACTAAGGTCAAAGAAGAACCATAGTTGGAACCAATTTCAGAGCGATTTTTCCAACTGATGAACGGTAAAAACAATGACAGCCAATCAGAATCCACCCGACTTTAACGAGCTTGAGCATGGTGTACTGTATACGGTAGGGTGTGTTTGTTTGGGTCTCGACTTCAAATATCAAGTGTTTCTCAGAAATCACTTACTGCACCTTTAATTATCATAGTCTTTGGTTTGAAGTTTGAACTGGTGCTAAGGTCAAAGATGTCCATCTAGCGCATGTTTACATAAAAAAAGTCGTCAGTTTTTTCAGTTTCTGCTTTATCTTTTCAGCGCCACAGAAAGAAAACATTTTACCAGCAGATACCCTGAACTCTCAAACCTTGCTCACTTGAGGTATACAGGTTCCAAAAACATTTAGTAAAACTTAAATTTAAACACATTTTCTTTTTTTTTCTTTTTTCTTTATTATTAAAAATCACATAAACTAAGTGGTCCATTCCCTTGTTCCATTAAGATTTATACAAAGTGTTTTATTAAGATCTAGTTTTTTTTAGCAATTTAAAATTCTTATAATATGAATAATATTTAATGATTATTCAATTCAATTAGATGGAAATTTACTATTAATTGAAATGTGTAAATCTTGAAAAAAGGCTCAACCTTTTTTTGAGTGTACATACGTACAATGACTCCCGAACAAATGACTCTTTTGAGCTGTTTCTTTGAATGAACAGATAGAGAATGGTTTGAATCAATTATATGAATCCTATGCAGGGCTGAATCATGTTTTGTGTCAGTATTATTGTGTGTGTGTGTGTTTGGTGTGTAACAATGAATTATGAATTACAGCAGATTGTTCCACATTAGCACAAATTTGTTGCGTTAAACTATCGAAATCAAAGGTCATGCTTTTATCCAAATCATATATAACATACAATTGATTTCTCATCATGTAACATCTAATACGATCAGATTTTCTCTTCTGCCAATCAGGTATGCCTGTAGATAGAAGGTTGGAGGATGCGTTGTCGTGGCAACTGAAACCTTTCTCTGGGCTTGATAACTGCATCTAAAAGCACTGCTGAGAACCATGATCTGTAGAATAATACAGTAATGTGCCCTAATTCTACTAAATTTGCCTCCCGTGGAGGCACCAAATTCTCTTACCTGTAAGTGTGTCAACTTTTTAGGCCATCTGTATGCACTAAACGAAGAAAGGAAGTAGGTTTGATTGCCGTGGTAGCTTCTGTGGTGACTTTTTTGAGCGTTTGCCCTCATTATCCTAGCTTCCTCATCTGTCTGTGGGTTTAGTTTTGTTTGTGTGCTGTTAAAGTGGGGCTCTCCAAGAAGTTCATTTAGGTTTATGAGAACGTTTCATTATAAAAGGAAAAACTGCATTTGTCTAGTGGCTTACCACAACAGCAGGGTCGGAAAGTATGATTGCTGTGAAGCTTACTCACAGTTTAATTACACCTAAGTGCATGTCAGTGATTTTTCCTTAACTAGTGAACCTCACAGCGCTCTGCAGAAGCTGGCAGCCACCGAGAGCCAGAAGAAGGAGCCAGAGAAAAAGGCAGGACCCAAACCCTCAGAGACCCACAGAACCAGTCACCTGTCTCAGGCCCACCTGCTGGCTGGGGCAGTGAAACGACGCAGGTACCTCAATGTCTATTCAGTTATTATAGTTAGGCCTGGTTTCACTGACAGGGCTTGGATTAAGCCAGGACTAGGCCTTAGTTCAATTAGAACATTTAAGTAGCTTTTAGAAAAACTGCCTTAGAAAAAACATTAGTAGTGTGCATCTTGAAACAAAACAATGGCACTGACATATTTTGAGATAAGTCAGTTAAGTTGCTTTCAGTTTAAACAGCTCAAACATGCATTTTAGTCTAAGACGATCTGTGAAATCAAGCATTAATGTATTTTAAACCTGTAGAAATCTGAGACTGCATATTCCTTATGTATAATGATTTATGATTAATTTTTGTCTTTGTACAGCTCATCTCAGTCCTCAGAAGGGAGTAAAAAGCAGAAAGTAGAGGAGACGGTAGCCGGCAATGGCAGTCAGACAGGTGAGCATTGTAGTGTAATGCTGCCTTCACTTAATGTAATTATGTAAAGTTATTTTCAGATCATTATTGGATCTGTAACTGTTTTAATTGCTTTAAAAAAAGTTCATTTTTTTAAAAGTATTTTAAAAAATGTTTTAGAAGTTTAATACCTGAAACTTACGACAGTGCTGTGTTTTATGGCAGAAAATAATTTTGATGACTCATTTTGTAAAAAAAAAACATGTACACTACTGAACACTAGTTTTGGGTCAGTTTTTAAGAAATTACACTTTTATTCAGCAATGATGCATTAAATTGATCAAAAGCAACAGTAGAGACTTTTACATTGTTACAAAAAATATCTATATTCTATTATTATTTTTTTAAATTTCTATTTATTAAAGAATCCTGATTTTTTTTTTTTAAATAATTTTTTTCACAAAAAGTTTAGCTGCAAAACAGTGATAATAATAAGAAATGTTGTTCACACTTTAGGGTCCAATTCTCACTATTAACTAACTATTAACTATGACTTTTGCCTTAATAAACTCCTAATTACTGCTTATTAATAGTTAGTAAGGTAGTTGTTAAGTTTAGGTAATGCATAGGATTAAGGGATGTAGAATATGGTAATGCAGAATAAGGCATTCATTTGTGCTTTATAAGTACCAATAAACAGCCAATATCCAAGTAATATTCATGCTAATAAGCGACTAGTTAAATACAATAAATTCGTGACCGCGCGTATAGGGAGCAGCGGTGCTGAGCGCGCATTCTACAAGATAAGACATTTACCAGACGTTTAGTCTGTTGCGCAACGAATCCTCCGCCATCGTCACGCGATCAGTGAACTGTGATTCGTGCTGCACTGATTGCAACGGCAACTCGCGCTGGATGAGCAGAGCAGACTTTTGCATTAGTTTATAATGGTTTTTATTTTTTTATAAAAACAACAAAACGATAGTTTAGGCGAATGTGAGTGTAGCGGTGGAATATTAATGGGGATATCGCGAGACAGCTTTTTCACTCGACGAGAAATCTCGTCATATTTAGTCTCGCGAGATCTCGTGGCACGAGATCTCGTCACACCCCTACTATTAACTATGACTTTTGCCTTAATAAACTCCTAATTACTGCTTATTAATAGTTAGTAAGGTAGTTGTTAAGTTTAGGTAATGCATAGGATTAAGGGATGTAGAATATGGTAATGCAGAATAAGGCATTCATTTGTGCTTTATAAGTACCAATAAACAGCCAATATCCAAGTAATATTCATGCTAATAAGCGACTAGTTAAATACAATAAACTGAAGTGTTACCGAAATTTTTCTTGAGCACCAAATCAGCATATTAAAATGATTTCTGAAGGATCATGTGATAATGAAAACTGATGCTGAAAAATGATGCTGAAAATTCAGCTTTACCATCACATGAATAAATTTGAAATATATTAAGATAAAAAAATTAAATTGTAATAATATTTCACAATAGACAATCATTGTAAGTGCATTTGTCAACACTTTTTTTTCTTTCCAACTGACAAAAAAATTCGGTGGCATTTGACAGCGCTTGTATTTTACCTGGAATATTTCTTTAAATAATGTAAATGTAAACGTTTTGTAATATTTACTGCTAGAAATCAGGAGAAACATCATATTGATTCACCTTCCCATATTAACCTGCCACGTCAGAAGTCAAATGCATCAGAGAATGCGTGCGCTCTATGTGCGTGTATTGTTTTGTGTTCTCAGAGCAGGAGGCGGTTGAGCCCAAATCCCCTGGCGTGGACGTGACCCGCTCGGGCGTTCTCCACCTGCCCTCCGCCGCTGTATGCGTGGGCATCCTGCCAGGGCTCGGCGCTTACTCCGGCAGCAGTGATTCTGAATCCAGCAGCGACAGCGAAGGTAGCGAGATTGAGATTGGCTCTCCCATAAATCGCTACAGGCTCTTCAGATAGACACACTGACAGAACACACTCACTCACTATCACCTGTGCTGGCCTAGGCTTGGGTGCCGCCCCCTTGCCTTCTCAGCGGCGCGATTTAGCTAGATCGACTAAAACGATTTAGCTCTAGGTATCCGTTATTTCAGTGTTGGATAAGGCTGTTTAGTACACTTGCTTGATGTTTATTAAAGGCTGTAATGTTAACTTCTATTGTGGTTGATGATGTCTTGTGCTTTCAAAACATGACACTTCCCCCATCCTCCTCATATTACGTTCTATACAGTTTAAACCCCTGGCAGCTTAACCTGGTGACGCACCTTCCCATCTACCCACCCTTGCGGTTTCTGCAGAGCTCTAGTGGACAAGGGGACACTGACTGACTGACTGACAGCTGTGGATCAAGAAGACATGAAACATTTAGTCCAAATCTTTTACCATCACAGGACAAAGCAGACATATTATGGGCTTGTTTGAAGATGTTGAAGAAGTCCTGGTTGAATTTTACATTTGTTTGATGTTTCTTTTTTTTTTTTAAGACAAAATGCTGCAATGCTAAGAATGCTGGAATTTTCAAGAAATGTGCCCTATAAGGACATGAATCTGTGTTTGACTGTTCACTGGGAAATAACCAGTGATAACAGAATGGAAAATAAATGTGTTTCTCACGTTTTTCGGCTTTTTTTCTCTTTTTTCTTATCAACATAAAACCGCTTTCAAGACCCATTTTAGTTCTGTAATAATGTGAGTTTCTGAGTGAAACTGAATATTCATTGAGGAAAAATTAATGGATTGTGGAAAATTTCCATACGAGAATTGAGCCAGACTTGAATGAATTTTTACAGTTAATTGTGGAGAATTACTCCCCGCTTGAAATGCTGTGAGCTGTGAGGCTTTTTGAGGGTAAAGGTTAATTTCGCCCCCGGAAGCATTTTAGTGTTTTAATTATTTACTTAAGTAAGAGTAACCTTTTTTTAATATTAACGTTAATCGGCATTAATAGAGTTAGCTAGTGCTAATGAAGATTTTTAATGGGCTGCAGTAACCTAAAACAATGCTTAAATAGCTATAGCATTTGGCTACTTTTTAAAGGGATAGTTCACCCAAAAATGAAAATAATCAGTTATCAGTTACTCAACGATTTAATTCCAAGACTTTCATTCATCTTCGGAACACCAATGAAGACATTTTTAATATTCCCTAGTTTTTTATCCATTAAAAGTCCATGCAACCAAAATGTTCTTGCTTCAAAAAGTTGCTTTATATGATGAACAGATTTAATTTACGCTTTTATTCATAAATAAACATTGATCAATGCACATACATAAATTTATGGTAAACACGGATTCTCAACTGTGCTTGCTTGATATGTGAGAACTAACCACATTGGTTTGTAATGATATTTTATGGTTTTGTCATTAATTACTCGCCCTCATGTCGTTCTAAACCCGTAAGACACTTGTTCAACTTCGGAACACAAATGAAGATCTTTTTAATGAAATCTGAGAGATTTCTGTCCTTCCATTGACAGCTACGCAACTACCACTTTCAAGCCCCAGAAAGGTAGTAAAGACATCATTAATGTAATCCATGTGCACTCCAGTGGTTTAGCCGCAGTTTTAAGAAGCTAGTGCTTTGTTTGCGCAAAAAAACCCCATCATTTACCACTTTATTTACAAAATATTAATCTCGATCTTGCGTTCACGCAACGTCTGCTCTTGGGTCAAACTCAACGCATGTTGGAGATTAATATTTTGTATTTATTACCTTTGGGCCTTGAAAGTGGTAGTTGTGTAGGCTGTCAATGAAGGGACAGAAATCTCTCAGATTTCTTAAAAAAAAAAATCTTCATTTGTTTTCTGAAGATGAACGAAAGTCTTTTTTGGAACGACATGAGGGTGAGTTATTAATGACAGTATTATCATTTTTGGGGGAACTAACCCTTTAAGTATATGTGGTCCTTTAAGTATATGTGATCTATACAAAGTGTTCTAAAAGAACAGCAGTACTTTATCACTTAGACATAGTGTTACTTGAAGGTGTTGTTGTGACTCACTAACAACCTGCAGCTCTAATCGGTTCCCGAATCAATGCGTTTGTGCATCATGTGATGTGTGCACCAGTCATTATTTTCTCAAATGAAATTTATTGACCTGAGTGGAACATAAACAACTGATAAAACTGTACAAAAATCAACAACACCACCTTGACCATGGCACCATACGCTTATCACTTAATACAAATCACTACATAAAAGGTACTCTAGCTTTCACTTCTCTTAAAACACAGAAAACGGTAGTATAACGTTACATTCAGCCAAACACTGTTACATATTTTGTGATAGACACAAATGGCCGTTGCATTTCAATCGATAATTCGTCATACACATACTTATATATATAAACCAATAAATAAAAACATTTACTAAAAACACTTATGTACAGAAAAACATGCACTTTGTCCATTGAATTGGTCAAGGAGGGTTTGTAAACAGTTAGCAGGTTTTGGCAACATGCAGTGTGAACTTCAGGCTTCCGGCTCTTATTCCGGCATTGTGTTGCTAGGCGACAGGTTCCTCTGTTTGAAATACTGTGTGACCTGTTGCGGCAGCTCTGCCAATACGGATTTGGCTAAAGTTTCCTTCGGAGCCTGCAAGAACAACAAACACACGCAACGACATCGTTGAGGATGCATATTTAAGTACAAGCTGGCAGTGGACACTTGTTAGATTGTTAAATCCACTTCCATGTAATGAAAACGAAGAAATGGCAGACACGTTCGGTTGTGTGGCGGTGAATGTTGGCACTGTTTCCTCCCATATTCTCTCTAAGCTAAATGATTTTTAATTTCCTCTGAATGGAGCCCAAATGAGGCAGTGCTGCCCGTTCCCTCCTGCTGTTGAGGAAATCACATGGCCCACAGACCGCCTACTCGTACTCCTACTGAAGATTCTGTTTACATACGTGATCCAGGATTGGATTCACTTCAGAACAACAAGAAACTATCCAGAGGTCTGTGGCAACAGAAATATTGATTATATGCGTAAGCTAAAGCCTCTGGGTCAATTCATCTGCATAATATTGAGAGTTTAATGCTGCTGCTCGATAAAGACTTTTTGACCCTGCATTGAGGTAACCATTTTTAAAGCATTGAATCATCATGCACCCAGTGACAATACCTTTATATAACTGAACCAGTGTAGAATCAAGAGATCAAGCGAGAGAGGGAATCGGACTCACGTTGCGAAAGTCCCTGAATGGGACAAACTGCACGATGTCTCGGACCGCCTCCTCTCCTGTGTAGGATCGCAGCACGCTGCTGTCTCCATCCAGAAACTCCATGGCGGTGAAGTCGGCATTGCCCACCCCGATGATAATGATGGACATGGGAAGCTTGGCGGCTTGGACTATAGCGTGACGTGTTTCGTCCATGTCGCTGATCACTCCGTCAGTAATAATCAGTAGTGTGAAGTATTGCTGCAAAAGAAGAAAGGGAAACTGTAAAAGGAGCCTGTGGAAGGTCACATGCTCACATATCTCTTCATCCCAGTGCTGTACTCTTAAATAGCACATGAACCAAATTTTGTGCATTTCCTGGAATCATCTTGTTAAATCAGACAGTTTCAAATCAAACCGTTTTAAATCAAAGCAGAGGCTACGATACTGTAAATGCAACCAATACAGAACGTCAGTCAGGGCTCTAGACTGAAGCCAAATGTTCGCATTTAGTGACTTTTTTCTGTCGCTGCGACTAAACTTGTTAGAGGTCGCACTGGTGCCACCACCACATTGCCCAACTGATAAGAGCTGTCATTTCTGTTGCATATGAGAAACATCAAACGATCACGCGACACCGTTACTATACAGCGAGAGATCCAGTGAGAAAGTCTTTGAATTTGCTGCAGTATTAATAACATCGCTACTGCGTGATCTAGTAAGAAGCATTGAAATTCAGTGCAGAATTCTCTGTTATAAACCATAGATACCAGATCAAACAGAGCTGATGTGGAAACCAAGAGAAACATTGTGCCATGAACGAAAACAGTTGGCTTTTCAGTCCACAAATCACCAACATTCACCATGGATTTAACGGTAAACATGGTATTGTGGCAGAAATAGTCGAATGTTTTTACATTATTCATATTTAGGGCTCGTACAACCTTTTGAGAGTGAAATTCAAGCAGTTTTCAAGGACTTTCAAGTGCTTCACACTTTTCCCAGCACTTCAAAGCTCTAAATATGATCCAGTTTAAATGTTATTTTTAATGTGATGACCAAAAACATTATTTGTTCATCTATCAAAGATTGTTTCCAAAGTTGTAACACGTGGCAAACAAACGCTTTTATTTAATGCCGTTGCTGTACAGTAGCTAGGGTGTTCTAGGTGATTGCTACGGGCATTGCCACGGTGTTCTGGGTGGTTGCTAGGACATTGCTATGGTGTTCTAATGTGTTACTAGGGTGTTTTGTGGGTTTACTTATCCAAGTCAAAAGAGACTTTTCTATGATTTTCTTGGCACTAGATATGGAGTACACAATGCTGTGGTTGCTAGGGCATTGCTAAGATTTTTGGTGTAATTGCTAGGGGGTTGCTAAGGTGTTTGGGGTATTTCCTATGCTGTTGCTAGGGTGTAGCTAGCAGATTGTTTAAGTGTTCAGGGTGCTTTACTTAAGCCCCAATTCAAAAGAGACATTTCTATGATTTTCTAGGCCAGACATGGAGTCCACTTTGGTGCTCTGGGTTGTTGCCTAGGTGTTTGGGATAGTTGCTATGTGGCTGCTAAGGAATTTTGGGTAGTTGCTGGGTTGTTGCTAAGCTTTTAGCAAACATGTTCTAGGTGGTTGCTAGCGGGTTACTAAAGTGTTCTGGGAGGTGTTTTGGGGGTTTACTTGCCCAAGTCCCAAGTACAAAAGTGCCATTTCTATGATTTTCTCTGCCCTAGACATGGAGTCCATTCTTAATATAAATGTTGGGTTTTTTTGCCCTTTTTATCATCCGCCTGGTGAAAATCATATATACTGTATAATCGCTTAGAAAAGCCCAAGCTCAATGATTTGACGTTTTGAAAAACCTCTAACCCTTACTTATGAACAACAGTATTTAGCAAGAGCTGCTAATGACAGATATTTCATCTAGGCCCAAATCCGACAGTTTACTCTGAGATACAAAGACAGAGTGAAGGAAAATACGATACGTTTATGGGCTGTAATTCACGGTCCTCCCCCCACACAAAACAGGCAGACAGAAGCTGGAGTAGATGTGTGGAGGGATTTACGCTGTCACTTTCCCTGCCTCCTGCTCTCCGTGGCAGCTCTTCTCTGACAGTAACACTTAGCATGGAGCGCTGCCCGTCTCTCAAACCATAATTCATAGGCACAATACTTCAATACTTCCTCCAGGAGTCCAGCCTAACTACACACTCTCTGAAAGAAGAAAGTTGGATCTGCCACAGCGAAAGTTACACATAGAAACTGGGGCTTTAGAGGCTGATCTAAAAGCTAATTGGCCTTAAATTTAGCTGGTAATGTGACCTGAATAAGCATAGCGCACGGGAAATTGTTCTTTATTTTTTCACTGTGGTGAGCCGAGACATAAATATAGTATTTACCACAGTACACACTCTTGTGGACAACTAATCTTTGAGTCAAGTGCCTCGAAACAGCATTGCATAATGAAACATCATGCTAAAGTGTTCCCTCGCTTGCTCTAAAAATATTGAATCGCTTATGCTGTCTATGGCATAATAGTGGAGCTTACTAAGGCAAGTACCCAGAGCACACTACCATCATGGTGGCGATTTTTGAACAGGCAAGTACCACTTATATATTCCTAAAAATTCAAAAAAAAAAAAAAAAAGTATTGTTATTTGGATAATGTAAGAGATCACTGAATATTAGGGGTGTAACGGTACACAAACATGACGGTTCTGTACGTACCTCAGAATTGAAGTCACGGTGCGGTACGGGTTCGGTACAGCAGGAGGGAGAAAACTAAACACAATATTGCCTCTTCTTTTTTTCTTTAAATTAAATTGTTTTTTTAAATGTGTATGTGTTTAAATAAATTATATTATAATTAAAATTTTCTAAAGGATAAAAAAAAAAATCTATCTTAGCTAATGCTGTAAACTACATATGGGAAGCCCTTAATTACACATTACTATATTAAAGGTTACAATTAACAACCGAGCCCAAATTATTAAATTGAGTTGTTATTTATTTGTAGATAATCAACAAGTGTAAATTTGCATTAACTTCTAAATCTATTTCTAAAGTAAATTTTCTACTTCAATTCATTTTTGAAATATAATCATTTACACAGTGGCTGTCCGCTGTCATAATTTGTTTTCGTGACAAATTTATTTAAACCTTAAATAGGCTAATCAAGACATTTCTAACAGGTAAAGTAAATAGAATAAATAGGCTAATAGTAAATGCTTCTCTCTAGAGTTCCTTTCTCTAGTGAACCTGCTGTCATCACTAAATACCTGAGGTAAATGTAATGCTATGTGAGATATTATACTCAAGCTGTTTTATTGATATCTTTCCGCAGTTGAAACACTGGTCAACATCAATCTTAGTATCTTCTTCTTCTTCTTCTGCGTTTTTTACTGGTAGCATGTGACTGAATGTATTTGTCGTGCGATACGTGGTACGGTACGGGACGAATACATTTACCGTAACTTACACCCCTACAGAATATTATTACCAAGAAGGCAACATAAACAGTGGACATTCATCTGAAACAGAAGAAATCCAAGACCGTGCCCTCTTCCCTTAGGTGTATTATGACCAAATGAGCAGTACATTCATGCGTAATGGAACAAGGGACAAGGCTGTGCCCCCTGCCCTAACAGCCATACTGTATTGCTGAGACACTGTGGGCAACACATCCTGTAGACACTGTGTTAACCGTCCTAAATATACTCACTCAGAACATAACGAAGTCACACAAGCTGTCTTATCAATTATCATCCAAATAACCAACATATAACAAACTAAAAACCCCAAGATAATGCAGGAAACACGTTGGCGCACAATCCCTAATTCGTTTGGATTCCCTAACCTTTACAAAGACACTGTTTTGGACAGGCTTAAACACAGTTAGTATCTGCTAGCTGCCGGGCTTCTTGCGGTCCCTGCCCAGCATCACCAGCAGTGGACTGTGTATGACAGCGACCTCTTCCTCCCTGCTGTGGTCTCTGAAGTCTGGGCTTTTGATGTGCTATAACAGACAGGCTCATTAGCGTCTCATTACACAGAGCAGAGACGCATACGCCGCTTAATTGAATATTTAGACACATATAATTGATTGATTGCCTCATAAAGTGTTCTAGCACAAAATGTACACTAATACAGCACTTACGAAACCACATTTCTTGATCCCTTGGCCATTTAGTTGTAGTGGAAACAAATAATGACTAGCACACTTGAGGAGTTCACAAAACCCATTCTGCTTTAAGAGACCTTGCAAGCCCACAGCACTATCTTCCTCCTACTGCATTATGGCTCTATTCTTCTCTATCTCTCTTCACTACCCATTTTTATCTTTTAGAGGTGACAGGGTGCAATTAGGGATAGAAAGCGCTCTAGGCTCTCCTGAAGGAGGTTAAATAATAACTAACTATTAAGTTTTCCTTCCAGGCCAAGCGTTTGGTTAAGAAGTGTGAGTTCAGCACTGTGTTCAGCTCATGATCTGCCACCAGAGGAACTGCCTGCACTCATCTCAGGTTATAGTTTTGATTGACGTTTTTATTGAGCACCAGGAGAGATACCGCTATGTAAATTACATATTTCATTGGCTTTCATTGTTTTATTTTAATTTATTTTAACCCTGTAAGCAGCTGAGTCGTTTTAGAGGTGCATTTGTAATTCATTACATAAAACATTTTGGGTGAATCCCAAGAAAACATGCCCTGGTCTCATTTCGCCCCAAATTCAGATGAGAAAAATAATTGTTTTGCTGAAAGAGTCAAGACAATGAATATCTTTCTCAAACTCTTCATAAGCATTTTGACATTCTACTTTTCTGTAAATATTAATAATTAACTTGTGGATTATTATGATTATATTCTCATTGCTGCAAAAAATTATACAATATAATATAATTTATACCAATTTTATTTTTATAATATATATATATATATATATATATATACAGTATATATTATAATTTATGCTTTTATATATACAGTGTATATATATATATATATATATATATAAACTGTATATATATATAAACTGTATATACTGTATATACACACTGCTTATATATATATATACTGTATATATATATATATATATAATTTATCTATGTATACTATTATATAATTCTATTAAATGTATAGTCATTTATTACAATGATTTTTAAATAAAGGTACAAAGTACACTGTAAAAAATAATATGATCAATATGATGATGTTATGACAATATATTGCTTTGCATTGCTTTAACTCACCAAATTAAGTTACACATTTTACAACTGTTTTTTATAAGTTAAACAAGCTTCAATTCATTTTAAGTCAGTTTAATGTAATTTAAGTTGAAATTACTTAAATATTCCATAAATGGAAAAAAATTACATAAATGTATACCATGTAAGTAAACACTTAACAATTTGAAAATAATTTAAACAGTATTAATATTATATTATGATTTCCGTTACACGAGAGTAGATGTTAAAACTTCATGCTGATTTGTACTCGGCTTTCGCCAAGATAAGCAACACTAACCCCGGATTTCCACCAACTGCAGAACGGCTGCGGATCGGCTCCGCTGCGTGTCGGATCCGTGCTCCGCCGTCCTTCGATACCTACCAGATACGGATTTGTTGCGGAACGGCTGCGGCCATGACTGACAGCTGAAGTCACGAGGACACACGATATCGAATTTACGTTTGATCGCGCGATATAACAGGATGTAGTTTCTATAAACAGAACCACAAAACCAGCAACAGTTTGTTTCCATCCAGAGGAGTACAGGGGAAACAACTATGTGCTGACCTGCTGATCTCCCTTTTTTGTGGAGATTATTGTGATTCTAGTACAATATTTATAATTAAATATAATCAACTTATAAAATGCTAAATGTTTATTTGGGTTCCTTTTTGAATTAAAGTTAACTATTGTTCTTGTTGGAAAAGGGAAAACTATATTTTTACTTTGGAAATTACCGGATGTTTTATTTAGTTTCTGTGCTCGACTTCCTGCGGCGCTCTCCGGCATCCAGCAAAAATAGAAACTCTGCGTATCTTCTCCGGAGGGCTGGGACGGAGTCGGAACACAGCCGTTCCGCAGTCAGTGAAAATGCACACATTGACTTTAATGGAAACCTATTGACTCCGCCGCTGTTCCTGAGCGGATCCGCAGCCGTTCCGCAGTTGGTGGAAATTGGGGGTAAGACGTAGCTTTACAGTAACCTATGCTTCACCCATTTACGCTTCTTTCCATATGGTGGTGTGACTCCCCTTCTGTCCGGCGTTAACGACTGTAGTGTACTTGGCGCGTCAGCACACACGACGGCTGCAACTACAGTGTGGTCTCCCTAGTGGACCAGCACGACAACCGTCTGGATTGAGCCGAGTAGGGGAGATCTGTAGGGTCTTCAAGTGGGCGCCTTCCGTCCTCAGTGTTTCGTCGACTAGCCCACGACACCTCAAGAGGGCTCGACAGAGACTCTGGCGTCCCAGAGTCACCCCCCTCCGTCCCCCACTCAACTCAGCCCAGCTTACTGACCTCTACATCCCTCCTGCTGCTGAGACCTAACCACAATCTCACAATCTCTCCGTAACCCAACCATACGCACCAACCCGTTTGACTAAGGCTGTCGAGCCCCACTGGTGCATTAATATGCAGTTTCAGTGGCAACGGTTCCGTATGGCATACCACCTACCGCAAAAACACAATATCTGCCCAACCACCCGTCATTCATGCAATATACACAGGAACGTAATGACTGTAAACACTATACAACCAATACAAATAAACCAACAGACTCTTCAAGTTTTCAAGAATTCTAAGAAAACGTAGCGTGGCGGCCTGTACACAGCCAGCTAGAATCTTTCCGTCTCAACCACAGCCAGTTGCTGCTCCTTTCTGCTGCTTCAGATAAGTTCTTTACTGTGCGACGCAACTCTTGGCCACTGAATCCGACGTCTCTGAGGGTTGTAGAGTGTGCCACAAAACCTCGACAACCAACTTCCACTGGATAAACCTGGACTCTTCATCCTCGCTGTTCTGCTTCAGTGGCCAGATGAGCATACCGCAGTTTCTTCCTCTCATATGCTTCATCTACCGCATCCTCCCATGGCACTGTTAACTCTATCAGTTGAACAATGCGTGCAGATCCAGACCACAAAACAATATCTGGTCGTAGGTTAGTGGTGGCAATCTCAGGTGGAAAAATAAGCCGTTGATCAAGATCAGGCAGCATCTTCCAGTCCCCAGACCAGTTGTCCTGGGCGAGAATTGGTGTTAGCACCTTTTCTTGGTGGTTGCTCGCCTGGGCGGAGGAATATTGTCTTCTGCGTGTAATGTTTTGCAAGAACAGGCGGCAACTTATTGGTCATACTACGCTTGCCTTCCAATGCTAAAGCCAAACATCGCAGTACTTGGTCATGGCGCCAAGTAAACCGACCTTGGCTAAGAGCCACCTTACATTCTGTCAAAATGTGCCTTAATGTGGCAGGTGATGAACACAAAGGACAAGAGGGATGCTCTCCTACCCAGAGGTTTAGGTTCTGCGGTGATGGGAGAACATCATATGTTGACCTAATAAGGAAACTGATCCTACTCTCTTCCATTGACCAAAGGTCTTGCCAGCCCATTTTGCGTTGTTCCACACTCTCCCATCTCATCCACTCTCCCTGCTTGGCCTGGAAAATGTGCTTTATACACCTCGTCCTCTCCTCCTGCTTTCGCACCTCGTTGACTACCAGCTTCCTCCTTTGAGCTGGGCCTGCCTTGTGCCATTTAGGAGGAGCTAAACTGAGCCCAAAACCCCCTCTTCCATTATAAATATAGTGTGTGTGTGTGTGTGTGTGTGTAATGTATATATGCAATACAATGCAAAAATGCTTGTACTTCAGAGGCTTCATGTGAGTCACCCTTTTATTTCATAAAAAATCTAATTTCAGCTTATTTAAACATTTCATTTTAGAGTTATAAATGTTCTAATCAAGTCTGGAGCACATTTGTGTGCCATGCCAATCGTCGGTATGATGACTGCACTGGCATTCTGTGTAGCCTTGTTCCATCGCAACAACTGAAAAGCGTCGCTCCGCTCTCCTCCTCTGAAGCTGGCCTTGCTGCTGGCCTTTACACAGAACAGACCTGAGGGTGCAGCCTCATTAGTCATTAAAACCCAAGAACAACTGGGGAAAAAGAGAGAACATTTGTTCGCTGAGTCTACTTCTATAAATAGCTCTAATTGAAAAGGGATTTTAATGGTTGTTTTCCACAGGGCTGATAATAAGAGTAGGAGAAATTGTGTGCACTGTGCTGTTCAAAGCCCCTCAACAGACTTTGAACTAACAACCAAAGGCACATTTTGTGAGTGTCTTATGGAGCAATTAGGCTCTGCTGAGCCAGGGTCAGTCCTGTTGTCTATTACTACAGCAAACAACCACACAGGCACACCCTTCCAAACACCGGCAAGACTGGATAACTGACTTATTTTCCATCTGCATATGCAGAAAAATGGGATTTCCATATGCCACTTAAAGATGGCTCCATGGTTCAACTCCCTATACTGGAAACTCTAACAAAACTTTTTTTTTTTCAATATAAACTACTGTTCAAAAGTTTGGGGTTGGTAAGATTTTTTTTATGTTTTTGAAAGAAATCTCTTATGCTCACCAATTTATTTATTTGATTGATAATACTGTTAAAACACTAATATTGGAAATTATTATTACAAATTAAAAGTACTGTTTTCTATTTGAATGTATTTATTTTAATATATTTTAAAATGTTATTTATTCCTGTGATGGCAAAGCGGAATTTTCATTTCAGTCTTCAGAGTCACACGATCCTTCAGAAATTATTCTGGTATGCTAATTTGCTGCTCAAAAAAAAAACTTCAATGTTCCTCAATGTTAATAATAATTGGGCTATAATAATAGTTTTTTTTGTTTTTTTCAGGATTCTTTGATAAATAGAAACTTCAAAAGAACAGCACTTATTTGAAATATAAATCTTTTGTAACATTATAAATATCTTTACTGTATTTTTTTTTACCAAGCTTTTGAACGGTATAATAAAAGTGCATGGTGGCTAGAGGCTGTCAAGCTCCTGAAAGGACATAAAACGTACCATAAAAGTCATTTCTCAAAATTGTTACTCAAATTTGGCATGTCAGTAACAAAATGCGAGATTTGAGTGCTGAGGTTTTGTTCTTATTCTATGATTCATATTTTGAACTTGGCACTCACTGCCCCCTTTATTTCATTGTATGGAAAGAAAACAGCCAGTACATTCAGCTTAACTTCGCCTTTTGTACTCCAAACCAAAGAAAGTCATACAATATTTGCGATGACATGAGGGGGAGTAAATGATGACAGAATTTTCATTATTGTATGTACTTCTCCTTGAGTACAGTGAAGCAAACCAGTCGGTTTAACAGTAAAATTGTCTGTGCTGCAGATAAAGTGAGAGATTTTCAAAGTATGTGAATTTTTAAATATTTCAAAGAAAAAAAATCAATCTACACTTGATTCGGTTAGTAATTAATTCAAAATTGCAAGCTTAGAATCAGCTAGAGCCAAGAGACACTTGCAGAGCCACAGTTGAGACTGAAGCAAATTTTGCACACGCTAACAGGAAGTTAACAGAGTGAGCTAAACTTCACAAGTGGAAAGCTGTGGGAACACCCTGCCTGAAGAAACACAGACACATTGTGCTATCGCAGAAGAGAGTGAGCTCGCTTGTACCTCGCTCAAACGTTGCACATATCTACGAGTTTTACAGTTTCCACTCAACGTCTGAGGGGAAACACAGAGTAGTACTGTTCTTCTCTAAGTGGAGACATTTATGTAAAGTGTGTGTGGATCCACTCCAGTTTTTCCTCATAGTCTTATGGGCCAAGTTGACAAAAGTAGTGGGATGTAATGCGTCTAATGATGCTTTTAAATGGAGACTTGTTGTCCGGCTCTGCTCTGACACACATACACATCCGTCTATGACTTGAGGACAAGCCTTTTTGTTCATTTAATGAGTGGCCATTAACTGTTAAACTGCTAAACAGTGACAGCAGGCAAAAAGCACGAGACAGTCATTTGCTTTTGCATTTAAAACATTTAGCAGATGCTCTCATCCAGAGGGATTTCCAAAGTGCTTTAGCTTCACATGTGAGACTGCCATGGCCAACAGATGGCAAGCGTTTCAGACAGTTATCTGATAAATCCATCATTTATTCAATGTACAAGTTATCATACAATCCAAACAAGCTAAATGTACTTCCAAAACAGTAAAAATGAAGTCCATCCAAGCAATGAATGGTTTCTAGCACAAGACTAGCTTAACCAACTAGACTTCCTTCCTACTTTCCCTGCAGAAAAACCATGCTCCTCCTGAACTTTTTGGTACTTACTGCGGCAGTGTCCTGCTGGAGGGCCTGGGTAGCGAAGCGGGCCACGTGGTTGATGATGGGGGAAAAGTTGGTGGGTCCATAGAAGCGGATGTGAGGCAGGGAGTTGGAATAAGCTTCAACGATCCCCTCAACACCTGCATGCATATAAAACACCATCATTTATGCTACTGTAACTCTACACATCAACTTTATCCTGTCTCTAGTTATTTGAAAATAGATGTTTGTGAGCCTCACCTGAGCAGAAAGGGTTTGTGGGGTTAAAGTTGATTGCAAATTCATGGGATACCTGCAATACAAAGAGAAAAAGAACAACGATAAGAGTAGCTGGGGGGAAAAACAATCAAAACTAAAACAGCTAATGTAATTTTAATATAAATTATAAATTAAAGTCTCTAATGCTCACCCAGAATGCATTTATTTGATAAAAAAAAAATACAGTAATATTGGTAAATATTATAAAAAATGTTACTTTCTATTTTAATATATTTTAAAATGTACCAACTACTTCAGACTTTAATGTTTTATTATCCTTCAAAAATCATTCTAAGATGCAGATTTGATGCTCAATTTTTTTTTTACTTCTAATTAAAACTATTTCATGTAAATGCGGCTTATTATAGAAGTGAACAATTTCAATTCAACATGACAGCAGTTATTCATCAAATGATGATCAAATGATGGAGAAGAATGTTATTACTGGGAATATACATGAAGTGCCAAAGATGAGTGCACTTTTGGCATAATTTGCATACTTCCTTTCAGTGAATTGTGTGCTAATACAAACGCAACGTGTGCAAATAAACGGCGCTATCAGCGGGTGCAATTTATTCCTTGTGAAATGCCCCCCTCAGACTTCCTTGTATTCACTTCAGCGCCATGGCAACGCAGATGGGATGACAGTTGTATAATCACTGGGATATGTAAGTATTATTCATTTTCTTTATCTACCTCTTCTCTGTCTTGCACTTCACATTCTTGTTTCCATTTCACAGTTCCGAAGCATTAGCAGGCTTTCACATTCAATTCCATTTGATTATTTAATAGGACAACTAGTATGAGATGCACAAAAATAAACATGCAAAAATAAATTTACATTGACAAAAATGCACGCACATTTACGGACAATCTTTCTTACCTTCCAGTCGGGTGGGAGTTGAGCCCCGAATCCAAGTGCAGGAAACATTTTGTCCCTGTGGACATGAAGTGTGAAGGAGAAGTGTGATTTTACCAGACATGTGGCCATATGTAGACCTTTAAATTGTGTTTTTATTAAAAGCACTGTTACATACGTGTCATAGTCTTGGATGATCTGGCCTACAGCCCAGATGGCAGACAGATATTCGTTGCTGCCCATTGGGTTGATATAATGCAGAGATGACGGCTCCCTGGGGTTTCCATTGGACGCTGTGAAGTCGATGCCAACCTGGAGAAACACACATCCACAATGTAATACGGTAATGTGTGCCAATTGGGCTGGTATATAAAAAAGACAAGCAGCTGTTAGTACGATGCATTTCATAAGCTTTTCCCTCAGTTAGTAGGGCATCAAAGCTCCTAGCTAAAGGCGATGTTGTTATCACCCAGGGAGGTTGAACCGTCAGATCTGCTCAAGCTGAGATCTGATAGCTCTGTCCTATGGCGGTCATGAACCAGGAGACATGTTCTCTGACTACATGCTTACAAGACACATTACCAGTGCAGAGAGACCAGTGTCTAACCTTCACACTTGCTAGAGCACACCTAACCGCTGGATGATCACTCCCCCCGGGGCTGAAAACAGATTAATGAAGGAAAGGAAAGGGAAGAGAGTGGAAATGATAGGGCGAAGGGAATAGGAGGTGACAGAATGAGGGTGCCCTTTCTTGTAGTCATCCTCACATTGCCTGACATGGCCTCCGGGTGACTGAGCTGTGAAGTTTAGCACATGAGTATAAACCAAAGTGATGTCTACTATATTTTCTCTGGTGTGGCTGTTACAGCTGTTAACTTCACATTTTCCATTTCTTAGTGAGAGTACCTTTCTTGCAATAGATAAATATGGAATATACTTTACGCCCTTCACAGTATATAAATTCTGTCATCATTAACTCTTAAAAACTCAAAAACTTTTTTCATTTTTTTTGTGGAACACAAATGGAGATATTTTGCTTAATCAAATGTAAAAAATAAAACAGTGCATAGTCTTAACCGTATGAAGTAAATATACATTGATTATTACTAAAGTTACTAAGATTATTCAGTGAAAAGCAGTGAATGATTATCTCGATTTCTTTAGTTGTTAGATTAACACTAAATGACAGATAGCAGCAGGTTTATTAGGCTGCTGTCACTTTAAGACCAAATGCACAGATCTAATATACTGACAAGCATTCGATTACTTTCCCAACTGTTTATGTTCACTTAAGACATAACTGAATGCGTTTAACTGAAAACTCCCCAAGACGGACATTCAGACATATTTTTTGTGTATATTTTTCCGTTTAAGCACACGCAAGAAGCCCAAAGTAACCTATTCTTGTCCATGCACACACAGAAAGCCACTTACGCTTTTTAACGCCTTTTTAGAATCGAGCAAGTCCAGCATGAGACTGATACAACAGTCACATTACATGATTTGGCTGATTTAGATGTTACGTATAGGAAAGGCGACAGCGCACCACTTTGAATGCGGCATTGTGTTTTCATAATCGTTGGAAACCAAGATCAAAAATGAAACTAAAATTCTATTAATCACAGCCATAGGCATTATATCATCTTTGAGAGCAAGGGGGCCTCCTGGTAGTTCGGGGGCCCAACGTAACTTGAGTACTTGCGTATAGGGAGGACCGGCACTGCCTCCACCATCCATGACCGAATTTTCATTTTTGGGAGAAGCACAGCTTAAAATGAGTTATAGCCTATTGACCGCAACTAACAAACTACAATTTTTTATTTCTACTTCAAAATGAATAAAAATAACCTGCAGGCATTCCCCAATTCTCCTCTCAAGAATTGTGCAATTTTCTGGCTTACGGTGAGTAAAATCCCAAAAGCCTCAATATAAAGAGAAAACACCGCTTCTGAATGCTGAATTCAGGAGTCTGTTTGCCCAATGCTGAACCCTGATCTCGACTGCCTTTATAAAGATGCGGTGAGGAGCACTTTTCAAACCGCTGCACTGAAGCTGCACAAGAACTGAAAACTGAGATCACAGCTACAGCTCTGAAGAAAAGCATTGGAAAAATTAGAGACAGATAACGTTTGAATGTCTTCACAAATACTGTCTATATTTAAAGCTTAAAGAGAGAGAGAGTTCAAAAATGTAATTTTGCCATCAGTAACTTAATCTAAGTAGTGATGTCTGATGAACAAATCCTTCTTTTGAGACTCTTTTTTTGAGGAATCTTTTTTTTCCCACTTAATCAGTTGTTTCAGTTCACAAAACCTGAATGATTCTGAATGATTCATTCATGAATCAAACTGATCCGTTCTGCACTCAATAACTAACCACTCACTTGAGGGTTGAGTGAGCTAATAAAATCTTATAATCTTTATGGTTACAGAAGATAGTTATATTGACCACTTTTATGATGCTTTGACTTGAAGCTCGAAATGACGAAATGAAGCTCGATTGTATGGAAAATTTGTATTCAAAATTTCTACCTGTTTTTTTGGGGTTTTTTTTGAAAACAGAAAATCATACAGGTTTAGTACAATATAAAAGTGAATAAAATGTTGACGATATTTTCTTGTTTGGATGAACTAATCCTTTAAAAGCTAGATAAATATTTTTTAATAATAATAATCTATACAGAAACTTCCCTACTGGTGAAATCTGCATGGTAAGGCCTTATCATAACAAAATATCAAAATATCAAACAAACAAAATATCAAAATCACTTTCCTTTGTTCAGAGGCTCACACGGCTTCTCTCGCTTTCTCTCCCTCTCTCTTTTTTTTACATCCCTCTCTGTCTTTAGTTTCAAATGAGAGACATGAACCTCTACACTGCAGCACACTGTAACTATAGCAACCTGTGAATTTCACTCACTTTCTGTATCATTTCTTACCAATCACACTGGAGAAGGCACTTGAGTCACATAAAGGAACCATATATAAAGCCTGCTCAACTGGACAGTGTACATAAAGAAAACAGGCTTTTAGTCTATCGGATTCAACAAATTTGACTTTAACCATCATTTGCTCAAAATTCAGTGATGCAAACCATCAAATGGATCCACCATACAAATCTGACTCCTCACGACCTTCTTGATTGCATTCTGCCATTGTGCTTTTCAGCTGATTTTTTTGTCAGTGACAGAATATATTTTCGAAATCATCTGCATACAAATGATGTTATTGCATTCTGCATGCATGAACCCCCCTCCCCTCAAATCTGTGACAAAGAAAAAAAAACAGACAATTAATTCCAGAGGTGACGTTATCATACTCACAGTAAACATGAGCTGACAGCCACCCAGAATGTAGTCCAGGAACGAGTAGTTTCTCGTAATCTAACAAAGGGACAAAACATCTTATATTCACATAAATAAAGCACGTAACCACCCTTTGACATTCCCTTAAGGCTTAAGCTAAAGGTTATAAAATGGTTAAGTTCAAATAGAGATTTAGTGAGAACCACTGAGTCATATTCTGTTTGAATGCCTGAATCCGTCCGTAGAGGTGATTAAACGGTGACAGTGCAGGAGTGACAGGTGTTTTGTGCTGATATTAAAACATGTTATTTAAAGGGGATTTAGCACCATTAAATGAATCTTTCCTTACAGCGAAGCCACAATTAAAGGCCTTTTATTTGTAATATAAATGTAATTAAATAAGCCAGAACAAGGAAGGTGCTTTAATGTGCAAGCAGAATGTATGTAATACCGCTTTTTGTGTGAAATTTTGTGTGAAATTGCTTTCTCTTTTTATTTACTTACCTTACATGACTTCACAATTATGATCCCAGAGTTTTTGTAGCTCTTTTTCTTCTGTTTTTTGGGATTAATGCATTCAAACTCAACCTGTAAACAGAGAGCAGTGTTATTGTCCACTTTAAATAATTTCTATTTTGTGTGTGTGTGTGTGTGTATATCTATATATATATATATACTGTATATATAATGTTATTTTAAAGTATCCCTTAAGCAAATTTGAGACATAAAATTTAGATATTGCTGTATAGAAGCCACCACACAGCAACATAGTCTATTCTGAAAAGATAATACAAGTATCAGCATCATCTGTGAATTCTAGTGTGAGCATTCGAGTGAAATGTGAACACCGAGGGGTAACAACCTCTGCGGGCGGGCACTCGATTCCTTTACAACATGGCACAAAATTCATCATATCTCTAAGCTATAAGGCTGTGCAACAGAATGTCAGCACCTGAAACCAGTGAAAGGATGTCAATTAGTACACTTACTCTTTCTCCAGGAGAACGTTTACGCATGTTCTGCCTAAGTGTGACTGGCAACAAACAATGCTTGTTCTGGTAAACAAGGCAGCGGTAAAATAAGAGCGATTTGCATCTCAAAAGAGCCAGTTATACACTCTTCTGTTTCTCCCTCCCACCTCTTTTCTCCTTCTCTCTCTGTCTCTCCCTCTCTCACTCACAAATTCTCAGCTTCATTATGCCAGATAATGAGGCATAGCTAGTACTCACATAGTATTCTGGCGCAAGAGTGGCAGGCATTAATGTGAGCCAAGCTTTACTTTACGCATTTAGTTCCTACATTCTGGAAATTATGATTCTCTACAGTGTTAATTGAAGGCAAGCCCACCTCCAATGCGTTCTGCGCTTCGCTCATCTTGTTAGCGGTGGTCTGAAACTCGCCGATGAAGTCATGGCCTCCGTCGTTGTCGTAATCGTAGCACAGCACCTGTGACATCACACAATTATTGCGAGTTGTGACACATGTGAAAGGGAAGGAAGGCTATTCAACTCATTTGTAGAATTAATTCTGGGTCATCAGGGTGAGATAAGACATGCATTGATTTTATAAACCAAGCAAAAATCTTGACAGCAAGCAATCGTCATGCTTTTTTGCTGTATGAAAAAGAGCAGCTTTGACATTTTGTTTCAGCAGAAATTTTTTCATTTTTAGTGTAACAAATTATCTTTTAACGCTGCGATTTGATTGGATATAATAAATTTGGACATGTACAGTACTGTTATAAAGTGTGTATCTGATAGTATCTTTTGCTCATCAAGGCTGCATTTATTTGATCCAAATTAGAGTAAAACATTAATATTGTGAATTATTTTTGCAATTTAATTGAACTGTTTTATATTTTAAAATGTAATTTTTTCCTCTGGTGGCAAAGCTGAATTTTCAGCAGTCGTTACTCCAGCCTGCAGTGTCACATGATCCTTCAGAAATCATTCTAATTTGTTGATTTGATGAAAAGTTTCTTATTATTATCAATGTTGAAAACAGTTGTGCTGCTTAATATTTTTGTAGTATTATATTATATAATTTATGTAGCATTATAAATGTCTTTACCGTCACTTTTTTATCAATTTAATGCATTCTTACCAAATAAAAATCTGTGATTTCTGACAAAGAAAAACAGCTTTTTTCACCTATAATAAAATCTCATTTGTAAAGCTACAAATAATGTTTTGGAAGTTGCATTTAAAATCCACGTAAAGGGGAAACACGATGTTTTTATTTTTATATTAATTGACCTAGACTAAGTTCTACTGGGACTCTTTAAACACAGACTATAAGATTAGATAGCATAATATGTACTTAATATATAAACCACAAACCTTGATGTTTCTGTCCACATCTCCATTACAAAGTGAGATTAGAGGCACTGTGAAAGGCTTCCATACAGGATCCAAAGTGTTCTTAATGACCTGAAATCACACACACAATTGGCTATTATTTTTTTTCCCTGGCCTTCAATAACACAGTCTGAACCACAAGCTTAACATCTAAAAAAAAATGTAGAACAAAACTGTATATAAATAAGAGTATCAGCAGAGTCTATTTAGCATCGTACCTCTGTTCTGTGAACCATCATCCATTTTCCATCATCCCCTTGTTTGTGAAATTCTAAATAGGGGTCTGATTTACCGAAAAAGTCCTGAAAAACAGCCACAAACAAAAACCTCATCATCTTCTATCGCTGAGTGCTTTTTAAAGTGCTTGAATGGTTATCACAACCTCTTAACTCACCTTTTTATCTAGCTTCCTCCCACACATGGTTAGGGTGATTATTCTGTTGTCTGATAACTCCTGGGCTGTTATCTAGACAAAACGGAGCATATCATGACGCTCTAGAACTCTATCAATGCATATGTCTGTTATGGTGTGTTATGTGGTGTCTTACTGTGATGGCCCCCTTCCCTGCTGGCTTGCCATTAGCCAGAATCAGTGGTCGATGTAGCTTCTTATTTGACACAATCTAAAACAGAACAGATGGCCCGATAAATGCACAAGTAGAGGCGATACAGAGAGCTAATTTATCATAACTAAGATCATAAAAGCTCAAGATTATCCAATTAAAGTGATGTGAAACAGCACACTGCAGACTGATCTGGAAGCCGGTAAAATATGTTATAGTGTTACCGTACCACTCCCAATGTGCAAGTGAACTCGCCCAGAAAGTCGTGTTCGTAAAGCTGGCTGCTGCACTTGTCCTCATCAAACATGGCAAACTTGAGTTTCTGGACCTCCTCAAAGTGGTAATCCACTTGGAATTTCACACCAAATACTGGATTCAGGTTGTTCACGGCCGTCTCCGTTCGGGCCAGCTGAAATGACAAAATACAGGTACAGATACAGATACAAATACAGGTGATTATCAGAATTTACACCAACTTATAGAGCAACTTTATACAACAAATTATGTGTCTTTCAGTGGTGTAATACAAATATGTGGATATCCGCTAATAAGTCATCCTGAAATCAAAAATTTTATTTTTTGACATTCTTATTTTTTACAGAGTGCTGCAGTGTTTTGATCTGTGCACATCATTATTATTTTTTAAATTCATATGCACTTATAATCTTTAATCAAAAACGTCAACACCCTCTCCACCTCAAATCTAAATGTCTTTCACAAATCACAACTGAACTGACTGCAAACTGGAATTCAGGTCTGCCTCCATTTAGTTAGCAACGCCCAACTCCCTACGATCCAATCAATTCCAGAGGAAGAAATCCAGTCATCCACTCTACATTTCGTTTCACTCGGATATACATCACAATAGGGAAGAAAAGGCTATCTCAACTTCCGCTTCATGCCGACTTTAAGTGAAAAGAGATTGCAATGCTAAAAGTTAATTATAGCTCAATATATCAGGTTGGCTGATTAATTTACCAATATTCTCAAGTCACATCTCACTCCATAATCAAATCAAACCCTTTTTTTGCATAAAGAATATAATGATTTTTTGGGGATTGTAACATTATTTTCATGGCAGTTTAAAGCAAAAAGTTCTAAAATGTCTTGTGTTTTATTGTAAATAGTTTTTGTAATGTTTTTTTTTGTCATTATTTTTTAATATGTAATTCCCATAACTGACCCTTAATATATTCTCATTACTGTAGTAGAGTAATAAAATATTAGTGTAATAAAAATATTAAATTCAAGGTAGCATAAATTAAAGACAGCACAACAGTATATGTTTATATACAAAAATATATGGTCTCACTTTAGATTATGGTCCAATTCTCACTACTAACTATGACTTTTGCCTCAATAAACTCCTAATTACTGCTTATTAATAGTTAGTACGGTAGTTGTTAAGTTTAGGTATTGGGTAGGATTAAGGGATGTAGAATATGGTCATGCAGAATTAACATGTGCTTTATAATGACTAATAAACAGCCAATATCCTAGTAATTTGCATGCTAATAAGCAATTAGTTAATAGTGAGAACTGAAGTGTTACCAAATATACTTATATGCAATATATTATTAAATACCACAGTAATAAGAATTAAATTATTTTGCATTATCACTACTATACTGGTGTAGAGATCATGAGAACATGTTTATTATTTATCTGCATGTAAATTGTCATTTATTATTAGCGTTCTAAATTCCTGAACACATCATGTTCTAAAATGCATTTAACCATGCATTTTTTATACCACAAACACATTCCTTTGTTTGTTCCCGGTGTTTCCATGGCTACAGTGTACCGTGGAAGAGTGATTTCATGAACTGGCTTGCCCTACCGACCGGCAGCACTGGCCTGCGATGACCAGACCGCTGAGGGCATGGTCCCGTAGAGACTGTACAGGACGCGTGTGCTCACTGCAACCTATTTTCCTCTTTGGTTCATGTTTTTATTATATTTTGCTTCCTACATGCCAGCTATTTCAGCTTCTATGCTTCCAACTTAGGGCTTTTTGTCCCCTAAGATATCTCTAACACTCCCAATTCCATCTTCTTTTCTTTCATATTCGCATGTCAATCTTCTCTCTTCATTCTATCTCTAACTACACCAGATTTTATTAAAGGTTAACCAAAATAACTCCACTATTCTGTGAAGGTAAGGTGGAAAATGAACACATTTCATCACTTCTTACCTCCACCCAGTTGCCATCCACATCATGGAAAAGAACACAGAAAGGGTCAGACTTGGATGCCACGTCACGGTCCAGCAGGTTGGAGCCGCAGACGGAGAGCTCTACCTTTGTGATGCAGTGCTGGGTCCCAATGGCAGGACCCGCGTCGGGGCCCGAGGCCAGAGTATGGGCCATGGAGATGGGAGTACCTCCTCTCCCACACCCTGGGGGCAACAAAACACTATTTCAATTCTCACTATAACCTCTTACATACTCATTTGCAAAGTATTATTCATTCAGAAAACAGAATTTATTTTAACTTGAAAATATTTTTGAAAATTTTAAACAAGAAAATACCACGACATAAAACCGATAGGTAATATTAAGTATTAGAATATTAATTTAATGTCAGGTCTTCCGGCCAGGTTAAACAATTTTTCAAATCAAAGTTTTTTTCTCAAATTATTATGTTATGCTGATATAACAAGCATTTTGACCAGTGGTCTCAGACTTTTGAAATTCACTTTATGTCTAATTCTCTTTAAAAAGCAATACTGCCTACTGTATCAAATTTGAAATGCAAATTTCTAAGGCCTCTAAATAGCCAACATAATCAAAACTTTGCTGAAAAAACAGTTGTGCAGAATCTACTACATGCCTTCTTTAGCAAGTAAAATTACTTTTATTATTATTCTAAAAACTTGATTTACTTGATTATCCATACATCTTTTAAAGAAAAAAAATCATGTTAAAAAAAGAGTAACAAATATGATACCTCAGGCTTTTGAAGAACATTTATATTAATCAACATTTTATCGCGTTGCATTTTATGTTTTGCCCCCCAAAATAAAATAAAAACTTCAGAGCTTTGATCATAAAACTAAGGATTAAAATATATTCTTACTAAGATACTGGGAGATATAGAGTGACAACTGATATTTATATGCATTTTAAGTCAGTTTTCTGCTATAATGTTATAAAGATCTCATTGATTTACATTATAAGCTATCAGAACTTTTTGGCCATATGAATATTATCAACTGCAGCAAATTGCAATTTGAATGTTTTTTTTTTCACTTCAAGTATGAGCTTCAAATTCTCCTACTACGTATAAGCCATAAAAACCTGATGTATCAAATAAAATACTTGATACTTAAGAAACATATGCATTTTTTAGATTTTATGTTTTTTTAACTATTATTCCATATGTCAGGCTTTACAGGGTTAAAAAAAAATGGTAAAATGGAAAAAATATATAATACTGGAACCTTGTAAATAACTAAATTACACAACATTGTTTGCACTTTTATGACAGAAATGACTTGGCCACACGTCTGAGACAGGAATGCTTGAGTTCATGGTCCCCTGACAAACAACTCCTTGAATAAACACTAAACATGAAAACACTATGATTTCCACAAGCATCAATGCATGCAGATACTCGCGCACACAGAACACGAGCCTCACACCAGGACATGAGGAATACAGCGAGGGCTCTTGTTGCTTAGATACTGATGTACCACTGTCTCTTTCTGTGTTAATGTCACAAACCACAATTAGGCTGTGACCACCATAGACAAAGCATGAGTGAAAATGACTTCACAATCATGTTACAATACCTGTACTAAATTGTACAATACTAAATTGTAGTGCTACATCACCTGTAGCACTACAATTTATCATGTTAACAAGAGGCACTAGTTCATCCAAGTTAGTACTGCGCATAATTTCTTACACTAAATTATAAACAATGGAAACATTTCTTGATAAGCTGGGAACTCACCTAAGTTTCCATCCCAAACCGGCATCTTTGAGTTTGTAATGGTTGTTCGGATTCTAAATGGACTCTGTATTCAAATAACCATTATATAGTGCAGCGTTGTTGGTAACCATTCCCAGAATAATGACACGTTCCACATGACCGTGATGTCATGGAAAAAGATACACAGTCTCAACTAAATCTCATTCAAGAAAGTGCACAACCGGATGAGACACGTGGAGTACGTGCAACGTCAGAAACACTCCACGAATGATTAACCCTCCTAACCTTGCTTCCTAATGTAATCGCTGTTGTCAGGACCAATGTCCATAAAATCATTCGGTGTCTTATCCTGACACGAGCCCGCCGTGTGAGGTCAAAATGGCAACACACATCCAAGATGACTTAACCTCTAAGTGATCATCAACTCAACCCTTCATCACTTATCTCCAAGGTGCAGTGCCAGATAATACACAGCTCGACATTAACGAGTGGAAAACAAGTGTAGGGCTGTAATCAAATATTGAGTATGCTGTGATGATTTTATTGACCAGTACAATGATTATATTGCTCATACTGAAGTCATAATAAATAATGCGGACTGTAGAAATAAAATAAATATTGCATATTTCATTGTTGGATCATGAAAAACATCAGACTGCACTGCTAATAGCATGTATGAGATATCCGGCCAGTTTATTAGATACACCATGCTAGAACTGGGATGGACCCCCTTTTGCCTTCAGAACTGCCTTAATTCTTCATGGCACTGATTCAACAAGGTGCTGGATACATTCCTCAGAGAATTTGGTCCATATTGACATGATAGCATCACGCAGTTGCTGCGGATTTGTCCATCACATGCCAAAGCTGCTCTATTGGATTGAGATCTGGTGCCTGTGGAAGCCATTTGAGTACAGTGAACTCATTGTCATGTTCAAGAAACCAGTTTGACATGATCTAAGCTTTGTGACATGTCACATTATCCAGCTGGAAGTAGCCATCAGAAGATTGTACACTGTGTTCATAAAGGGATGGACATGGTCAGAAACAATACTCAGGTAGACTGTGGCATTTAAACGATGCTCAATTGGTACTAAGGGGCCCAAAGTGTGCCAAGAAAATATCCTTCTCACCATTACACCACCAGCAGGCTGAAACGTTGATACAAGACAGGATGGGTACATGCTTTCATATTATTTATGCTAAATTCTGACCCTACCATCTGAATGTCGCAGCAGAAATTGAAACTCCAGGCAAAGACCAGGCAATGTTTTTTTTTTCAAACTTCTATTGTCCAATTTGGGTGAACGCATGAATTGTAGACTTAGTTTCCTGTTCTTATCTGACAGGATTGTGCTGCTGTAGCTCATCTGCTTCAAGGTTCGATGTATTGTGAGTTCAGAGATGCTCTTCTGCAGACCTCGGTTGTTTATTTGAGTTTATTTGTTGCCTTTCAGCTCGAACTCTGGCCATTCTCCTCTGACCTCTGGCATCAACAAGGCATTTTCGCCCACAGAACTTTTCTCTTTCTCGGCCCATTCTCCGTAAACCCTAGAGAAGGTGGTGTGTGAAAATCCCAGTAGATCTGCAGTTTATGATATACTCAGACCAGCCCGTCTGGCATTAACAGCCATGCCACGTTCAAAGCCCCTCAAATCACCTTTCTTCCCTATTCTGATGCTCAGCTTGAACTTCAGCAGATCATCTTGACCATGTCAACAATGCATTGAGATGCTCCCATGCAATTGGCTGAAAGATATTTGTATGCATATTTGTACCCAATAAAGTGGCTGGTAAGTATATATATTATTATATTATACTATGATGTTATGTTATGTTATGTTATGTTATGTTATACTACAGAGGAAAAAAATGACATAAGATATTTCAAATCCTGTCTTGACCGTGTAAGTAAATGCAGTAAGTTGGATATAAATGTGAAATAATAACTGAGAGAGATTTGACATAGTTATACACGGTTTACTTGTAAACATAGTTCATCATCACAGGTTTTTTTGACAAACTTTTTTGCTTAAACAAAACATTTTTGTATGGAATAATTAATATAAATGCGGTAACACTTTACAATCAGGATTACTTAACTACATTAGTGAGCATGAACTAATAATGAACAGCACTTATACAGCATTTATTAATCTCTGTTAATGTTAATTTCAACATTTACTAATTCTTTATTAAAATCTTGTTAACATTAGTTAACGCACTGTGAACTAACATGAACAAACAATGAAAAGCTGTATTTTTTATAAACTAACGTTAACAAAGATGAACAAACACTGTAACATGTATTGCTCATGGTTAGTTCATGTTAGATGAACCTTATAGTAAAGTGTTACCATAAATGCTTTACCAAAAATATGAGCGGCACTTATTCTGCTTTGCCCCATAGACTTCCTTGGTAAGTGAATTACAGTAGAAACAATTTTAGTTTGTTTTTTGTGAACTGAGGTGGTAATTGCAAGCTTCACTTGTATTAAATCCTAAACATTCCCTCAAAGGAAGAGAATTAACCCATAGACACAACCTTTCTTTGCAGTGTATGTAATTTATTTTGCGACACTCCAAAATAACAGTGATTTAACCTGACTTCCTGTGTTTGTGACACAAACCTCCAGACATGGAACATAGACCAAAGTAAATAGCACATCGAGACTTTCCATTCAATGGACTTTTACAATTACAACATAAATACATAATTACCCTGTCATACTCTCATGCATTATCTTCATGGTTCATAGGATTAAAATGTACAAACTAGCACCACAGAGGAAGATCTAAAGTATCTGATGTCAATTCACACTTCAATTTGCTCTTTAATGTCAAAGTAAATATTCTCTTATTAATAATAATTGTAAGTTTGCCTTTTGTGATTAATTGGTTTACTTAAAACTGATTCAAAAATATTTTTAAAAATGTCAATATTATTCAAGCTTTTATGTGACTGTGTTGCAATTTAAGCATCACGCTTTTGCTTAACTGTCAAACCAAATATTCACTTAAAGATTACAAAGGGCAACATCCTGTTTACTCTAGGTGTTAAGCCATGCAGTTGAGGGGGGGAAAAGTTAATAATGGCTGACTGAGAACAATATGAATGGAGGTTGTAGCAGTCTACTCTACATGTAGTTAAAAATTCTCCAACTGAAAAAAAAAATAACTTGGGTCAATGAAACAGCAACTGAATCAATGAAGTGCTGCTCTTTTTCTTTTTCTTTTTTGGCTGGATCTATTAAGTTATTCTAAATTACATTAAAAATGCAATCCATTCAAAGAGAACTTGCATACACCTCTTCTATACAAGTAGCCTATTAAAGGTGCAAGGAAAGTGTAGTAGGCCTACTTTATACAGGTGCGATATGGTTACACAACCTGACATTTTTACATTCATTAAATCTATAGTTTGTAGAAAAATGGACAAATGTTTCCAAAACATGTATGAAATCAACAGGATTAGAGTGAATGAAGCTAAACTGGGCGACTTTTGGCATTGGGAATTGCCTTTTTATCTGAATTCACCCTTCACAGATGACATTTCTAAGAATTTAGCACATGTTGCAACTGTATTTTTAAGAGTAGGCTAGCCAACTCATTTTTATCATCTTGGTAACGCTTGTATGACGCAATTATCTCAAAATGTGCAGAGTTCTCTTTAGTTGTTCTGATGCTTTTGTAATGGCATAGGCTAATTATTATTCGAAATTTTGGCTTGTCAGTTTGTTGTTTTCTTAATCGTCCACACCGGAACTCTTTATGCTTAATACTTCCTTTCACACGTTAAAATGTAACAAACCCTGCGTGTTTGCGAATCGAAATGATTACTTCATGAAGTCACTGTATAACTCAATAATAACTCACCTCTCGAAGCTTTTGCGCAATACGCAACCTACTTTTCTTCAGCGTCTTCTGTCGTTATTTCTACTGTTGGTGGCAGCAACTCTGCGTGTCAAAAGTATTGTGGGTTGATTCCATTATCCAGCCAAAAAAAAAAAAAAGATCCCAATGCAGAAGGTAAACGGTGTTGAAGAAGAAAGCGCTTCGCCCAGTTAAAGCGCGTGCAGACTCCAGAGTCGCGCGCTCAATGAACCAACAGTTAGTTTTCACAGCTCTGAACTCCGCCCGTGTTCTCATCTGTCATTATCATGAGCTAGTCTCTTCTGATCTGTGCCACCATCGAGAAAAAAAAGATGAAAAAGCAGAAGAAACGAAAGTAACACATTTGTGTTTTACATGTGGGCCTGTCGTATCTTGATGTATTTTGCTAAAGACCACGGAAACGCGCGCGCATTGTTCTTAAAAACTTGAGGAAAACTTATATTGTATAGAAAATAAATAAAACACGCGTATTGTCTACTGTTTCATTCGACTCAATTTCATAAATTTCACTCTGTCGATAATGTTTGAAATAATTAATTAATAAATATATAAAAGGTGCTGCCAGAGACCATTCAGATCTTTGACATTGACTCTTTGAACTGATTTGCTCGTCATTGTCATCATCATCGTTGACAGCTATAAAACCTGGACGCCAGGACGCAAAATGCTTTTTTCTTGATTATGTTGTAGCCTACATCACGTCATGCCATCATAGTGACTGGCATGTGTGATTTAATCCAGGTGAACTGTATTTCCTGATAAAACATTCAAGAGACTTGCGGTCCGCATCCTTATCATATTTACTAGCGTTGCTTTACTGCCATCTAGCAGTAAAACTGCAGTATTTTGACCAGGGCCCAATTTTTGAGAAGGGTAGACCCTCGTTTTTTTGTATGATTTAGCTGTTTATACTATTTTATAGCACTTACTATTCAGTTCTGTATTTATTTGATTATTTTCAAGGATGATTTAGTTGTTTAATTGTACAAATTTAATTTATATATTGTCCTAACCAGTGATGGGTGTAATTAATTACTAAGTAATCTAATTACTGTAATCTAATTACTTGTCCCATTAAGTAAGGGATTACTCTGACATTTTTCTGAAATTTAATTACAGTTACTTCTGATGTAATACTATAGCATTAAATACTGTATAGATTATGGAACAATTCTATATAAAAATAGTGGGTTTAACATAAAACAATTTTTTTTAAATATAACCTTCTCCCTTTAAATACTTTGGTCAGTTCAAGAATAATGCAATTGTATGTTGTTTATTTGAACAAATCAATTTGAAAGAAAGTTTATTTCGTGTACTTGTATTGTTCAACTGGTTGATGTTGATATGGGATTTGGAAAGTAATTAGTAATAAGTAATCAAATCAGTACAGTAATCTAATTACACAGTTGAAGGTGTAATTAGTAGCTAGTAATTAATTACTTTTTTAGAGTAACTTATACAACAATGGTCCTAACCCTAAACATACCCGTTGGTAATTGTTTCTATATATGAACTATATTCTGTTTTTAAATTCAGTTAAATTCAAAAAGAAAAACTATTCAGAAAGACTTCAATTCATTAGCCGCAGCGTGGCGCTTCACATCAGATGTGTGACACTTAAAAAGTGCAGTAAATGGTAAAACAATTGCTCAACAAACTAGTGTTTATTAGTATGTTAATGAATTAAAATAATTTGAAAACAAATTTACAATATCCAGCAGCATGAACTGTTTTTGCACAGCTAAATAATAACTGGAGACTGCTGACAATGAGAGCCCCGCATATTCAGTTTTAAAATTGTCACACTTGCTCTTACAATAAAAATAAGCTAAAGATCATACAAAATTAATTATTTCCAATGGGTCTTGTCTTTGCATTTGTTTGCAATCATGTCTCCTCTGTTGGTGTAAAATTTGCAAGTGGCACCGTCACAAAAAACTAGGGTCCTAGAACTGCGGTCCTGATTCCTCTGATATTGCAGGAATATAGTATTTATTGTGCAATTTTTAAAATATTTTTCTCTTATAAATAAGATTACCTGCAACCTTCCTGCCATTTTGTAATATATTATACTCGTATAACAATAATAATACTCCAAGACACTCTATTATACATTCTATTTTGATTAAATAACAGAAAAGCTATTGTCCAAATTTGATGAATAACCTTTATTTATAATTTCAATACCATAAAAAAACCCACATGAATAGGATCAATAATTGGTCAGTGCAGGTACTAGAGAGGATGGTTGTGCATTTACCAGGGACACGAGCACTGAGTTCACCTATACAAGTTGAGTAAAGCACTTTACAAATAACAAATAAGAAATGTTTCTATAGATAAAAGCTGAACAGATCCAAGTAAAATGCAGACATAAATACGTAATTTAAAGGAGAACACAACATGGTGGAGTTCAGGGTGGATAAGTGCATGAATGCCCCTAACGTAGGCTCTGAGCTTCAAGATACCTTAGTTCGGTGTATCAGCAAAGAGCATGACTGTGCTGAACTTTCACTATTGAAATATAGCTGCCTATACTTCATTGTGCTACGACTGGCTAATAAGTCACATTTTCATTGTTTCGAATTGTTGCAATTTAGAAAAGTTAATTGTGCTTTTTTTTTTGGCACAGCATGTCACCTGCTCTTTTTCTTTACTGATCAGAGCCTATTGTTTGCATCAGATGGGCATTAAATGATTCCAGTCCCCGAACATCTGAGAAGTGTGCTGTTGTAATGGTGTAATGAATTGCTCTAATGAGGTAATGTGTTCCCCGATTAAATAATTTCAAGTTAAAACTACTAATAATAGCACTACACCAATATTATTAACAATATGAAAAAAGGAAAGAGAAAAAAGAACACAAGTAATTAAACCGATAAAAAGTTCAGCCTCTGATCTTTTAGATTCTCATCCTCTTTGTCAATTGGATTCCTCCAGAGTCTGTATAAAGGGACAAATGTAGAGAAGCTCAGCTTTTTGATTCTTATTAATTACCCAAACTAGAATTGTCCGAGAGTGTATTTGCTAGTCATACCTTATTACTTCAATGGAGGGGCATGATGGGAGGCATTTGGCTATCGCTGTGGCTCCAGTCGTGGTTATTTTATTGGCCTCCAGGCTGCAATTATTAGTTTTTAATAACATCAGCATACTGTAAATCCAACATGTAATCAGCCGAAAAGGTAAACTTTCACTGCAAGCGCCCAAGTAACTTACTCAAGTCTTTTCAGCTTTGTACACAGGGGCAGAATCTTAGCCAGTGTCGATGCAAGACTGTCACCACATCCATTCCATGACAAGCTGAAAAAGACAATGACTTTATAAACTAAGGGCAGTTTTAAACAACACACAGGGAGGACCAATAATAATTAAATGTGTGGGTCCATGCATTTATGAGTCAAACTACAGCATTTGAAATATCTGATCCCACCTGACATCTTCTATGGATGGACAGTGTTTGAGGGATGATGCCACATCAACCAGATCTGAACTCCCAAATGAAGTCAAACTGAGAGACAAGTAGTTACACTGGTTTACAGAATGCAGCAGTATGCAATAACCAGGTTATATACCGTTCAAAAGTTTAGGGTCGGTAAAATGTTGTCATGTTTTTGAAATAAGTGTCTTATACTAACCAAGGATGCATTTATTTAAATAAAAATACAGTAAAACGTTAAAATGAAATATCATTACAAATTAAAATAACTGTTTTCTATTTCAATATCTTTTATGTAATTGTAAAATGTAATTTGTTCATGTGATGCAAAGCTACATTTTCAGCAGTCATTTCTCCAGTCTTCAGTGTCACATGATCTTTCAGAAATCATTCTGATATGCTGATTTGCTGCTCAAGAAACACTTCTTATTATTATCAGTGTTGAAAACTGCTTAATATTTTTGTGGAAACCATGATTTTAGTTCTTTGATTAATAGAATTTTTAAAAGAACAGCATTTATTTGAAATATAAATTCTTTGTAACATTGTAAATTTCTTTACTCTCACTTTTGATCAACTTAATGCATCCTTGCTGAAAAAAATATTAATTAAAAGTATTTTTCAAAGTCAATTTATTTAAAGAACTTTTGAACAGTAGTGTGTGATGTAACAAATTCAATCATATATGTGGCTCTGTAAAGTATTTGGTGTCTTACTGTAGTATTTTCAGTGCCTTCATGCTTATGAGACCTTCACAAAGAGCCTTGGATCCTTGTGGGTCAAACTGATTCTCTGACAAACTAAAAAAAAAAAAAAATCACCATTGCTGACATCTTTTTAAAGCAATAGTTTAATCTAAAATAAAAATTCTGTCATTATTTACTATGTAGACCACAACATGCATGACTTACTTGAGTTCTGAAAGCTGAGGCAGTAACGGAAGGACTTGAGATAGTTTAGCAGCACTGGCCTGACCAAGCTTGTTTTTGGACAGCCTGTGAAAACAAAATAATGAAGAATGGTCAGCTACTGATTTTGCAAGCAATATCACACATTAATTAAATCAAGTGAATGTTTTACTGTAGTTTCTGAAGAGCTCTGCAATGGGATAGAGCCGCCAGTAGCTTCTCTCCAGCCTGGTCACTTATACTGTTGTCTGACAGACTGCAAAAAGTTTCGAGGAACATTAATAATGATGCAATGTTTCAGATGACTGTAATAACAACAATAACACTACCGTTCAAATGTTTAGGGTCAGTTTTTTTTTTTTTTTAAATGGTTTTGAAAGAAGTCTCTTATGCTCATTGATCAAAAACACAGTAAAAACTGGTTTGCAAACTAGTAAAAAGTAATATTGTGAAATATTATTACAATTTAGAATAACTAACTGTTTTGTAGGCCTATGTCAATACCTTTTAAAATGTAACTTATTCCTGTGATGGCAAAGCTGAATTTCCAGCATCATTACTCCCGTCTTCAGTGTCACATGATCATTCAAAATCATTTTTACATACTGATTTGGTAATAAGAACCATTTCTTATTATTATTATCAATGTTTAAAACAGTTGTGCTGTTAAATATTTTTGTGCAAACCATTCGAACTTTTGAACAGTAGTGTGCATTTTTTAAATAAACACAAGTTAGTGTAGGCTATATTTCCACCATATTTAATTGTGTCCACTAGAGGGCGGTCTATCACAAGCTTTAATAAATTGTTCTCTCAGCTGAGAAATAATCTGAATCTCATTCTCAATGCAGTTGCCATACCTCAGCTTTAGTAGTTTAGTCCATGAAGGAATGTATTTCACAAGCTCATAAGTACCACCATCTCCCATTCGCCAACTTTCCAACCTGTAAATAGCATTACATTTTTTTTTTTTTTTTACATATAAGCAAATGCTGTTAGCATTTGTGTGCATGTGCTTTTACAGACCACAACACTTACTCAATCTCTTCCATCTGTCTAAACCCCTTAAAAGAGGCAAGTAGACAAAGTATGCCAGTGCCATTCACAAACGTCTCTGATGTCACCACTCTAATGTTGTTCAAGCTAAGGAAAGCAAACAACCAGATTAGATATGAAATAAAAAGATGGGTTTCTGGGAGAGTATACCTGCTTATTGAGTGTTTGCTAAATATTCAATGAACACTACAAGGCTTACCTGAGCCTTCGAAGGGAGTCCAAATGGCTGAAGCCTTGCGCTAGGATGGTTATCCCCTCCTCATCAAGTACCAAAGAGTCCAGTCTATAATTGAAAACAAAGTATTAAATATGGTATAACCTGTCAATGACAGTGAATGTATTACAGAGTGCGGTGTTTGAAAAGCGGACACTACAACATGATTTACCGTATCTCTGCCAGTGAGGCGCACTGCACCAGTCCTTTGACCAGGTCACGCCCTCGAGCTGTTGTCCAGCCAGAGCACTGGGACAGACTGGACAAAAACATATCAGCCAATCAGCAATGTTGCACTTTGTTGCGATGAGAAATAATGAAGAAAATCAGACACTTACTTAAATGATTTCAGATTTGGCACACTTTGAAGAGCTCTCCCTAATATTGCAGCTCCACGGTCACCTAAAACAAGCTGGGACAAACTTAAACACATACAGGAAGGAAAAGGTAAATAAGCTCACATAATGAAATTACACATACTTTTCCCTGTAAAGACCTTTTTTTTTCTGTGCAAAGTTAAACTTTACTTGGATAAGAGTAATAAGAAAGACAACAAACCTCAGACTCTCAAACACTGGAGTGCTTGGTAATGCTTCAGCAAGAGTTTCCACATCATCCTCAGCTGCTGCTTTCAAATCAAGACTGTAAAGTATACAGTACTTATAATAACACCAAGAGTGTTACAAATAAAGTACACAATGGTGTTTCTTCAACATCTTTAAGTCCCAGGGGTTGATTTTTTTATCTTACTTTATGTAAAATTAAATAAAATGTTTTAAAGCATGACCATCCAAACTAAGAATAAATTAATTAAAAATGATTTTAATATTAATATTCCCGGTTTCACAGACACAAGGCTTAAGCCTAGTCCCAGACTAAAATGTATGTGTGAGCTAAAAAAGCAATTTGTACAGACATCTTAAAATATGTCAGTGATGCACTCAAGATGCACACCAGTAATATTTTTTCTTCTTCTAAGGAACGTTTATAAAAGCTACTTAAATGTCCTAATTTAACTAAGGCCTAGTCCTGGCTTAATCTAAGCCTTGTCTGTGAAACCAGGCCATAGTGCATCACGTTTGGTTTTGGGAATCTCATTTTAGTTTCCATATCTTTCATTTTGAATTGTCTTTTTTATTTTTCTAGTTTAGTAATTTAATTCCCCCGTTCCTCATGCCAACATGTCATGTGATTCTCTTGCTCTTTGTGTTATGTTTTCATTAGGTGTGTTCGACTTGAAGCGGCACAGCGCAGACCGATCAATGTGCCGCAAGAGCGATTTGAAAGCATACAAAGCCTTCTGCTCTGTAATCGCTCTCGCTGTACTTTGATGTCACACACCAATCGGTCTGCGCAGCACTTCTTCAAGTTGAACACACCTTTTGGTTTATTCTAGTCATGTGTTTCTCTGTTCTCTGTATGATATATGTTACAGAAAGCTAGATGGAACATGAGGGGTATAAATACATATGGACTAATATCCACTGGAGCCAGTTGAAAGTGAGAGGTGCAGTTTATTGATAAAAAAAATACAAAACAACATAGACTTAAACTTAACTAAAAACATGACTTGAAACATGACTAGAAAAGAAATGTGAACATAGACTTAAACATGGACCTGAACATGAACTTGGACATGAATAAACCAATGATAACATAACACATAGAGCAAGAGAAGCACATGATCACATCATGATCACATCAAGAACGGGGGAATTACACGACTAATACATTTTTCTCAAAAGTTAGTGTACTTGTTTACTTGAAGAGCTTGAGAAGGAAATATGAGACACCATGATGATGAAGAAATAAAGAGAAATCAAGTAAAATATTACTTCTGAGCAACATATTTTTATTGTACCGGTGCTTAATTTTTAATCAAGCTTTAATTTAGTCAAATTATGCAAATACAAAAAATATTTAATTGTGTGTATTTAGGATATACAGATGCTACAGAAATAGCCCTAGCAACAAAAACATGTCATGTGATGCATGTATATATCCACTCTTAGACATTCTGTAAAAAACATCTAAATGTTTAATAAAAACACCCCATACATATAAAATAAAGATAATTATCTGTTTATTGTGCTTAATTATGAAAACCTTACGTGAGGCTCCTGAGATTCAGTAAGGACGGAATGACTGCAGACAAAAACTCTGCGCCTTTTCGGTCCACTTTAAGCTGAGAAAACCTGGACACAAAATGAAGTGAGCAGGATTCAAACTAAGAAAAAAAGACACCTAAGACAACAAAATCAGCATAAACTCATTGACTTACTTTAAAACCTCCAAGCCAAGACATTTCTGGATGGGAAATGTCAGAGGAGTGAGATGCTGTCCTTCTATGTCACAGCCATCAAAGCTAAAGAATGTGACAAAAGTGTTGTTGTACATCAAATGCACAGAATATCATATTAAAATTAAATTAAAGAAAAGCACAAAACACCCAATTACCTTTCAAGCAAACAAAAAGCCAACTCACCTAAGGGTCTGCAGAGCAGGTGAGACATTTTCAGGATGAACTCTGTCAGAAAAAACGGGCCAAATTAACTTTGCATAGGCCTATATAACATTGTAAACCATTTTTATGAACACTCTATGAACGTAAAAACTATAGGGAGTTATGAAACTTACATAGAAGTGGAGCTGGGACTGGAATTGGCCTCTGTAATGATGTTTATGGAAGCACGGTTGACCCTGCAAATGTTGGGTAAAAAATATTTTTTTATCTCCTTGGGATGTTTCATAAGCAATATTTAGTGCTATACTTTTTACGAAATCAATCATATGATACATTAGTAAGTTAGTATCCTCTGCAAATATGTCATTTTAATTTGTTGTGCCATTCAACATGAACGTGCGAGTGGGGTCTAATTTAGGATGAAATGAGGGTCACACAGGAAACCACTCGGTAAACAGCCAGACACATTTTGTTTAACTCAAGTAACATCAAAAAATTCAACAGGTGAACTATTAATACTATTCACTTCACTACACTTCACTTTATCTTTGACTACATTTGCAGTTTTAAACATATATTGAATTTGTGCATTTTGCTGTGCTGACAAGGTTTTGAAAAATGGTACCTGTTGTCATTAAGTTATCAGTGGTCACATGATGTGTGTGTGTGTGTGTGTGTGTGTGTGTGTGTGTGTGGCTTGTAGGTTACTGCTTCAGGACTGCACCTGATTTCTCTGATGTGTGGCTGCAGATTCAGACATTTGGCAATGAGACTGATAACATCATTTCCTGTCAGCCATGGCTCTTCAATCCTAATGAAAACATCCCAAACACATCATTATCCTCACTTTGTATCTGCTATATAAAAATAGCAACTAATCAGAAATAAGACAGAAATAACAGAAATAAACTAATTTCGTTGTTTCTTAGGGCAAATTTGGAAAATAAACTCTTAATATACACATGTATACATATGACTTTTTTCCCCACACATCCACCAAAATTTCCATCACATCTCAAATTATGAAACACCCTTAAATAGAACAGATGTTTTGTTCTGTTTTTACCTGATGTCTCTGTGTTGGTGACATCTACTGAACTGTTTGACAAAATACTCTATTTGCTCAGAAATCAAACCATTATTTCTTAATCTGAGAGGAATAGAAAAATGTGCATTAAAAACCTGTATTAATATGCCAACTATCCAAACTATCCAAAGATCCATGCAACTGTCGAAAGCGATATGTCATCATTTATCTGTGAGATCAATCCTTGTTAAAATCTTACTTCACAGTATGGATTGTGGAGAGCTCAGCCAGGCTGTCCAGTAAAAAGCCTTGACTCTGCAGTGAATTAGAAGACAATCTAAAGAAAGAGAGGAACAATAAACATTTTAACACCAATGTTTCTATAAGGTGCAGCATTTTTCTGAGAGGACAATAAAGAAAGGGGTGAATTCAGGGTGACTTTTTGCCATTGAGATGACTAGGAAAAATGATCCCAATCAACCCTACCAACTCAATTCACCCTACTTAGTTTTAGAAGTTATGAAGTGCGCACAAAACACTTATATGGTACATAGTAATGTAACTGTGGTCAAATACTCACTCTAATGTAAGTAGCCTAGGGCATCTGTTCAGGATTTCCACAAGCTTCTTCGAGTGTATGACATCAAAACTGCATTCCCTTAACCTGTATGTCAAGACAACTGTAAGAGGAAGCTAAACACCAAACCACTTTCACTTTTGACTTGAATAAACCTATTATTCTCGTGACTATTTGATTGTCTTTCGATTGTGATGCCTCACGTGCATTTTGGGAAATTACCTAAGAGTCTTGTCGTTGACGTGTTCCTGCACAAAATGAATGAAAGACTGGTCTTCCACTCCAAGACTAAAGAAGAGAAGAGCATATACAGTAGCTAAAAAACTTATGAGAATAACTGAAACACTTTTCTGTAAACCAATCCTTGCTCATGCCAATGAAAAGTCATTACCTGACTTCAACAGCAACAACCTTTTCACAAGTATTCATTGAGTTGACCAGATCCAGTGCACCTACTTGAGTCATTCGATTGCCACTGATGCTGTGAAGGAGTACAATAAGTAAACTTACCCCATAATAAGAGGTAAAATAACCCATAATGTCAATTACAAGCAACGAATGTTATGAAGACAGGCTGTGACTAAACTCTTACCTCACTGAGCTTGAGATCTTTAGTTTGGGCAAATAATCAACAAAACATTTCACCCCTTCATCTCGGAGAAGGTTATGAGACAAGCTACAATGGGGAAAGAAATACAAATTTGTTTGCACAACAGTAAAATGTACCGACTTCTAATAGGATGAGAAAACAGTGGTAAAAGAACAGAGGAATACTTACACTAGTTCAGATAGGCGAGGACAGTTCTCCAGTATCCTTGAGAGCTTCTCAACATTGGTTTTGCTCAGTTTATACTCTGTGAGCCTGTAAACATCAGAGAAAGAGTCAAAACCTCCTGTTTCCAAAGGTGCCAAATCTATTATAGTGATTCAGCATTCAGCATTACAGCATTCAGTTTAAGGTGTATTGCATCAAAAGCAGTGTTATTTCAATATTATTTATATACTATTATAGTTTTTATTTCTATTTTCAAATTGCTTTTATTTTTATATTTAATATTTTTATATTTAAGTTTTGGTCATTTTTTTATCTTTTAAAAATTGTATTTTTTTTTTTTTTACATTTCTATTTCTAAAGTCCTTTAAATTACTCACTGGCACAGAAGAAATCCGCTCAATACCACTCAAATGCGAGTTCTGATAGCGTGAGATCACTGAGTTCTGAACTCTAACGAATGCTCTCATTATAGCCAGCAAGGTGAATCAATTATTTATACAGTAAGTATAAACCACTTCATAGAGTTTTCACAAGGCGGCAGAACTCACTACATGCGCTGAACTGAAGTGTTTGAGAACTTCAGTAATTTTAAAGGGCTAAGAAGAACTTGACCGTTTAGTGACCATCCTAATTTAACTCTAAATAATTGAAAAGTATATTTTTTGTCATAATCACATGGCCACTGTATCAATGTTGAGCTGACATTACTTACTTGCAAATTGCTGCCTCTGCTTTTTCAGGACCAAATTTGATGAATGCTTCTGCCTGGTGTCTAAGAATCATTTTAAAACCAACTTTAGGAATTCAAATAATCAATATAAGTGTTTTTAAAAGCATATTTTAAGAAAGGTAATCCCTACTTTAATATCTAAAAATATGAACTTAAATAATACACCTTAGTTCTACAGCCGTGACACGCTGGCAGTCAGCAAGAGATCTGACCAATAACAAAGCCCCATTTGTAGACAGGTCAACATGACTTAAGCTGAAAAATAAAGTCATCTTAGATTAATAAATGTAATATCAGGTCATTCATGATAGGGATCAAATACAGCTGTGCTACAGGAACCAGACTGTTATGGCCACTTACTTCAGTAGATGAAGAGAAGACATTTCAGGAAGGATCGACATTAACTTCTCAATAGACTCATTTGATAGTTTTAGATGGGAGAACCTGTAACACAAATATAAAATGTGGAAAAGCAGAATGTAAGTGATCCATATAACAGTCTTTTGTCTCTACACTATAGATTAGCAGACATTAAAGCTACTCACTCAATCTCCAAAAGGTTTTCACATTTAACCAGCTGCTTACACAGCTTGGCCATGTAGTCAGGTTGGATATCACAATGGGTTAAACTGTAAAGACAAAAAAACACATAAATTACCTGATTATCGCTAAATCAATGTATATAACAAAACTGAGAGATATACCTGAGTTTTTTATGCACATGTATCCCATTTTCACTTGGGGTCAGCTGTCTTGAAGCATGTCTGCATTTATAAAACACATAGGTTATACTACGCCAACCTTACATACTTTACATATTAAGCAAAAATGTCTGCAACCACATCTGTTTCCGTACCTTCTGCTGGTGTCAAACCAAAGAACCAACTTTTTCTTTTCATTTCCACTGGTGAGAAAAAGCACAGTGTTAGCATTTTAACAGCCATTCAGACAGGCAGAAAAATGACCAAAAACTCAATGCTGGTCTTGACCTTGCATTCACTCTCCTCAGGTTCTTCTGGTTACAGAGGGCAGAAGCAAGCATCACCACCCCATCCAGATCAACACCATTTTCACTGAGACTGTGTGTGTTCAGAAACAAAATATATACTCTTTTGAAAACAGAAATAGACTGGCAGTACGGTAAATGGAGAAGCTCTTTTGCACATGCACTAGAATATTGTCTCACTAGAACTGTCAAAACCAAAGGAAGCTGCAGACAAAAACATAGGCCTACTTGATCTCCTGAATTGTTCCTAGTTTAGGCAGAAGGTCCAGAATCTTCTTTAGGCCCTTGTTACCAAGCGAGTTGTAGGACAAACTGAGAAATGAGGAAAACATGTAACATCAGTGCTGTACTTACAAGAAGAATTGTGGGTGTATGAACTCAATCCGATATGAGGTACACTGAAGTTTAAAAGGTAGGATTTATGGTGAATTTTAATACTTACTCTAAAAGGGTTATGAAGGAGAAGCCCTTGAGTTTATTACACAGACTGGCTACATGGGAAACGGTGATGTTACACTGCTTAAACCTATAAAGAAACAATTACAACTTCCTGTCAGTTCAGTATGTTTGGTTTGAAAATTATAAACCCACTGAAACAATGGTAGTGACACAGCAGAAATTGTGGTTCATTTTCTCAAGGGTGTAGGTTTGATTTTGTCATTGGTGGAGACATTAGCAGTACCCCCTCTTAAGACACTGTACATCACTTTATTTTAATATTAAAAAATAAAACGCTCTGTGACCCTACTGTTGCTATAGTAACAGATATTTCATGTGCATCTGATTGACAAATAAACTGCACATTCTTATTTCAGCAAACAGTTTGCTTTGTATATTCAGTTTAACAGTATTACGTTCAAGAGAAGTGGTTAAACTTTATAATTCAATTAATCTGTGCATATGAATTTTAATCACTTATGTTATGTTCTTGCCCCTTCCATGCAATAAATGGGTGTTGTTTAATGAGCAGGGTTTTTCTGGCGTATTTACTTTAACTTCTCAGGTACTAATGTTAATGGTGTGACCCATTTCAGGTGCGGCCAAGATTAATAAACTTTTATAAGCCTTATTTAGTGGAGTCGAGAGTAGAGAACAAGATCTGAGCTAAGACTCTCTTGTGAAAGAGAATATTAATCTTAATGAGAATTTTCCTGGTTAAATAAAAAATAATAACTAAAAGACATGAATGGACAACAGCATAATAACCCTGCCCTGACCCTTCAAATAAAACAATGCCACAAATGTCTGTGACCTTGTAAGAGGGAGTTGGAGAAATCATAAAGAAAACTTTGCACATCAAATTGCAGATGATCATCAATACATACTGTGAATATTCCTGATTAAAATAATTTTTTGATAAATAAATATACATATAACAAGTCAGTTTCTCATGAGTATTTTCCATAAAATTTAACATTTTTGTTTGCTGTCTTCAATATGATTGTCCTGAAATTGCATAACTTCTGTCAAGCCTATCCTCTTCCACAAACTATCCTCTTATTCTCCTGAAATGCTGCCCAGTGATGAACACTTGGACTTTATAGACACCATACACCACGTTATTAAACAAAGCAAGATGAAAGCACAGCTCCTTCTATATGATATAATGAAGCCATAAAGTTTTAAACTCATTAAGTCTAAAGTTCAGTGTTAAGTTTAAAATCTAGACTTTGTAACTAAGGATTAATTTGTTGTCCTTTATCTGAAAAGGAATATGATTTTTAAAGGAATCAGCACTTACCTTACATTCTTTGTCTCTTCCGTGTTATTCAAGTCTGTGTTTTCACTAAGAAAGAAAAATTGAGAAAAATGCATTTTTATGTTTATGACCATCAAACTCTGCAGTCACTACAGACTGCACTTTAAAGGTGGGGTAAGCGATATTTGAAAAACACTGTTTGAAAGTTCGTCGGACCGACACAACCAGACACAACAACAAATGTGTAGTAGTCAATCAGCATTAGGGGGCGTATGGCGGTGGAGGAGAGAGAAAGAGCAAGAGGGAGATTTGAAGAAATACTGTCAAAAAAAAATCTCATACAAAAAAATACAAAAATACAAAAAAATCTCAGAGGAATATCACTGCGAAAAAAAAGGGTTATGATCAGGAAAGAGCTTTAGGACCCGCGTTAATATTAGAAAAGCTTTCCAGTGCTGGAGAGAGCTAAGCGGGAAGGCCTGAAAACAGACGCGGAGGTTGCTTTGATTTCGCTCCGAGTAACACTGGTTTTGAGTGTCATTGTTTGTCTGGACCAGCTGGCAACTAACAACGAACTCTTGCTTGTATTTCCCCGGTGTGTGCATGTTACTTTTTTGTGCTTCCTTGTCGTTCGTTCATCATCTTCGCTTTATTTTTAATGAAGCATCATTTTGTTGCGCTTCTGCTACGATAAATACCCATCCACTGCATTGCGTTGCGTGTGTAACGGAGGCAGCTAGTAAGATTTGTGCAGGCTGATGACTGTTAGAGAATGTGTTGTATACTGTTTAGCGTACTTGTTAGTGTACCAGCCTCGCATGACAGCAATCAGGGTTTTGAGACCGACTCGGAGCAGGGTGGTTAGGATGTAGGGCTGAGTTTTGGTGGCGAAGCAATGAAGAGAGGAATGTGTTCGTTTGGGTTGATTTCAAATATCAACAATGTTCAGCAACGACATTGAGAAATAGCATACTGCAACTTTAACATTAGGGTAAAAGCTATAGACTTGCCCTCAAAAAAAAAAAAAAAAAGATGCACAACATCTACCACCATACGTTATCACTTTCAGCCAGGACATAGTGCATTGCACTGCAATAACTAGCCAATTGCATATTGCACAGACAATGTCACCACAAAAGATGTGCTAAACAGGAAATATGACATATAAATTACATGGTTTGGAGTTCTGGGGTATTACCCACCCTTCAAATAGTTCAAACACGTATTTAGAGACTATCTGTCAATCAGCACTCACCATATTGTGTCAGAGCTTTGTGAGAAGGAAAGGCTGATCTCTTTATTCCCCCTGTACACAATAAGAGAGTATAAAACATCCTATGACAATGAAATGGACCCAAATGGACAGATCAAGTGAAGTGCCATAATCTTCAAAAACTGAACAAAACTACACAGGGTAAAAGAAAATAAGGACACGACTACAAAAAATATGGCGAGATTAATATGCGTTTAACTTTAAAGTACATTAATATTAAGATTTTAAGGGCATATTTATGGGACAAAACCTTATGTACTGCTCTTAAGCAAAACTAGTTGATAGCCCGATCCAAATTATGTGGAAAATGTGTCTCATTTGCCATTTTCATGATTTTCATAAATGTATAAGACAGGCCAACAAAACAACATACTCAACATGGACTTCCTGAATGGAGGTGCAGGCAGCCATCCTCTCAATGAGTGTGAGGACTCCATCTGTGGAGATGATGTTTTTCCCCATCCTGAGTAAAAGTGAAATAATGTACCAGACGTAATATAAGTAATACTGTCGTGAATATCTCAATTATGTACAATCAGGCTTTTGAAACGAAAACACACTACTTACAAAACAGAGCAGATGTTGGGCAGTCTGGATAGTGTTTCCGCAATCACTCTTATTCCTTCATCTTTCAAGGAGTTATCGCTGACACTGTCAGATAAACAACACACTGTTTGACACAAGACAGATGTTGATGACAGATCATCAAGTCCACCTACTGTAAACTTTTTGTCCATTCCAATTTCAAAAATAAGCAGAAAACATATGAATATCAGAAATATATTTGAACACAAACACAAACACAAACATGTCAGGACAAATCAGTATATTGCTTTAAATTTCAATCTATGAAGGCCATGGCATAGCAAATGGTATTACTCCAGGTGTGTGATGTGGGGACAGTCCTCCAAAGCCCTGGCAAGTTTTGCAGCTCCAACATCAGTGAGGCCTCCACTGATAAAGCTGTAAATCAGAGGAAAAACTCAAACCAATGCAAAACACGCAGCAAGGAAATAGTATGACAACATGCATAAAGGACACAACAGACACTGGTTGATTCAAAAACGTACTCTAATCGCCGCAAGGCCTGGAGTTTAGACAGGATACCACACAAAGCCTCTGCAAACCTGTCATCGTATTTCCGGCTACGGAAACTTGAATGAGATATACATTTGAAAGGTGAATATATGAACATGACCAGTTTGTTTCAGAATAAAAACTACAACCTGAACCAATATCATGTGCTATTGATAAATTTTGGCAGCTGGTAATTATTTTGATGTTATAGATAACTAAAAAAAATGATGATAATAGAAAATCTAAACTATTATGTCTAAATAAATAAAAAATATTGAAATAAAATGACTAAAATAAACACAATACAATTATTGTGAATTTAGGCATCACAACATTATAATGTACAGTATGAAAAATGTTTATTCTTTTGGAGATTTGGTAAAAATTACATTTAACATTTTTTAAACGATTAGTGTTTTTAAAGATGAACTTAAGTTAGCATTAGATGACAGCAAAGGTTATCTAAATGTAAAATAAGGGGAATTACTGTAGTTTATTAAATATCCAATATATTATACATCTAGTATCAACTGATACAGATAAAATAACAACCAACTATCAGCTGATAACCAATATCGTACCACTATTTCATGCATCAATATTTAAAGATGCCATATGGACTACACATAAATAATTAGTTCATAAAGGAGGATTTTATGAAAACTCACATGAGACGATCCACATTCTTGAAACTAGGGAGGATTTCCAAACAATCCAAGTCAATTGAACAGCCACCAAAGTCCAGACATACATTCTGATCAGCAGCTGCTGTTACAAATGCCAAAGAATCCATGTCAACAGCGTTGAGTCTGATATTTCTCAGTTCAAACTGCGGTCTCGAACCAACAGCTCTTGCCAAGTTAGAATCTTGTGTTTCACGAACGCATCGGCACAGCTCCACAATTTTGGGGCCTGTTTGACTGGTACTTCCAGCAAAACCCAGCAAAACATTACGGACGACAGCTTGGCGCCTTTGTACCCAAGCCGCGGCTCCCTCGGCCACTTGAAGCTGGACCAAACTGGAGGTGCAGACCTCTGCAGCAAGCCCACATACGTAAAGATGGAGAGAATCTGTAAAGACAGACTTTGGGTCAGTCTTGGTGGTCCAGCGGGTTTTCAAGTTAAGCTTCTTCTTAAGTTGACTCTCTGTTATGTTCTGACTGGTCATGAGGTGGAGGGCAGCGAGAAACTCCAGCATTGTAAGGTGCATGAAGGTGAAACCGTTTCCTGAAGATCCATCCTCACACGTCAGCTTGACACAAGACAGTATTCCGCTTTTGATGCCAAAATCCTGGAGTTCTGGAGGCACTTCTGTGTCCATGAAGACTATGGTGCTTCCCTCTAGTCCTTTGAGGGCCAACTGGCTCATCTCAACAATTTTAGTTCTGTATCTCTGAAGTAGAGGTGTACCAGACACCCCACCTCCATTGAAGCGTCTGAGGGACGCCAACAAGATTTGCAAGTAGATTTCAGTTAAGGACGTTGGAAGCTGTAGATCAGTATGAGATCCATCACTGGAGAACAGATGATCCACACACACACAGCAGATATGACAGAGTCCAGGTACATGCGACATTGACAAGAGGTGACGGCTGTCCATTAACAAGTTTACAGCCTTCTTTTTGAATTCATCTCCTTTTTCATGAAAGTACTGCTCGGCGTATTCCTTCACACCCAATCGGTCAAACCCCTGAAGCTCACAGGTTATGAAACCAGGGCTCGCAAACATGTCTGTCACATCTCGTGGTCTACAGGTGACAAAAACTGTGCAATCTGGAAGGATTTTACGATTGCACAGTACAGAGAGGAGATCTGTCATTGGCAGAGGTTTGTTTGGGTCAATGAAGCTCTCAAGCTTTCTAGGATTTGTAAGCTTGGCACGAAACTCATCATACCCATCGAATATGAAGCAGACCTTCTCAGGGTTGGAGAGGATGAATTCAAACACTGCTTCGCTTTCCTCATCATCCTCACAAGCAGGATAGAAGAGAAAGAGTAGATCTTTCAGGGAAAGATCTCGTGAGATAAGATTGAGCTGCCGGAACTCCAGCAGGAACAGCAGGTGAATGGAGGGGAAGGAGCCTTCAGCCCAGCTACGGCCGAGGCAGTGCACCAGCAGGGTCTTACCAGATCCAGCCTGGCCCAGCAGCACGACAACCCTGCTGGTGGTTTTCAAAAGAGACTCAACAGACACTTTATGCTCTGACTCTTCTCCTTCATGACTGTCTAGAGACGCTTGAGGCTGGATGGTCCTGTCTTTCACTCGAAGAGGGTTCCTGTGTTTTAAATATACCCATGTGTCCCCCAGACTGATGTCCTTTAACACAGCCTGTGTCACTGTCTCATGTTTTTGCAGTATCATGGATTTAAGAGCATCTGTGTATGTCTTCAAATGATCTATGTAAGAAAATCAAAATATTGCACATTTTCTGTAAATAGAAATGTAAGTTTTACCATGAAATATAATTTGCTGTTCATACAAAAGTATGGTGGCCGAGAGAGCTCAATGCGCTGCAACTGAAGAAAACACATGCAAATAGAAAAACACCCGCAAATTAAGAAAACATCTTCATCAGTTTCACAACACACGTGCGCTCCAAATACTCACAACAGAACCAAATACAGAAACGCACGGCAAAAGTTCACAACCAGACGCGGTGCAAATAGCACAGACCACAACAGAAACGTTTCCAGGTGACCCCAATAAGTGACGAACCTGGCTGGGACGTGCTTATTGCTCGTGAGCATCCCTGTGCCCTACTCCCTTTGAAGGGCAGACGGCAGAGCCCTTGAAGTGGGGACTTTGGAGTGAGTAGGGCACTTGTGTGCCATTATGTAGCCATTTGGAACGGACTTGATGAAGGGAGCAAAGAAAGACAACATAATTTCCTCATTATTTTCACCTGGGATGTTCCCATGACAACGCAGCACATCAGCTGAAAAGCTGTTATTACCAGAAATATCTTATTATAGCTGTTAACATAACTGTTGCAAATAAATATACATTTAGTACAATAAAAGTTTTTAAAATATGCGTTTTATATCTGTGTGTGTGTGTGTGTGTGTGTGTGTAACGTTGAGGCAGGAGTGAAGCGGAGAGAATCCAAGTGCAAGCATTAATTTAATAAACAAACAGGTAATCCAGGGCAAAACAACAGAACAGGAACTCAGGACAGGAACAAGAAACAGCTACAAACAACAAAAATTTTCTCATTAGTATTCTGATGACATTGAACATATTGTTATTACATTTTGTATATTTGTATATACAATGTTGTATGTCATAAACTTCTCATCTCTGTATGTTTTGCAAAATAATAATAATAATAATAAAATAAAATAAAGTAGACTTTGAGCTGTAAGCACGTCCCAGCCAGGTTCGTCACTTATTGGGGTCACCTGTAAACATTTCAGTGGTCTGAGCTATTTGCAGCGCGTTTCTATATTTGGTTGTGTTGTGAACTTTTGCAGTGCGTTTCTATATTTGGTTGTGTTGTGAGTATTTGGAGCACACGTGTTGTGAAACTGATGAAGATGTTTTCTTAATTTGCGGGTGTTTTTCTATTTGCATGTGTTTTCTTCAGTTGAGCTCTCTTGGCCACCTTACAAAAGCCTCAAAAAAAGACTTAGCTCACATTTTAAAATCTATGAATGTTATGGCTTTAAGAAATAAAGTATCAAACCGTGTGGCATCTGCAAACAAATAATAATGCTGTCGATCACAATGTGAACATTAATAACAAGGTCAATGCTCAATGTGATGTGTTTAGCATGTTATTTTTTATTATTTTGATCATTTACAAGATTAATCAAACAGATTGAAATCACTGGGAGATTTATTCTTCTTGTTGAATGGCCAATTGGTTGCTGTCATCCAAGTTGAAGTAAATTTAACTGTTGGGTTGCTCAAGCCGATTCAAGATATTTCACAATGAGTCAAAATTCAAATGGCTGTGTCCCTTTAAGAGTATAACATACCTAGTCGTGGACGTTTCACATTTCGTGATGGTGAAGAATTATCATTGTCACTTGTATGATTGAAGTTTGTTCCTTCAAAATATAGGGGAAAAAACTGTATGAATACTTTTAAACGACAGCTTCTTTCTTTTAACAACTACAGGACACTTTCACTTTCACTTCAAATATGTTTTTTAATTATGTGTTCAAATTAAATAATAGAACAAATAATATATAAACTGATATATTTTGTTAAATTAAATTATGATTAATAACACAATTATGCTTTAATATTAATTGATGGTATGAGTAGGGGAAACCCTGGAGTACAATTTAAAAAAAAAATACAAACATGACTTACCAATTGTATTTTCTGCTACAGATACCAGTGTAGTTTCAAGAAGAAAGGGAATGTTTTCACAGTACTGATATATGATGGTGAGAAACCTTCTACATATGGTATGTTCTGACGTTTTGAAGTAATCCACAGTGGCTGAGACAAGGTCTCTGTTGTTTGTCAGTGACCGTAGCTGATCCATTGCGTTAGGTTCCACTAAGGCAAAGATCCGATCCAGAACACCACTGTCCTGTTTGCAGAGCAAGTCCACCAGTGCACTGGCCTCCTGCGCCACCAGGAAGCCCCCCGACCAGTCCTCCCTCTCCATCCTCATCCATTAGCTGGGGAAAAATCGCTCATTAAACAGAAATTACTTAATTTTGATTTGTATTTAGTTTACATGACAAACCTTATTCACCACAATAAATGTAATGGCATTGAGTTCTGATCTATACAACATGAGGAGGTCTGATGCCAGACTTGTCTAACAACTGAGGCTTTGTTTGGCAATGCTAAAAGCACGTGTATTGCTACAGTTAAAAAAATTTCAATTCACCAGGTATTATTTAAATACTGGAAATACCTGATACTCTTCATAGACGCAACTTTTCCAGGTTTGTTATAAACAAAATATAGTCTGTATGCTAGGCTACAGACCAAAAATTATTGTTCAGTAGGAAATTTGTGGTAGATGCTTTCAGGATGGCACTCATATAAATGCATACAATGTATGTAATGTGAAACTCTTTCAAACTTTTACTAAGAAGGTTTCTGTCTGCACTTAATAACTAAAATATAATAAATTGTTATTTAAGGAGCAGCTCGTGGCCATATAGTGCCATGCATTAAACGACGCATATAATTATCTGGAGGCTAGTTATGTAAAGGTTGACCACATGAATGGCATGGCAATGTTAGTCAAAAATGTGCTTACTCGCGATAAGAAACATAACAAATGTTCTGTATGTTTATAAGACGTATTGATATAATGGACTCACCGCTGGTGGCATAACGCATCGGTCCAGTTTTATGGAAGAAAATGAAACTAAACAAACCCTCTTTGGTTTCGTTTTCTTTTATATGCAAAATACATACGGATCCTGCTAAGTCTGGCGCGAGACTATTAAACCAAACCCGCCTATCTATGGTAGTGTGTCACTTAAGTATGTTTTAATGTAAACCCGCATTTTTATCAATCGACGACTGCAGAGCGTTTAGCCAGGTTTATTTTCCTGATACTTTTCTATGGATTCACAACCTGAAGCACTTTATAAAGAATTCACAGACGTTATTTTAATATTAATTGAACGTAATGCATTTAGAACAGAATAAATTTAGCGCTTATGTTGCTAATTAAAGCTATGGTTATATTGACTCAATGAACACAATATAATCGATTTCAAAGTGTGCGTGACGCTTCAAAAACGCAGTTACATCAAGTTTTACTACGTCGGTTTATAAAATCCGTTGAATCGTGAGATAGGGCAAATGAGGACAGTCACAGGAGTGCCATGTGAGGTCATGTTTGTTGTCTGATCACTCACTGAGGCCACCTAGTGGTGAAATTAAATCACTGCACTCCTTATAAGGACATCAAGATGTGATGTGGAGCTTTATCTATGCAATGCACCTACTAGGTCTTTAAACCGGTGCAACTTTAGTTTTCACGTTAGTTTAAAAATGAAACTTACCTTAAAGCTGCAGTCCGCCGTTTTTACTCTTTGTCGCCATCTTTGTTCGAAATCTGCAATTGCAGATATTCGCGGAATAATCAGCTTTGCGTGAGTTGTGCCTCTACACGGCACAGCACGGATGAATCCAATGTTTTGAGGAGAATGTGCGGCTGTCAGTCGCCGTGCCGGTGTGGATACTGACATTCAGAATCACAGATTATTATTTTTGGAAGTATGACCAACATAATAATTTTCACCGGAAAATGTCATCTGCACAAGTAATTAACATCCACTTTCGTTCTGGTTCTGACCATCTAAGGGAAAAAAATCATTGCACTGATTAAATCTAACAATCGCTTATCATATCACGTAAAACCGTGCAAAATATACTTTGTTCGCAAATTGTTAATGTTCAACATCAGCATTGCGTGACTACATTTAATGCCCGTCCGATATTTATCCTTGTTTTCACATAGGCCGGTTGCAGTCTCTTTTTTTTTTTTTTTTGCCACTCCGAAGTCTTTTACATTTTACAACGGGTGAATCTCTAGTTGTCACTGGTGATTGTCGTTTGAACCTTTCTGGATCCGCCATCAAATTGATAAGTTTAATTATATCAAGTGCTGTGAGAAAAGGCTATAAATCTCCACCTCCAACATCCTCACACACAAGCCTACTAGCCTACTATCCGAGACAGATGTGACGTAATGAAAGACATGCTTCAATTTCCGGCGGAAATCCACCAGTACCACTAGAATTAAAATCATCATTAAAGCTTACCGGTTTGAATCGAGCTAAGGCAAGCAGATAGTTTTGAACACTGGCTGGTTATGTATTTGCTAATTTATTTTGGAAAATTTTTAAACCCAAAAAGCTACAGACTGCAACTTTAAGGCAAGACACCACAGGTGAATAATGTACAAATTTCAACTAATAGATATCACCATACTTCCCCAATCACAGCACATTAACAGTTGTTTTATATTACAAGTTTCTGAAAAAAGCATTGGCATTGTCTAATTAAATATGCACTTATTTGCATACTTTCCAGGACAGAAATCTGATCATAAGTTAAAGCAGGTTTAAAATTCACGTTTCATTTAGTTGACATATTAGAGTCAACTAGGCCTATCACTCCATAAATCAGAAAATACTGTCAAAAGCCAGAAGAAACTCCATGTTTTTAGGAATAAAATGTTAGGCTGTATAAACTAAGCAAATGTTAAATAAACAAACCCAAACAAACAGTGCTTGAGAAACAAACTCATTTAAAGAAAACAACCTTTAAAGATATGTATTGTAAATAAAATCTAGACACTAATTGATAAAGTGTAATTAAATATTATAAAGAGGTATATTATAAACTGGCGTATTTTTCAAAATGTTTCCTTTTGTGTTCCGCTGAGGAAAGAGCGTTTGAAACAAGATGAGAGAGAGAGTAAATGATAACAGAAGTTTAATTTTTGGGTGACCAATCCCTTTGAGAATTGGTAAAATAATAGCCCATGTCTTTCGGAAGAACAGGTTTAACCAGAAACCTGCAACACACAATCATGTGTGACAGCACCAGGAAATGTTTAATAATGGTAATACAATCTATTAGTTGCATTATGGAGGTCATGAGATATTACTGAAGGACATGTAATAAAACAAGGTCACTGTGATTCACATTTTCATATTTACAACATTGATCAGCTACACAAAACATCAAACTTCTTTACATGCAAGCAAAAATTCCAAAAAGAGTCATTCATATTTTTGTGTGTATGTAATGTATGTGTGCATGTCTGTGAGTGTTTTTTTGTGCGAGAAAGAGAAAAATGAAAGAGAAGACAAGACTGTCAATCCAGTGTCCTTTTCAGGAATTCAACCAGCAGATGTTGTGGAAAACCAAAATCCAGCTGGACTACCACATACCCCTGTACATTCACAATTAAAAAATAAGACAACAATGTAACCGTTCAAAGTGTTTTTCTTTGATATCATACATTATGACTGTAAAATACAGATTGATAATTATCTGCTAGTGAAATATACTCACATCCTGAGGCAAAACTTCAGGACTGATGATGTCAAAGAGATTAAGCCCCTGTTCATCCATCAAAGCGGTTAATTCTGGCTCCAGGTCTGAGGGGAGAGATTAAATATGATGCAAAGATATAGAAACACATGATTTATATTGCTTGGTTATGGTGGCCTGCCACGCTTACATGATACGACTTTGGGGATTCCCATCTTTTCCACAGTCTCCTGCAGATAAACTCTCAAGCTGTCCGCCACCTTTGAGGAGGTCATATAGCATTTGTGATAAATAAAATAGGTGATGTATGAAATAAATACATTTATTAATTAATTCTCACCTCAGTGGCTCCTTCTGATGTGGAGACTTTTTCTATAGAGATACTGCAATCGTCACAAAACAGAAAAGAAAACTTTAAATCAGGGATATAAAACTGAGATTTCATGTGATTGTGTAGAATCTATCTCCTTTATAACTTACCGCTCTGCAGTGGCTTTCAGAATTAGTTTCTTGTCTGCATATGAGGCGTTTACAACAACTGTCACATCCTGCAAGCACAGAAACAATTGAAAACCCAGCATAGTGAAACTGTCCCAATGATAAGCATTTTTTGTCATCTATCTATCTCGTTAAATTGTGCTTTAGCTTACAGTCTCAAAATAAAGTACTGGCACATCTTGACTATCCAGTAAGAGCTTGACTCCAGCCACAGCTCTGACAGATGTGCCCTCTGTGGTGGTCCGCAAGTGTGGAACTGACACACTCCTCACCTTTAACATTGGACCCTCTGAGGACAGCCACTAAAGAGAATGTAAAATCCGCCATCACACTTGCACAAACAAGCAGGTGCTCTAGTTCGAAATGACGGTTGGTGTGCTTCAAAAAGGAAAACATTTATTTGCATGTTCCAATGACAGTGTATAAAATGAGTCATTGAGTCATTCTAAAATGGCAGTCATTTCCTCCCCTCTGTGCAGTTTGAATATTCGTAATGAGTGCAGTACCTTGCTCAAAAATGCAGGCCTAGCTGAGGACAGCTCTCTCTGAAACAGATCCTGTAAAATAGACAGACATGCACGTGAATATGCCTGGAAAAAAATCATTGCAGGTTAATATAGTTAACTAAAACTAAAACCATAAAAAACATTTCTGCAACTCAAAATAAATTAACGTTAACTGAAATTAATATATATATATATATATATATAATTATATATTTCAGCTATTGCCAAAGCAACATTTATCATTTAACTTAATTTACTAAAATAACTAAAATTTAAATAACACACACACACACACACACACTGTATGTATATATACATACATACATACATACATAATATTAGCTCATTTTTGCAACTGTCATATAAGCACTAGTTCCACTCAAATTTGTGTTATGAAAATGTATGTAATACAGGTAGTAAATTTAACTTAAAGAGTTAGTTCATCCAAAAATGTAAATTCTGACATTAATTACTCATCCTCATGTCGTTCCAAACCATAGACTGTTGACCCAAGAGCAGACTTTGTTGCGTGAATGCACGTCGGACCAGTGGTGGAGTCACGTGGATTACTTTAAATTACGTCTTTTTACTCATTTTTACTATACCTTTCTGGGGCTTGAAAGTGGTTGTTGGGTAGGTTGTCAATGGAAGGACAGAAAGCTCAAAACTTTCATTAAAAATATCTTAATTTTTGTTCCGAAGATTAACGAATGTCTTAAGAGCACGACATGAGGGTTAGTAATTAGGCTAATGACAGAATTTAAATTTTTGGGTGAACAACCCTTTAATTCCATAGGCTACACACTACACAGACTTTATATAGCCTATGTATATGAAGTCTTTGCTTATATGTCTTAGTTGTAAAAATCCTCAAATTTGTTTTTTCTTTTCCATTTTCCTAAAGCAAGGTTTTCAGTGCAAAAGGGTCCTTTTACCTTTTTCATGTTTTTCATTTAGATGCAAAAACATATCTGCTCAAAAGCACCCCCTGGAGTTTAAAAGCATTTATTACATCACACAAATGCTGCGTATAGCGATAAACTTTCATCATACAAATGGCTCCAAAACACATCTAATACTGAATGATACCATACTGTGAGTTCTGTCCCATTAATATTGCGAATAAATCGTCCATCATGGTGTGCGGCGCCCATTATGGGGTCAAGAAGACCATCGGAGATCCAGAAGTAAAGCATGCGGTTCTCAGTCAATTGGGAGGGGTTAAACACAGAGGTGTTGAGGTCTGAGGTTACATTATTAAATGTAACCAAACCCTGTTTATCAGAAGAACAACAGTAATCACATAATAAGATATGCATTTGTTTGAACAAAATCTTTAAGAATAAAATCTTTATAATCAGACCTTATGATATGATTCTATATAATTAGATTTGATGATGGGGGAAGAGGTCACAGAGATGTCTACACCGATGTTCCCATCACTAATAAACTGCTCTGGACACACAGAGAGATATGTCACATCAATACAGAGCAGATAGGCCTACGCATAACCACAAACTCACACAAGACTGTTACATTAAAGAAGGGTGTATGAGAGCTCTGAATTTTACCTGCTTGCTCCTGTATGAAGTCTGCTAGTATGTTGGCCACATTGTTTATTTCCTTACAGATCTGTTAGAAAGGAAAAATAATGTTTTTGTCCTAATGTTTTGAGAGCCTGATAACAATTGATAACTAGATAACAAAGTTATATTGATCTATGTTACTGGAATAATGTTTGTTTGAGAGCCTTGCTAGAACGTTAGCTAAAATTCTGAGAACATGTTAGCATGGGCAATTAAATGGAACAGGAAACTAGGCACACTCACCTGTGACTTTACTACTAACTTCACTGTGAAAGTCACAATGTCTGTGAACATTCTTTTCATCCACCCAGGTCTGCACACAGTCAAAATGAGAGTCATTTAAATGCTCTTGCAAATGAGCAGTGCTTAAGGTGGAAATATTGATCTCAAGTCTGATCTGGTCTGATCACTTCTAGTGTCTCTCAGTAATGTGAAATGTCGAACTCACTCTCTGTCTCCCTGCAGGTGCAGCTTCAGCTTGTGAAATGTGAGGTAACAATCTGATGTGTCTGCAGCCACTCTGCCCTTTCCACAGTCTGACACACAATCACAGTTCTTTTCAGACAATAACTAATACAGGGAATTTCAATTCAGGATTAAGTAATGTCAAACAGAGCTGTCTAAACAAAATGTGACATACTCACATAGTTTTGGATTGACGACCAGGTCAATTTGCGACTCAACTTCAAAATCCAATGACTGTTTCAGGCTGAGTCTGTTTGAGAAAGAACATGGCACTGCAAATTTACATTGACTGTTGTGATAGATAAAAAAGATAAACTAAGCAACAATAAATGGTATTTGCCACAAATACGGTATACTTTGTTATCTCATGACTTTCAAGTATAGAGGCACAAATTCCATGTTAAAAATGTATACATAAAAGTAAGATTTCTAAAAATCTTGTTCTATTCAATCCTGTTAAGTTATTGGGGAAATATAATATGTATATACGTATATAGTATACACTCATCTAAAGGATTAGGAACACCTGTTCAATTTCTCATTAATGCAATTATCTAATCAACCAATCACATGGCAGTTGCTTCAATGCATTTAGGGGTGTGGTCCTGGTCAAGACAATCTCCTGAACTCCAAACTGAATGTCAGAATGGGAAAGAAAGGTGATTTAAGCAATTTTGAGCGTGGCATGGTTGTTGGTGCCAGACGGGTCGGTCTGAGTATTTCACAATCTGCTCAGTTACTGGGATTTTCACGCACAACCATTTCTAGGGTTTACGAAGAATGGTGTGAAAAGGGAAAAACATCCAGTATGCGGCAGTCCGGGCGAAAATGCCTTGTTGATGCTAGAGGTCAGAGGAGAATGGGCCGACTGATTCAAGCTGATAGAAGGGCAACTTTGACTGAAATGACCACTCGTTACAACCGAGGTATGCAGCAAAGCATTTGTGAAGCCACAACACGCACAACCTTGAGGCGGATGGGCTACAACAGCAGAAGACCCCACCAGGTACCACTCATCTCCACTACAAATAGGAAAAAGAGGCTACAATTTGCAAGAGCTCACCAAAATTGGACAGTTGAAGACTGGAAAAATGTTGCCTGGTCTGATGAGTCTCGGTTTCTGTTGAGACATTCAGATGGTAGAGTCAGAATTTGGCGTAAATAGAATGAGAACATGGATCCATCATGCCTTGTTACCACTGTGCAGGTTGGTGGTGGTGGTGTAATGGTGTGGGGGATGTTTTCCTGGCACACTCTAGGCCCCTTAGTGCCAATTGGGCATCGTTTAAATGCCACGGCCTACGTGAGCATTGTTTCTGACCATGTCCATCCCTTTATGGCCATCATGTACCCATCCTCTGATGGCTACTTCCAGCAGGATAATGCACCATGTCACAAAGCTCGAATCATTTTAAATTGGTTTCTTGAACATGACAATGAGTTCACTGTACTAAAATGGCCCCCACAGTCACCAGATCTCAACCCAATAGAGCATCTTTGGGATGTGGTGGAACGGGAGCTTCGTGCCCTGGATGTGCATCCCACAAATCTCCATCAACTGCAAGATGCTATCCTATCAATATGGGCCAACATTTCTAAAGAATGCTTTTAGCACCTTGTTGAATCAATGCCACGTAGAATTAAGGCAGTTCTGAAGGCGAAAGGGGGTCAAACACAGTATTAGTATGGTGTTCCTAATAATCCTTTAGGTGAGTGTATATATACACACATACATACATATATTATATATATATATATACACACACACACACACACACACACACACACACACACACGTGTGAAAATAATGAAATGTAACTGAAATGTAAGTGTATGTAATTTGTTATTACAGGCTGACTGGAAGAAACCTTGAAGAACTTTCTCCAGATAGGAGCACTTTTGGACTAAATACCCTAATGAACGCTGTTCAGTGAAGCAATGTGAACAGCAATAATCTGCCGCCGGAGATCTTTGCGTGTTGAGAGGTTAAACAAAAGACCACTGTTTTACAAAAACATATGTAGAATAGAGCACAGGGTTAAACCACAGCTGTGCTATTGCAGCAACCTGATCCTGGTAATAAATAGAAACACTCACAGCCAGCTGCCATATCCATAGTTGATGGTCCCTTTGAATACAGCAGACACATTTGAAATGGAGATCCCAATTCCTTCATTCTCTTTCAGCTCAAACTCACTCTTTCCAATGGAAAGGTTATGGATCTCTAAGCTGTGGGTGATGTAGGAAAGAAGAGTGTCATAAGATACAGAATGTTACATAAAATTGCTGCAGGAGTTCCTTACTTGTGGAATCCATATTTCACTGTCCCAAAGCCAATTGATCGCTCTCCCTCTACGCTGGGATATTTGGCATGCTGAAAAGCGGCCTGTATGACTTCAGTGGTCTTCTCATTCACTGAGGAATCAAGGCAGGGATATATTTATTCTCTAGTCAAGGGTTTCCCAAACTCTCATGGGGTTTATGAGTTGATGAGAAGCTAATAATTAATGAAATCATAAACATTTAAAATTGATTTATTTTTCAAATAAAAACAAACTATAATTTAAAACATAAAAAGATTAAATATTTTATTTGTTAACCTGAATATTTTATTCATTAATCAACAAACTATGAACAAGTGACTGTTGTTAAATAATTGAAATATTAGATACAATTTCAGGGGGTACTTCAAGTAAATATTTATAAGTTAAAGTGGTTTGGCTGCCAAAAAAACCTTTGAGAATCCTTGTACAAGTTTTTAAGTTTAGAACTTTAGTTTTATTTTAGGTCAAATTTACAACAAAATATCTAAGTTACTTTTTCAAATAGGTATACTTTTTCACATTTATTGACTGACAGCTCTCCTGTCCCCATTAAATTACACAAATATACTTCATGTATTTCATCTAACTTTATTAACAAATGTCTTTGCTGCTGACCTTCAATGATCTAATTCAACCATACTAATAAGCAAAAATTACTTTAGATTATATTTAGAAATAAGAGTGTTGAACTTCCTTCTCCTGTATCCTATTGTTCTTTAATCCAGAATGGCTGAAATGTTTGTTTGAGCGATGCCCTCTACTGTACTGACGTAAATATGCATTTCCTTCAGCCCGGGGCTTATTATTTCACTTTTGGTGTGAAAGGGCCTTAACATTTGCCAAAAATATTACTTTTTTGTTGTTATTAAAAAACAAACAAGCAAACCCAGCCCAGGTGAGAAAAGGTAACGCAAAAGTAATGTAACGCATTACTTTCATAAAAAGTTACTAAGTAACGCAATAAGTTACTTTTTTTGGGAGTAACGCAATATTGTAATGCATTACTTTTAAAAGTAACTTTCCCTTAACACTGATTATAAGTGAATATGTTAGGTTTTAAATGTCTCCTCCATTTTTCTTAATAATGTTATTTATAATTGTATTTATGCTGTTCTTGTGCACTTGAATAGTCTTGCTATCATTATTTATTTCAGAATCTACATATTACACAAATATGCTATGCTTTAAGTGGTTTAAATGATATATATAGCATGTTACACAGCATGACATCTCTTTCATGCTTAATACATTAACTATCTAAAACAGATACTATCATTTATTCTGCATGAGAAGAGGAAGTCTTGATAATGTTTGAAGTTATTTATAAAACTATCATTTTGAAACAAAATACCCTCTTTTTTGCTATCTAGTTAGTACTAACAGTTCCTACACTATTTTTGCAGTTCATTCATGCCATTTTGAGTGTATTAGACTAATGGACATCTGCCATCAACTTAGCATGTTCAGGAGAAAAGTAGCAGCATTGTTCAATTTATGAAGTCTCAACCTCCATAACGGTTTTGAAACTAAGCTCCTGTTACTATGCATTGCAATAGCATGGAAAAAAACTGACCAGGACCATTGTTAAAACAGCTCCACGGATTGTATTATTTGACAACATAAGGGTGAGTAATGATGTCAAAATTTTCTTTTTTGGGTGAACTGTCGCCTTAAAAATAAACCTTAACCTCAAGCTTAGTACTGACTACAACTCTTGGCCTTGTTTTTTTCTTGCTTTAATTATATTACCATTATTTTGCACTCTGCTTGCTTTGAATGAATTCTGCTCCAAAATAATGAATATCAAAACATATACTCACTTACAAACAAAGTCTGACTAGTACAGAAATAACTGAGAGAATACTTACGGACAACAGCTGCAGGATAGGTAAGTCTACAAACAGCTCCTGTAAACCTGTAGGCAGAGGGAGGATCCAGACAACAACTACTTATTTTCACCAGAGCGATAAAAAGGAGCAACGCTGTACTCCTCTCCATCTCAACAAAGTCTGAATGGACACAGATGAGCCGCTCTCTCTTAATGTTATTAGGGCTTCTCTTTTAAAAGAGCTGTTTTCTTTCAGCGAGTATCTGAGTAGGAGGGACAGATTCAGAGGTAGGCCCAAAGGAAGAGGGGGTGGACAGGGCCTGTAATGTTTGATTTGCAGTGCCTCTCTTCTTGAGAACAGAGGAGAACATGCAACTGTCCCTGGGGTCGACTAACAAATGTTTCTCAAGGTTATTGGAGGACAGTAAACCGGGCACAGGAATGTTTTTCTGGACATTCTGCTATTCAAAACAAATAAGAGATAGGACAGAGTGGACAAGAGCAGGCCAAAGTCCATAGGGGTGGACAAGCTCTTAGGCGGTGGCGTAAAGTGCAGATAGGACACCCCGAAATGGACAGTTATGTAGATAAAATAATAGAAATACGTCTGGACGTCATCACCACAGTCCACAGGAAGTGGCTTTAGAAATGAATAAGCCATACAAAACAAGATATGATGCTTACCAGATGCAAGTCAACAGACAGTTGAGTATGCTTAGGCATACATATTATAATCGGGCCACGATAGGTTTCTGTGTAGTTAAGTATTCTATTCATCAATATATTATTCATCGGTCTGTCCAAATATAGGCTACATGTGTCACGATTTTGGTCTATTTATTTTGGGACTGAAGTTCTTTCTGTTCCGTTTTTACCTAGTTTCCCTTTTCCTGTTTAGCTCCCTCATTGCCACTGTGTATTTAATCTCTCAGTTATTTGTCTTGTGTAGAAGTTTTATTTATTAAATATGATTTTACCTTTCATCTGCGTCAAGCTTCTTTGTCTGGATTATCAAGTCAAGCCAGTGTGTGACATGACCGCACACTATCAAATATTTAAACAATTAAAAAAATTGCCATTCTTGCTTGGAATACACACAACACAGATGCCAATTGTAATGCGACTTGCAAAAATCTCAATAATACCATTTCAGTTGGACAAAAGTGTGTACTGAAACTGAAATAATTTTTTTTAAGTACTTGTACATAAACTGGTAGCATGTGGCTAAAGGTAAAAACCTAAAATGGATTTAAAAAAAGCCCAAAAATAAAATCTAAACATAGGAGAAAACCTATGCTACACAAACAGAATTCAGCTCACATTTCTATTACACTTTTCAAAGAATTTCAATATGAAATTGAAACAAAGTTGTTTATTTCTTGTTTCATTTTCTGGTACAAAGAGAATCTTATTAATGTTAATAAACAATGCTATTTTATACATACAATTAAATGACAGCAATGCTACAGTGTTGATAAATACCAGATTAAAAACATATTTTTTAGTCTCTCAGAACCATACCTGTCCTAATTTCTGTCCCCCACTCTTGCAGGTACCAAAGTGCAGTTCCTTTGTGTAAAGAAAATGCAAAATTGCACGTCATTGAAATTCATTCGCCTTTGTTTCATCCCAAAGTCAACAGCAAACACTGGTGCTCTTTAAATTGCAAATTCTGCTCAAACTACTTGAACGCATACCAAACCTTCTTCATAAATATTAACAATATTCATTTCACAGGTTGAATACAATTTAAAAAAAGAGCACATGTAAGCATATTTAACTTGCATAAACACCATTAGCTTCAAAGTGCCACAAATGCATTCTCCCAAGCACCCTCCATCTATTCATGCAAAATCAATGTATGGCCTTCGTTGTCCATTATACTAGAACCTTAATAAAATAATCCCATGAGTTTAATCCTTGGATCCCTCATCGTAGAGCATTTCAAGAGAATGAAGCCCTGGTGACAGGGGCCTATAAGAGGATCAGGCCAGGAGACTGATACCATTGATTCCAGCCGGTGTGGTTATCTAAAGTGCTAAGCAAAAACTGTCCAGCAATATTTACAACTCCATGTCCATGTTTATACAGAATGTGCAACCAATGTTCACATAGGCAAAGGACTGGAAAGTGCTACTATTTCTAGTACTTGTAGCCTTCATGTATAATGTCCCGTCTAAATGGTCAAGCCAAGGTCCAGTTTTGTCGTTTCAGTCCGACTGCTTCCAATTCAGTTTGCAATGCCCTGTGGAGCCTCAGGTATCAAAGAAGCGAAAAAGGCTTTGAAAAACACCCAGGCTGTCCATAGGAGGGGTCGTCTAACTGGGGTAACAGGCACTGCTATCATGACGGGTTCAACAACTTCGGCATCCTCCACTTCAGCAGGGGGCGGCACCTTCAGGAGAAAATGAGAATTATTAAAATCACACACATGCCTACACACGCCACTTATCCAAGTATAATTAGTTCTTATGTTCTTTCTTAAACAGAAACTATGACTCACTGGTTCTGGATGTCTGAGCTCATTTTGGTTCTGCTGGTTCTGTATGACCTCTGGTGCTGGCTGATTGTGAGGCCTGGCTTGGGGTCTCCGTCTAAAAGGAAACCAGCCTGCTGTGTGTCTGATTCAAAGAGAGAAAAAGAACCATAAGAATAGCTTCAAAAAGGGAATCAGGCCTCCATGAGCTCCATTTCCATTAAAATTACACAATTTATTTTAAAATAGTCAGCCATTAGCACCTCAACTGTGCTCATTCATACATTACTAAATCACGAGAGGACGCCCAAACTGTTTGTACAGTAGGGTGGATCAAGATAAGGCCATAACATTGACACCCTCAGATCAAGCTAAATATTGCTGGAGTGCTACGCACTAGTCTGCAGAGCAGTCAAACTGCCACGTTTGCAGAGATAAAGTATCAGAAGTTAATTGTTATCAGTAATAACAGCTGGAGCTCAACAAAAAAAGTCCCAGAATGCCACCAACCAATCAGCAGTCATGTACAGGAAGATTTTCTTTCTGATCAGGGAGAATCCTGCGTCCTTCTGCTAATTTTTGCTTGCATAAGCTACCGTTCCTTTCATCTAACTGAGTGTGTATCTGTGTTTATTAATGGATGTCACACTTGCATTCTTCCACTGATGTGGACAATAAAACATACTAAAACACTCAAACAGAGATACCTGCTCTATAATTCAGGGGCGCAGCAACACAAAACATACAGTGCTACCAAACTGAATGATTTCTGAATTAATGATTCTTATGAGGCGTTTCATTTTTGTGAATCAAAAACATACAGCACAACCAGTGTATTCCAATTCCCTGAACAAATGGCTCTTATGAACTGATTGTTTTTGTTTCACTAAAAATAACCAGTGTGAACAGTGTAGTCCAATTCCCTAAACAAATAACCTGCATGAACCAGTTCTTTTTAGTGAATCAAAAACATACAGCACGAACTTCAACTCAGGCCATCCTTAAAAATATTTTGGTTTGCAGTAACAGCAAAAAAAAAAAAAAAAAAGGCTCGGTAGGTAGGTCTATATTTTTTTTTTTCAAGATTCAATGTAAAAAAAAAAAGGATAATTTTGGTCATGGTGATTAGGTCGGTATGAATTTAAACAAATTTGCATATCGTGACGTCACTGACTGGGTCTTCAACCCCCATGCCTTCGGGCGCACCATTGCGAACCTCATTCTGATACAGGTTATAGACCACAAACAATTTGAAATCTTTGTAAAAAAAAAAAAAACATATTTATTGCATTAATTCCAGCTGCATTCATTTGGAAAAAAATAGGCAGAATCAAAAGAAAAAAAGGAGCCACTAGATTTCAATGAAAGTGGATTTTCAGAGGGAAACAAATAAATTAAAATGACTAATCTCACCAGCGCCGCGCCGACCAATAAAACAGCGCGTTTGGCACCATTCGTTTACATTTGACCCATACTGTTACAAGCCCCCTTTCTGGTCTAGGGGCAGGAAAGGAGGGTAACAAAAAGTTGCAGGGAGAGAGTGAGAGATTTGACCCATAAACATCTGCTATTATTAACGGAAATCAGTGTGGTCAAATAGCTAGGCGCATTGTAGGAAACTATAGGCCGATTAAGTAGTCCTGACATATTATGGAATGGTCGATTTTCTTTTGTGCAATTTAGTACATTTCGGTATGGGATGTGCTGTTTTATTGGTCAGCGCGGCGCTGGTGAGATTAATTCGCGCCGCTCTGACCATTGGCTGGCGCAAGCAAACACTTCTCCTGCGCTGTCGAGTCTGTCGCGCTCGCGCGTCTCGGTCCATAGCTTGTTTTCATATGACGTCACGACACTGCGTTGCCATGGCGCGAAATGCAAATGGAGGGCAGGAAGTGATTTGCTGTATTTAGAAAGCACTATAACAAACTCAAAATGCATGTCTTGCGTCGTTTATGGTTACTTAAATCGATCAAACCACGAGGAGGTTTTATCGTGTACCAAAAGTTGTTGTTCATAAGGGGGAAAATGCAAGAAATTAACCGGAAAACTCCGGGAAAACGGCTTGCAAACCTACGTCTGCGGTCGGGAGCAGCCGAATGGGAAAATGCCCGTGTGTGCAGTGATCACTTCATCAAATGTAAGTTAATACAACTTAAGTGGCTATGTTTGTGTAATGTGTAACGTTTCCGAACTTTGTAAAGTCAAAGTATGTCTGTAAGATGAGGTAGTTGCTGATATCTACCGCCTCGATGGCAGGAAAATCTTTCAATTCAGTTGAAAATCGCTCCTCTTCATAACGTAAGGATCACGTCCAACATATGTTTGATTTTTTGTTTATATCTTTCTCTTGTAATAGCGTGTAAAGTAGTACAGTACGGACTTTCCTCCATCTCGTCCATTGCGCTCTTCACTCCCTGCCCTCCATCTGAATTTCGCGCGTCATCATAATCACGTGACTGAAACCCAGCTATTGAGCCACGCAGATTACAAGTCAGCGCAGCGCGAACTCTGTAACACACCGCGCCGTTTCGTCCCCCTTTCGGTGTGTTTGGCTTCCCACACTTATGTGTGTTTGTTTGTCATAGTCAGAGCCTGCAGTTGCTGTGTGACGCGCGTTCGCGGTGGGCATGTCATGACGAGCTGGACGGGCTCCGAGAAAAGGCCGTTAACATCGATTCCCTATTTGACCATTAAGAATTTCGAATAATGAGCGACTAAATGTAGGCTCATACAGACGTATTTCACAAGCAGCCGCGCCGCAGCCATCATCACCGAGCGCGAACCATTGACAGTGAATGAAACGAAGCGAACGCACAGGCCATAGTGTGACATACGTAAACCAATGGTGTAAACATAATCATAATAGATGACGCCACGGGTTTTTATTTAAAAGAAAGAACGTAGCCTACGCAATTTATATTCACAATACTTACTATAATAAATGTATATTATTTTATTGCTTTTGTATTAGTTGTTTGAAGAGTAAAAAAAAAATCGGTCGGTCTTAATGCAAGTTTACAACCGGCAAGTCGGTCGGACTAAAAGGGAAAAAAAAAAAATAATTGGGTCGGTCCTAATTTGACAGGGTCGGTCGGGTTACGGCAAACAAGAATATTTTTAAGCATGGCCTCATTCTTTTTAGAGAAGTCCAACTCCCAAACAAATGACTCTTATGAACTGATTCAAAATGACGAAATAGACGTTTGGCGTTCAGTTTAAACTTACAGGTACATAATAACCAGGCTGCTCATGACCAGGACGAAGCGGCTCATGCTGGAGTAGTAGTACACAATGCTCAGGAAGACACCCAATCGGGATGCTGTGTACACCCAGTCCAGCCAGTCGCGGTTTATGTCCTCCTCGTCTTCCATCACAGGGCCACCCTGGGCATTCATTCTCAGATTCTGATTTGCTCCCTCTGGGTTGATGAACGCAGGACCTGGGGCGTTCTGATTGGCTGGCAGGTTGTTGATGGGACCTTGATTGGGTAAAGCTGCAGGTACAGCGGCTTGATGAGGGCCGACAGGTAGTGAGGTAGCAGCGGCAGGGGCGGCCATCGGAGCGGAGGCGGCAGCTGTCATGGCAGCGTGACTGAAACAAACAGACGTTTCATTCACAGGTTGTACAACAGTCTGATAGGTCTGGATATAATATGGCTGCAAGAGTCATCTTAAACCAAAATAGTGATTTGGCGATTATCAAATCACAAAGGCTGCGATTTAAATAAATAAATATATTCGCTGCATGTTTCAGAGTGAAGCTGTGTTCTGCCACGGTGTTCTTTTACATGTGAGTCTCAGAGCAGCTCATTTCACAGTAAATGCTGCTCCACACGAACTCTATCTCTGCACGTGCTGAGAGTTTGGGTCGCTTATAACGTGCATTTGAAAACGTTTAAAGGGCTCCTTGTGCTTTTCTGCAAAAATAAAAGCTTGACGGTATAATGTTTGAAAATAAAGAAATTAAAGAAAGCCATAAATATTAGTTATTGTATTTTGCTCAATTTTCTTAATTTTTTACAATATTACTACTAGATAAGATATTTCATATCTTGCTAATATTTTTATTTAATAGTAATAATACATTTAAAGTGGCCCTATTATGCTATTTTAAAGGCTCCTAATTTTATTTTAGAGGTCTCCTAAAATAGGTTTACATGCATGCAAGGTCAAAACCACTTTAATTTTCTCATAATATACATAGCACATCACATTTCTCAAAGAGTCTGAAAACAGTTTGATCATAGATTCAGTCTCTCTAAACCCCTCCTTTCTGAGAAAGTACTCTAAATGGTCAGACGGCTCCCAATCTGTTGTGATTGGTCTACAGCTTATCACTGTATATGAATTTTAGCTCCGGAAGCACAATGACATTGGTTTTTCCATGCCAATTCCAGTGTGAGACTTATCCTTTTGAACTGCATGCAAAGTGGATTCGCAGCGCTAAAACAGTGTCTTCTAGACATGTTGACAGCACGTTGTTCACGGGCAGCAAATGAAGACTATAGGCTGGCATTATGTACTTTGTTACATAGGTATGTAACAGGGGGTGAGACTGGAATTGTTGACGACTCGTTTCAGCAGTTCAGAATAGATTCTTTCTTTTAGGGGACACTTTGATCTTTAAAACTTTGCAGACATTTTACGTTCCCAAACAGCTATATTACACATTGCATGAAATGTAATATTCGAAAAAGCATATAGAGGCACTTTGATGATAATAAAAAAATTGGCCAAATTTGTGAATCCTAACCTGGAGCTTTGTTCATTTTTTTAATCTCATTTTACAATCGCAATTACATGTTTTTTTTTTACCTAAATAGTGCAGCCCAACACTGTAATATGTCTATATAGGGTGTACTTACTATTGCATGTAGTATTGGCGGGCATACATTTGCTGCAACCACAGAAGCTGTTGTGGACTATAAAGGGAGTACGTGGGGAAGGCTGGGTGGGTCATCGCTGCTGTTACAGGCCTGTAAATGAAGGACAAACGTTAACGTTACACTCAACTTACACATTAACAATCATACACCTTTAATACTTACAGCACGGAATCTCAATTTGACAAAAGACAAGAACTCACGTAGATGTGTCAGCACTAGTGCCAGGCCAGGCGGCATGACCTCGCTGTCTAAGGCCATCCGTGGAGGGTACAGAGGTCACGGATGGTCCTGGAGACTCTGAGCTCTGGGTAGCAGTTAGCGGGGAGTGCTGGGAACTCTGCTGCTGTGTTGATGTCACCTACACCAAAGAAACACACTTGATTTTTCAGCAGGAAAACCAGAACAGGTGCATGAGACACTATGAAACTTCATGTGAAATTTGCTACAGCATTTGGTTTATGCAAACAAGGATGCAGAAAGGAACAGGAAGTAAGCAGCTGTGTGGTGATATCTCCACCCAACTGAACAAGCACAGCATTTCCCTGAGAGACAGTAAACCGCCACACATCTGAACCATAATGTAAGGTTATCAAATATATTGCCTTGGAGCTAAATTCAGGACATGAAACTTATAAATAAACAGAATGTCTGTTTTTACATGTAGCACTAAATCTTACCATATGGCGAAAGCCTAATATAAACAGTAGATGGGAATAACATACTTTGGGTCTTGCTCCTAGCTGGGCAGCAGGTTGGGGTCTCACAGCACACACCAGGTGAAGTGTGGGCTTGGTATCTGAAGGAACCTGCAGAAAAAGTTTTTTTTTTCAGTTCTTTTGACAGAAACAAGAGTTAACATGCTTTTTGAGATGGCAAAGCCATACACCAAAGGAACTATCCTTTTGTGAAAGAGAAAGCTTTGAGAGATTGTATAAACCATGAGACTATGTCACGCTTTGATGGCATGTAAGTCTATCAGGTGACAGGCTTTCGCCATGTTACAACAAATGTCCTTTTTTCAAATTCACAACTCGCTTGAGAGGCTGCTAAGTGTTGTTTCTCTGAGCAGCTTTTAAATTAGACTCACTCGAGCACATGGTAAGAAGATCAGGCTGAGGGTACAGTACAAGAGGTGTCTGTGGGTCCACCCGTTATTAATCTTTTTTTGTTGGTGTTGCTTTGACATAAACAATGACAAAACTATCAGTGTTTTGCCAACACCCCTACCTTTCAGGGTAGCTAAATGTATACATTGAATCTTTTCTATAACCCTGAATTTTGTTTCAGGGACATGGCCATGCTTTATTTCTACTGTAAATTCAACCATAAATGCCACAAATAATGCTTATGCTTTGATAGATATTTCTGGATGTTCCTACTGATAATGAAGAGTATTTTATAAAATAGCCTGCATAGACTAAATTAAAAATTTTATTTGTTTAATAATAAAATAATAATATTATAATAATATACTTCAAATATATAATACACATAAAATATAAATACATACAATTTTATCATTTTAAATGATAATAAAGTTTTCAAATCAGAGATTTTTTTTAAAATGTAAATATGTAAATGTTAAATATTAACAAAAAAATAGTTGGAATTCAAAAATTGTTTTTTAAACTTCATAGTTGGAAGCAGGTAAAGATAAAATACTGTAGAAAGTAAACAAGTGTAAACCACATGGCAACCCATGTGAACTGTTGCAGTCAGTTGTCAACCCTGAAATAAACACACAAAAAAGCACCCCATAGATGGTAAAGTCCCTCACCTTTGAGAAAACATCTCTCACAAGCAGGTTGTCCTGAAGCAGCTTGCCTGAGTAAATGAGTCTCTGGTCTTTCTCAGCCTAAAAGAAAATTAGTCCAAACGTCAGATAGTACCTAGAAAGTCCGTTTTGTAACACTTTATTTCAAGGTGACGTAGTTACACGTTACTACATGTACTTACTATAGTAATAACAGTAAATGATGCATAATTACAAGTAACTGACCCAAAACCAAACCCTAATTCTATAGTAAGTAGTAAGTACATGTAGTTAATTAATATAACTAAATACTTATTTAAGTGAGTACAATATAACTACGTTACCTTAAAATAAAGAGTAACCGTCTGTTCTTGCACAATGATATTACTCTAATTTAATGGTTGAAATGACAGATGTTTGTGATAAAAACATACAACAAATTTCACATGTAACGTACCTAGCTACTGAAGTTGCTTCCGTATAATACAAATTAACTAACATTACACAGTAGAGGAATAATGTGATAAACAATTTACTAACATTATAAAAGCAGAGACCAATGGGGTGGAAATTCGTCTTCTGTTTATAGAGTGCAAATGATTTATTGACAGTAAGATATTTCCTGCATTGCTCAGCCATGCTAGCTGGGTGTTGTGTGTTGAGGAATGCTTACGACTCGCTAGATGTAACCCGATACCGATAGAATAAGAAACCAATCCAAACCTACCGGGTTGTTGGGATAAACCTCGGAGAGGTGACATTTGAGGTCTTTTACGGTCCAGTCCACGCGCACTCCCTCGATCAGCTGATCACCGTGAAACTGATTTGGCGTTTTAATAACCAGCGAGATAGTCTCTTTATCCGAGACCTTAGAACTTTCCATTTTTCCTTCGCAATCTAACCAACTAGAACTATATTAATAATCGCATAAAATATCCACAGTAATTTTCGAAGACTTCACGACTCGATTTAGTCAAAAGGACAATACACGATAAGAAAAGGTAGAGGTTCCTGATTCAAGAAGTTTCGGGCTGCTCATAAGCCATGAAGTATTTGCGTGTGTTGTTTCCAAACACACTGTGTCCGCCTGTGATTGGCTGGGACGAGCTCGTGTTCAGACGTGGAGCCTGTCCTGAAGCCCCACGCACTGCGCAGGCGCACTGAGAAACAGCCTTTGGAATTTTTTTTCACGCTGTTTGCTGTAAATGTTGTGATTGCATCAGATGGCTATTATGAGAGCTTCTTATTATCTCAGTACAGTTTTACAGAAATATGAGCATGTCTGTTCACGAATATGGGACACTTTGACGTCCCAGGGCGTCGAGGCTTAAATCCATGTTTTTTTTGTTTTGAGACTTATTAGAGATGAACTGTTATCTTATCAACATAAAATTAAACTTAATTTGAAAAGTAACTATAGTTTAAACATAAAATTACTGTCTCCCCTTAAAATCAACGTTGTAGATAGGTTAATTTTTATTCAGTTTAGTTGATTTTGATCACAGATTAAACACCTTTTTAATTACTAAATCATTTTTTAAGTTTACCTAAATGCCATAAAAAACAAAATAAAATAAACATTTCATACATAAGTAGTCATTTATTAAAAATTCAGATATACATATGCAAGTTGTTCAATTGCTGAATTAAGATAATCAGAATCAACAAAGATTATTGTAAATTAGGCTAATTACACACATAATTTGTGGTTTTAAGAGGAAATTCTTTGAATACAGTCTTTTGTTTGAATTATTACTTCTGGAGAAAGTGCATAACATAACTAAAGCAGCAAAAACAAATAAAATATATTCTGAATTGAGAATTAAAAAGTTAAACAAATTAAGACAAACACCCTATTAACCACAGGACATATGAAACCAAATGAAAGTATGTAAATCTGTCATTATTTTAACATGTCATTAACAAGTTGAGTTTCTTTTCATCTGATGTACGCGTGTGAACAGTTTTGTCAGGAAAAGGTGGCGTTCACTGGCAGTAGAGCGTCAGCACATTCTCCTGATTGCCTCGGACAAGAAGAACTGGAGGTCGAAGGTCACGTGACACGATCTCTAGCCAAGCCATGTAAAGGGGACTAGGACATGCCCCTCTTCGCCCCACGGGCATAGTTCTGCCAAACAACAAAATATAGAAAAATTACAGGTGATATCAGAAAGTCACGTAGCTTAAACTGGTTGATCACGGTTTTGTTTAAATGTAATCTAAATTACATCATGGCACAACATCCTGTATAAAGCACTTACACAATGATCAAAGCAGCATCTCTAGAGTAATCTTGAATAACTTCATTCAGGCGGATCTGTCGAAGGGACTACACAAACACAGGACAAACATGTTTAACCAGAGCATGCATGCAAGTAGGCAACCAACTTTTTTAAAGTCTTTGAATCCTAACTCCATCATTTGACCTAAATTACCTTCGCTTTGAACGTTTCGAATTCCTCATCAGACACCATCCAGGAGAATTCCTTTGTTGTCTCGTCGGCTTCTTGACCGTCCTTTTGGACTGAACTTACTCTATACGGAGCTATGAGATCTTCAAATCTTTTAATGCTGTTTCAATAATTTGAGGACAGAAATACATTTTTTTAATAGGAATATACGGTCCATTAACAATGGAATATGTTAATGCCTATGTAACAATGGCCATATGTTAATGGAATGAGGCATATATAAATGCCTCATTCATTCATTCATTCATTTAAGAGGTCAGTGCAAAAAGTTGAATAGAATAAATGAGACTGTACTGCTCAGACTGTGGTTTTCCATTGATGTCAGGAAGAACTTGAATATCTTGGAAACCCAGACGGAACCTGCTGATCAAAGCTTTGAGCCTGACAAAATACAAACGCAAGCTTGTCTTAACGGACTTTGACATTCATAGGACCAATTAAATAAATGTAGTTAGAATTATTAAATAAATCAATTAATAATTTTCAAAGATGTATAGTTTTACAGATATATATGAATAAATATATTATTATTGTATGCATCATGTGATTAAATATTAGTTTTATATTTAATAATCAATATATTATTTAAAAAAAATAAAACACTCTCACATATATACATATATAAAGTGTGATATATATATATATATATATATCACACTTTACCATTCAAAAGTTTGGGGAAGTAAACATTTGTTTAAGAAATTTGACATTTTTCAAGGATGCATTAAATTGATCAAAAGTGACAGTAAAACATTCATAATGTTACAAATTTCTTTTAAATAAATGCTGTTTTTTTTAATTACTTTTAGTTCATCAAAGAATCCTAGAAAAATGCATCTTGGTTTCCACAAAAAACCTGTGATAATATCATGAAACCAAAATTATAGGACCAAATCAGCACATTAGAATGATTTTTGAAGGATCATGTGACACTGAAGACTGGAGTAATGCTGAAAATTCAGCTTTGCCATAACAGGCATACATTACATACATTGTAATAATATTTTACTATATTTTTAGGTTTAAATATAATGCAGTCTTGGTGAGCATAAGAGAATTGTTTCAAAATCATTAACTCCAACCTCAAACCTTTGAACAGTAAAATATATTTATATAATGTAATATGTGTAGCATGTGTTACCACAAATAGTATAACAATTAAGGTTATGCATACTCTTGTTTCTGCTCATCGATCTGTTGAGCTTCACCTCCAACAAACAACCTCACTTTGCATCTGCCCCAGCGTTTCTTACGGGACAGGAGATACGGCACTAATAGTGTCAGACCTGACAACACAATGCATTGTTAAGCCATGTTTTTCCACAGCAAAATCTTTAAAAAATAACATAGTATTTGAATATCAACTCACCCCCATCATCAGAGAGCCAATACACATCAATGGTCTTCTTTCCCTGTCTAGTCTGGAACACACTGGTGGGCTGGGACATGGCCATTAGTGCCTCAGGGTCCACTGGAACACAGGAGATAACATGTTTTGGCGAAGAGTCCAACAGCCTTGAATAGATTCAGTATTTAAGAGTTTGGATACACACATGATGTATCAATTGTGGCTGTTGTAGTAGTAGTTGTGCTCCTTGTGTCAAGTCCTTGTTCAGTAGATGTCTCGAACCCTAGATTGACTATTAGTGAAAAGAAAAATTCCGTTACTGCACATAAACTGTAGAAATTGTTAGAAAGGGAGTCTTTAAACAGTCCATACCATGTGCTTGCATTGTTCGACTTATGTCAAGACCCTCCTTCATCCGAAGAACACATACACCATATTGCAGGTCAAATGCATCGCTAAAATCACATGGAACTGTCACATGCCTTGACTTTTCTACATCAGAATTGAACACTGAGGGAATATGAAACTATATGATATACATACTGCAAAATCCCAATATAGTTTTCAAGGTTGCTTGGTTGAGCTTTACGCCAGTTCTTCTTGAATCCCATCACTAGGACATTGGGCCTCATCCGACCCAAACCCGTACTCTGGAATAGAATAGACATTACCAGACTATCAGTCTCATTTTGCTGGTATACCTTCATCAGACTCTAAAAAAATTAAATAAATGATGTTTGTTTTGAGGTTAGAACATGAAGAGTAGTGCATTGTGGGGCATAGGTGACCTGCAGCAGCATCTGTACGCCGACACGAAGGTCATCAGCCACTACAGTGTGGTAGAAGGACTTTATGCGCCGCTTGTTTAGCCAGCTTATATGAGGACTGCTTTTGGCTGAGTCCATAGGGCCAGGCGAGGGTTCCCCCTGTCAATAACACACAGTCAGTCAAACAGAATATGTGCTCAGGGGAAAAGATGAAAGAGTGTTCAGAGTTGCGAAAGAACTTTTAAAACTTCATGTATTGTGAAGATGTGTTGTGCAGGGACAAAAACTGTTTAACACAAAGTTTCAGTGAGAAATAAACAGATTTGGAAGTTAATGGAAAAGATAAAATATGCATTCTATGTTTCCAAGAAACAACCAAGATGAAAAATGGTTCCAAATTTATTCTATCTATTATTATGAGAATAATATTACAGCAGGGTTCCCACATCTTTTGAACTTATAGAGTTTCCCAGGAAATGATTTTAAAAATATACAAATGACACAGGACCAGTAATTTATTAAAGCTGCTGTCCGTAGCTTTTTTTGGGTTAAAAATTATCCAAAATACATATTTGATAAAATACATAACCAGCCAGTGTTCAAAACTATCTGCTTGCCTTAGCTCGATGCAAAACGGTAAGCTTGTAATAATGTTTTTAATTTTAGTGGTACTGGTGGATTTCCGCGGGAGATTCGAGCATGTCTTTGCGTCATTACGTCACATCTGTACACATAAAGAAGGAGTCTCGGCTAGTATAAGCTATATTGCGTGTGAGGATGTTGGAGGTAGAGATTTATAGCCTTTTCTCACAGCACTTGATATAACTAAACTTATCAATTTGATGGCGGATCCAGAAAGGTTCAAACGACGATCATCATCAGTGACAACTAGAGACTCACCCGCTGTAACATGCAAAAGACTTCGTTCGGACTTCGGAGTGGCTACAGAAAAAAAGAGACTGCAACCGGACCCATGCGAAAACAAGGATAATATCGGAAGGACATTACATGATGTAGTCACGCAATGCTTGCTGACGTTGTTAACATTAACAATTAGAGAACATAGTATAGCCAATTTGCACGGTTTTGCGTGAAATGATAACTTATAAGCAATTGTTAGATTTAATCAGCGCGATTTACTGCAATGTCAGAACCAGAACAAAAGTGAATGTTTCTTACTAGTTCAGATGACATTTCCCGGTGAAAATTCTTATGTTGGTCATACTTCCAAAAAGAATAATCTGTGATTCTGAATGACAATATCCACATCGGCGCGGTGACTGACAGTCAGCTGCACACTCTCCTCAAACACTGTGTTCATCCGCGCTGTGCCGTGTCGAGGGTGTTGAACTACAACCCACGTAAAGTTGATAATTCCGCGAATGACTGCAATTGCAGATTTCGAACAGAGATGGCGACAAAGAGGAAAAATGCCGGACTGCAGCTTTAATTTGCAATAAGTATATTTTCAGACTCATAATGCGTGTTCAGATCTTCATTTTGAAATAGCGATGAACATGAAAAATCATGAAATATTGGTAGAAACCTCAGTTTGTTTTCATGCCAAGAGTTCAAAGCATTTATTCTATTTCTTTGAGGAAAACAGGGTCTGAAAATGTTTTAAATATAAAGATTCTTCATTTGAAATGCGGCTGTGAGCTATAACACACATCTGTTTTCTTTCAGCGTTTGTTAGAGGTTGAATTCAAACCAAATATTGACAAATGTCTACTTAATAAATAGTATGTAAGTTTAGTACTGCGCCCAGACACAATTTTCCTGAAAGCTCATTCTTTGAGATATCAACCTCAAATTTTTAACACAACTTGTTCAGATTTATGGCTTTAATTTTCTTACAGTTTTAGAGTAAAAGATGTTTTGTAAAATACATTTATTAAAAAATCAATAATCTACAATAGTCCAAGTGCCTCCTTTAAAAAGAGACCAACTTAAGTCTGTGCTCCAAATGTATTCCAGATTTATATCAATTTAAAGTGGAAATATAATTTTGGGGTCTATGCCCCAAAAATGGGACTGGCAGTTAAAGGGTTAATATGACATTTATATTTCCATATTTATATTTTTAAATATTTATATTTTAGTTATACCTCCTGATAGGCTAATTATAGGCTTTTCTATGACTATGAGAATCCTCAATGATTTCTTTCTTTCTTTGAAAACATGTTATTTAAACATTTGTTGTAGTTTTTTTCAATGTGAATTCAATAAAGCCTTTGAACCAGAACATGGTGTAGACCACCCCCGCTTTTCACAACCCTGTTTAATGTTTCTATGCTTTAACTTACTGTAATGACATTTGCACATATCATAAGGCTCTGGTTCTTGGTGAAGGTGCTGATGAAATCCACTAGGGAAGGACGTGTACAGGGAGGCCCAGTGAGGACCAAACACTGTGGCCTGAGAAAAAGAACAGATGGAAAAATGTAGGACACGGATGGAAGAAATGATGAAAATTGAGAATATAAAAAGATTGGAAAAACACAATTGGAACATTTTAAAGTGAGCAAAAGACCAAAGGAAAAGTCAAATAACAACATGAACAGCATGACTGGTGATATTTACCTGTAATTTTTAATATGGTCTTCCACTTGGTTAAGACCTACACATTGAGACAGTGCCATGTTATATGAGCTGGCTTGCATTGATGAACCCCAGTTGACATCTGAAATGTAAAAACACAAAAACAGTCAGCACATAATGAAAGCTTGGCAATATTATACACATTTGGGATAAATTGAAAAGCTCGATGGAATAATATGAGCTTCATGAGACTAATTACTTCTGGCAAAGACTCAATGAAGAGTGTGGTGTCTTACCGGGTTTCTTATACAGCACATAACCCAGCAGGAAGATGATTATGCCGATGGCTATGAGAGCAGCCCACCAGGTTAGAAGAAACATGATGATCACAGACACTACTGCTCCGAGCAACGACAACCACTTGCTATAAAATCGAAAAGTTGGACGCCAGCCTGCTCACACACAAGAAAAATGAGAAATGCTTCAGTGAGCGGAATATAGCTATTCTGGGACGTGTGAATTTACAGTAGCATGCAGCGTTTTCTGAGTGCCGTAAAACATATTTTGTTTGCATTTGTCAATATCTAAAGAAAGAGCCCTGTGGTGGTTACAGTATGCACCATTAATCCGAATAGCAAATCACCATTAAATAAGCAAATATTGCATCATAAACTGTTAGCTTAACCCATCATGGCTTGATGTATGGGTTTAAGTGCTCACCTGGTGAGTTAGTGATGGATGCATGGAAGCAGCTGAAGTTGATGAGGGCGTAGGAGCAGAGGAAAAAGTTGGAGATGATGGGAGCAATGGTGTTCAACTCAGCTGAAATATTAGAACATTTGTTTGTCAGAAGGACATTTCTATAATAAAAAATAAGCACTTTTTTGAGAGCATCCGACAATTGCATGGTCAAATTTTGATGTTTGGTGGTTTACCAATAAGAATGAAGCATATAGCGATGATGTAGGCTAGCAGATAGCTTCTGAGTGGTTCATTATTCTTCCCATAACCCTTCCCGAAAAATCCAATGCCTGGATAGAGGTTGTCCTTGCAAAGGCACTATAGGGGGACAAGGAATGGAAGGAATGTTAAGTTGAGAGTTATGTTAAAATTAGTAAATAACACTGAAGATAGTTTTGCACTCTATAATGGAGGAATAAAGATGTTCAGGGGCTCATTCGTTACCTGGAAAACCTTAGGAGCAGACACCAGACAGGCCAGGGCTGAGGAAAGAGTGGCTCCAAAAATGCCAGCACTGATCAGAGGAGCAACTGCAGACACCAGGCTCATAGTCTGAAGTGATATATGACAGAACAACATATTACTTCTGTTAACCTCTGGTATTCCTCACACAAACAATTTTGTTTCTATATTATTTATTCTTTAATATTTTGTATTTTGAGATATATTATTCACCTTCAAATTATGCACCATTTACTTCTATATAAAATAATACAAATATTAGAAAAAAATTCTTTCTATTTTTCTTTATTAATACATTAAGTTAAAGCAGAACTCCGCTCATTTATTTGTACATTTGGGTCAGTACAGACAAAAACGACAAAGATACTTACTTCCTGTTTTTGTTCGAAGTCCACAGTAGTCGATTGTCGAGTTCGCGCGCGCGATCATTAGTTATATTAGTTACCAATGATCGCGCGCGCGAACTCGACAATCGACTACGTGGACTTCGAACGAAAACAGGAAGTAAATACATGTATGTGAGCTGGCTGAATTAACATCATTTTTTATTAATATCTTTCACATCTACTGCAGTCAGATTGACCGTGGTCACTCTTAATAACACCACTCACATGGCTGTGCACTTGTAATGTCACATTAAGGTTGTTAAGAGGCTAAAAACAGGTTTAGAACTTGCCCCATTGAAGTAAACAGGGTGTGAATTTTAAAAAGAGGATAACACGGTGTAGGCAACACCGATTTTTGTCGTTTTTGTCTGTACTGACAGCACTCCAAATGTACAAAAAAATGAGCTCAATGTTAAAATTGACCGGAGTTCTCCTTTAAAAATTGAGCAAAGGTATTTAAGGGGCCGTTAACACTACATCTTTTTCCAACTAAAATTGTTCATTTACATGACAATTGCATTTTGGGGGTCTGAAAACGCAAAGTTTTGAAAACTGGATTCAAATACAGCGCTTTTAATCGTTTTCGTGGATACTAGTGAACAGGGATCATGTTGACAACGTTGTCGTCTGTACGTGAAAGATGCAAAGGAAAAACGTTTCTGTTTTAAGTACATCGTTGTCATGTAAACGTACCCTAAATGTCTGTATAGCAATTGCATTTCCCATTCAAAATGGGACTATTAAAAAAACAAAACATTTAGCTTTTTCTGATCATATCTATAATTTGTGTGTGTGTGTGTGTGTGTGTGTGTGTGTGTGTGTTAGCAAGTGCCAGAAAAGTTTAAATATTTTTAAATCTAAAATGACCGATGACCACCAAAGGGTTATTTTTGGGCTGATATATGGGAACATTTCATGTTTAGGGGCCAGAACAATGCGTTATACAGTATACATGTTTTCATATTTTCAGTGACACGATGAGATAACTCAATGACCATTTAGACATGATGGTCACCTGGTAATTATTGCTGAGTCCAAAAGGGCAGGTCTTATTGTTGATACAGTCACTGAAGTCCCAGCCATAGTTGCAGCCAATTCCAAAACACTGCCCAGACAAAGATGATATGGTGTCGTTCAAATCACCAGAAGCATCACGCACCACACAGGAGCCTGCAATGCATTTAAAGAGCACAACAACAGGGAAATAACACAGCTGTAAGTGTGACTGGATAATACAATTGGCCTTACTTGCATATAACTATACATACAATTGGCATATTAATGTGCACAGTAACTGATATCTCACAAAATTTTGCTGATGAATCGGGAGGATGCTAAATGAGTGAGCATGTGCTGGCAGCTTGCAATTTGCGTAAAATACGCTCAAATCACTTCCATATAATGAACACTTTTGTAGAGTCACATAATTATTCAATTTCGAAAATGTATATTTAGAAAACTGAAAAAAATGACTTGCCTTACTTAAAGCAGGCATGAAATTAAAATTATTAGTATTTCCTAAATGCATGTTAAAGATCTTATGAACGATTCATCCATGTAGATGTTTATTTTGTTATTTTTTATTTTTGTCCTCATAATTGTAAATGAACATGTCATAACTGGATCAAAATCAAATCAACAACAGAATAGAAGTCCCACAATAATCCGTTACACTTAGATACACAATAGGGAATAAATATAAAAAGTACAGAAGAAAAAATGTGTCGCTACTTCCGTTTCATCGAGACTTTTTGGACATCTGGACTACGTGGGGTTTCAGTTCTACACATTACTTTTGAATAAAAAAAAAAAAAGTGAATTTAATATTTCTGATACTCACCAATAGTAGCTGAGATAATGAGATAAGAGATGGTGGTCCAAAAAATAGCCAGCATTGTACCACGGGGTATAGCGATATTTGGATCCTATACAGGAGATTTTGTGTGAGAACAATAAACAAAGCTTTTAGAGGCTTGATTTCCAGCAAATAAATATGCTTTCTGAAATGCTTTATTGGAAACATTACTGTGACTGGGAGCTCAACTTGCCTTCAGATCTCCAGAGATATTAGCGCCCGCAAGGATGCCTGTAGCTGAGGGGAAGAAGATGGAGAACATGCCAAAAAAACTGCCCTCCGGTCCTCGCCAGCCGGGCACAAAGTTTTCCGCAAAAATATCAGCTATTGGGCACAAATTGAGACACTTTATGGGCGACATATGGTAGTGTAATCTGACTAGCACTGAGAAAATGAAGATGGAGTGTTGTTATTAGCATATTTGTGGAACATATTGACTGCATTGCTCTCTGACCTCGGTAGCTGAAAAATCCTCTGGCTTGCTTCTGTGGACTGGCTGGTATGATGGTTCCCACAATGTAACTGCCAAAGGAGATCATGATGACGAAGAAGAACAAGACCTGGGCCTGGGAGAGTAACGAAACCAGTGTAAACTATTAGGAGCTGAACTTATTTAGGTAACCAGACAAAATTAAAATCCCTTTGCTCGTGAAACAAACCTTGGACTCCCATTCCATTCCAGCCATTGAGATGGCCAGAAGGCAGGTGACAGTAATCACTCCAATGATACGGATATCATTAAGTTGGTCTACCATGCTAACCCCAGTGTCCTAATGGGCATCAGAAAAAAGATATTGGTGGTGGTTAAGGAGATTCCCCCCTTCTATGAAAAGCACTATATAAATGTAATGAATTATTACGGTATTATTAGGCTATGTCTCAAAATCATTGTTCAAACATGAGAAATAGTCAGCATGAAATCGAAATGGACAATTCTTGTTTTTATGAAATATTGCAGTAGTAGCCTATTGATATAAATTATTTTGTGCACGTCATTTTTTTTTTTTAAATTCATGTGCACTCATATTCTTTTATTACAATCTATGATCCCCTCTCTCTTGGAAGCCACATTTTAATTTCGGAGCGAGAGCAGATTGCGGCGATGGTTCAATCCATTTCCAATGAACTTAATCAAATCCCGCCCTTTTTCTTGTCCGTTTCACTCGGATATAGCCTGCCTACTACATGGAAGAAAAGTCCATCGCAATTTCCGATTCACACCGAATTTAAAGAGAGAGTTTAACCAAAAAATTAAGAAATATGTTTACTAACCCTCATGTTATTTTAAACCCGCAAACTTCCATTGAATACAATTCAGAGTTCACACGTATAGGCTACTCCGCCATAGGCCTATTTGTGTTTTCAGCGGGAATGAAAGAAAGCGAGGCTATGAGGGAAAGACACGCGTGTCTTCAGTGGGTTGTACTGTTATTTAATGTGTGTTTTTGGATTATTCTGCTGACGAAATATTGCAAAAAAAAAAACTTCAGTAGACATAAAACTTCACACACCATGAGCTGTGGAAAATGATGTGATCTAGGAGCTTTAAAGAAATACTTCCAGTCTGCGAGCAAGTTTTTTCTCTAGTTTAGACAGACTGATGTTTCTCCTCCTCTTCACTCTCGTCATTACAACTTTTTACAGCGGATGCCGTTGAAAACACGGTAAGTTGATCCCTCACTTTCTTTTATTGTCTATGATCCCTCACAGCCTCGCTTTCATGTCATGGCTCTGCTCTGAATAACGAGGCCTCTTCTCACGCTGATTGGTTGGATTACATGAACGTGCTCCTCCGGAACTTTGTTAAATAAACCTAATAAGGTAGCCAGACAACCAGTGAATTATTCGCAATTTTTCTTTTTGTGTTCCAAAGAAGAAAAAAGTTTGGAAAAACAATAGGCTACATTTAAACATTTTGGGGTGTAGGCTTTTTCTTTCATATTCAGTGAATTATGTGTAGGCCTACTGGTCCATTTCACCCACCTGCATGAGTGCCTGTACCGTTTCAGCAAAACCCACTGTGTGCATTGCTACAGCCACTGCATTAGCGAAAGCAAATATAAGCCCAATCGAGCCCCCAAGTTCTGGACCCAAACTACGAGAGATCAGAAAATATGTTCCACCTGGGGAAAGAATTACAAAGAATAAAAAGATATCAGTTCTGATATCTGATAGTTATTAAATAACATGACTAGGCAATATTGCATCCTGGAAAGAAGTCTGATAATGGCTTAAAGACAATAAATTAATCATGTTAGTCAATTTTACTCAGCACATACATGTATTGCATTGTCTTTACCTCCTTTAACCTTGCCATTAGTGGCAATGGCTGATGTGGACAAGCCAGTGATGCCCGTTATAGAAGAGGAGAGCAAGATTATAACCCAAGTCATACCTTTAAAGTGAAGAGGAATTTGTTCATATTATGCATTGTTAAAACACAGTCACAGAGATCTGTAACGTAACAGCCCTTACGGGGTTCACAAAAAATCAGGTGGGAATTTAACGGTAAAACACACACATAAAAATGAAGGGATAAAGACATAAAAACATAGATTGACATACCAATCCCTGCCTGAGCTGTGATCCAGGGAAGCCTCAGGTACAGAATAACACCCCAGATATTCAGCATACAGCGGATCTACAGGGAGTTCAAGACACAGTGACGCTTCAATGGGATCCATTTAGATAACACCATGTAGAAATGCTTTCTGTTTGACTTTATTCAGATGTTTGGAGTATTTTACCCATTGGCAGAGAAAAGACAGACACTTAAAAATGTATGAACACTTGCAATATAACAAAATATTCCTATTTGTTCAAATGTTATTTAATATATTTATGTACACTGTAACAAAAAGTTGCTGCTTTAAATCTTTAAGTACAATCAACTTGGATGTTTAAGTCATTTCAATTTAAATTACATTAAACTGACTTAAAATGAGTAGAATCTGGTATAACTTGTAAAAAAAAAGTTTAAAATTGCTTAACTTACACAGTATTTTGATGGTTTAAGGAATGTAAAAACATGTTGTCATAACTTATTGATCATAGTGTAAACTTGAGGAGAGCTGAGTTAATATTTTTTCAATAAAAATAAAAAAGGCCTTTAAAAAAATGAAAGTTAGTTGTGATAAAGGTTTTAGTATTTGTTTGCAGATGCCACTTAGTTTTTAATGGAATAAAATTCTTGCATTTTCAAGTTTGGTCCCAAATACGTTTTGGTGTCAATGTTTTCATTATTGTTTATACACCTAGAAGCATGTTCTGGTGCGGTTTTAAAAAGTAAATGTTTTTTTTTGTTGTAATCTTTAAAGTTCTTATACCATGACTCCCTGAGCCCATCCAAAGCGAGCCGGTTCTGGTGGAGGTTCTGTGGGTTCATCTTCATCCGGGCTCTGTTTGTCCACACTCGACTCTTCATATAGAGGAGGTGGAGATGGGTCATCCTAAGAGAAAATAATGGAAACCATGACTACTACTTTGTGGATTTCTGAATTAAAGATTTATTTATTTGATTGTATTTAGATAAATGAAGATTATCAACATTTCACTTTTATCTGGAACAGACATTCTTCAGCATTGGTTAAAAGTTTATCAGTGTGGTTATATGTGCGATTTATAAAGGGAAAAGGTGTAGTTTTATGTCGTTCCTACCTGAGGGTTGGCGTGAAGCTGAAAGAGAGAAGGTCTTGACTTCTTTGCTCTCCCAAAAACCTCAGTGTTACTATAGAAGTCATAACTCGGCGGAATATCCAATGTGTCATATCCAGAAAAGACGCCAGAGCTGCGGGATGCCACGCTGTCGCTATCAAAACTGCTACATCCCCCCAAACTGAATTTACGATCATCTCCATTGTTTAGTGAGGAGACCGAGAACGGGCTTCTGGCGGTTGTGAGGTTCATCCCTTCATTGGCCTGCGGTACCTCCGGCACAAGTGAATCAACAGATGTCTGAGTAAAGCCAAGGCTCGATTTGAAGGGTTATATTATACCTGAGCCGGAAGGAACCACTTATGGATGTGTGATTAGTTTTGAGAACATATTCTGGAGCTTTTGTAACGGTCATTAATTCTTAATTGTTGCTGCAGGGCCTTTAGTTTGTACTGGGACTTGTAAACATCATCAGAACATGTAATGACTCAGATCTTTAGTCAGATATCCTTGACACAGGTTCTCAAGGACGACAAATGCATGCTTTGAGAGTCCTGTGTCATGCACGAGAAACAATAAATTATGAATTTCACTGGCAATGTCAGCTTATTTGATTGAGAGAATGATTGAAATGTTTAATTTTCTTATTTGGTTATTTTATTTTCTTATTCGGTTATTTCATTTTATTAGGTAGGCCTAATTTTGGTAATGTTTTTTTTTAAAGTCTGATAGCAATCAGTCTTCAGCCTGACAAATTACAATAATGGCAGAACTTTCAACTTTGAACAATGGCTTGTAAATATTTGTTTGAGATAACTAATATGGAGAAATTGTATTGTAATTGTAGTGTTGACTGAAATGGTGTATTTTCCAACCTGTAGTGACCTTCATGTTAGCTAATTTAACCCACCAGCAGCTCACAGTCGTTCCAACTGACAGACTTTTGCCTTGAGCGTTGACTTATCATTGCAGAAGCAGTTCCTCATTAACTAAAACACCAATGTCCGCCAATGCATGTGACCCAGGGAGCAGCATCGGGTTAAGTAATTATTTCAGCAGAAATTGGTCTGGAAGCCCCAAAGGTGGAGCCTTTTCAGTGTAATTAGTGCGGACCCTGCAAACGTACCCACAGGTGCTCTCCGATTTCTGATTACATTTCTATTATTAGACACAAAGCTTAAGCAGAAAACCAACTGCTAAATGGTCATTTTGAAATCCTATGCTGCCTGAGGGGAAATGTCATAACAAGGAGTAGAAGATTGTATAAAGTGTTTTAAATTGAAATTACAATTTAAGCCTATACTGTGTGAAATACTGCTATTTTTTTTCAAATTACATAAAATCATTCTTAGTTGCACCTAAGGTTTAATCAGATAAAACCAATAACTGATTGTTTTACAATTTCCATTGGCTATTTATATAAGATGGACGCTCTAAAATGACGAAAGTTTGTAAAGAAACATTATTATTACTATATAGGTTACACCACCATTCAAAAGTTTGAAGTCAGTAAGTTTTTTTTATTAAATTAATGTTTTTATTCAGCAAAGATGAAAAGTGACGTTGTTACAAAATATTTCTATTTCAAATAAGTGCTGCTCTTTTGCATTTTCTATTCATCAAATAATCCAGAAAAAAAGAGTTTTTCACAGAAAAAATAAGCAGCACAACTGTTTTAAACATTCATAATAATAAGATAATGTTCATTGAGAACCAGATCAGCATATTAGAGTTTCTGAAGCATCATGTGACACTAAAGACTATAGCCTAATGATGCTGAAAATTCAGCTTTGTCATCACAGGAATAAATTACGTCCTAAAATACATTAAAATAGAAAAATGTTTATTACAATTGTAATACTTCACATTAAAAATAAAAAGGAAACTTCATCTTGGTTGTACAAAGTTTTATTTTCAAAGAACCACTCCCATATTGAGCATAATACATTACACATGAAGCTTTTGTAAAAGGGATGCATGAGGTGATCCGTTAGCAGAGCTCCTGTTGGCAGCGGTATGGTGCCACCCTGGTGTTGTGAAATAGCCGGTTTAACGCGGACGTGTGACATCGGCCTGATTCACAACACCAGCTGCAGCACACACACCTCACACACCAGTCCATGCGGCGTGAAGACGGAAATTTGCCCTCCAGGTCTTCTTCTTCTGTCCAAGACACTTCTATTTTGACACTTATGATATGGAAGATTGAATGAATGTGGACCAGATTTGTCCTTGCAGGTTTAAAGCGTGAAATAAAGTTAAAACAGCCTGATTATTGTGAATCCTGCACCTTGAATTTAGGATAGTGCACTGGAATATTCAGCTCCAGATGCTAATGGTTAAAAATGCAAAGCAGAGTTTCGAGGGAGTTGAAGCAGACACTGCAGCCGGCCGTGACGAAGCCAACACGTCCATCTGTGTTCTCTATGGGCATTTCCTCTATAACCCAGCATCTGCTGAGAGAATCAATGTCACACACACTCATCCCTTCTCTCAGAACTCTCTGAGAGAGATTTAAACCCTTCCCTGACCGCCCGTACACTTGTTTGTACAGTAGGATTGTGTTACAAAACATACATTACATGAATAGCGTGAGCGAACCAAAACAAAGGCGATTTTTTTTTACTTTAGTTAACAAACTAAAAACGAAAAATACTTCTAAAGCATTTAATAAAATAATAATTCATTTCAATACATTATTAAAATAAAAAGTTGTATCTGTTAATATTATTTAACAGACCTGAACTAACATGAAATACGTTCTTACTAACATAAGATGGATAAATACTGTAACAAATGTATTGCTCATTGTTAGTTAATGCATTAATGGGGATTTATTGTAAAGTGTTCCAATGAACACTATAAAATAAATATTTGGTTACACTTTATTTTAAGGTGCCTTTGTTACAGTGTGATTGTATACTTAAGTACTGAGAAATAAAACAACATGTACTTACTATATGGTTAGTTGCATATAATTATACATAATTTACTGTTATTAATATAGTAAGTACATGTTAAGTGTAACAAGGACAGTGTAAAATAAAGTGTTACCAATATGTATAACCTCTAATGAAGAGCAATATAAATAAATAAAATATTTGAGTGGAAAGTATAACTAGAAAAATGTATATTATTCACTATTGAAATTTGTCTAATTAAATTCCATGCCATTTCCAGGCCTGGAAAACAGAATTCCCTAATATTTCCAGGACTGTGAGAACCCTGTATGTATAGTAGAGTTCAGATTGCTGTTTGCAACCAAATCTACCAAAGTGAATAATCTCACTGATAATAATATAATAAAGAATATAATCTCCATGAGATGTGCAAATTGATTGCTTGATATTGGATGTCATGAGAGATAAACTGTAATTGTATATTTGATAATGGCTTTTAAAAAAGAATATCAACTGAGATGTAATGCACTAAAACAGAAAATGCAGGACAAAACAATAACGTCACGCCAAATTAAAAATGAGGTTTATGATAAAAAAATTAAATTGAAACAAAACAAAACTGAACAGAATTTTTATTTTATTTCAAATCATGGGAAAAAAATACAAATATAAGTTGACAAAATGATGGAATGAGGACAATAAAGGAGAGTTGCAAGAGAAGGGTGGGGTGGGGCGTTTCAGTTCATTAGGACCTCCATCTGAACCAATCTGGCATTGGTATCTCCAGCCATCCGATACGGAATCATTCCCGCAAAGGTGATCAGAGCCCTGGCTTGACTGCGCAGCAGCTACAGAGAAACACACACACACACACACACACACACACACACACTTGAGAAGAGCTAATCAGGATTAACATGTATTGTCACAGTGTGTGTCAAATGTCCAGTGAATAATGGTGTCAGGATTAGTTTTATAGTTGAATAAGCAATAATTGTTATCTTAGAGAACACATCTTACCGCGTCTCTGTCCTCTAGGGTACGCTGTGGTCTTCCTGGTGTGCCTGCTGCAGCCCCCTTTAGACGCTTATACTGCGTGAACAGGATATTCATTGTGGCCAGAAGAACCTCTGACAAATTATGTCTGACCTGGAAATATTAGGACATAATGGAGAGAATGTCATGCGAATTAAGGTCTCCATTCTGGCCATTTAAAAAAAAAAAACCTAATGTTTCAAAATTATAGACTAGATTTTTGTCAACTCAACCAAAAAGGAAAGATTTGAAAACACATACTAGCAACTTGTTAATTTGGGGTCACCTGAAATTGCACAATAGCTTAGCATTTGAGATGACAGCAAGTGGGCAATTTATGCTAATGCATAATGATCTCTTACCTCATCACTGAAGTTTCTGAAGGCTGCTACTCGTTCCTCAACACTGTCCTGACTTAAGGGAACCAACTTTAGCCTCTCAATAACCTGACACAGAATGGCACAAAAATATAGATTAGTCAGATGCCTAGCACTAGCAGCATGGGCCCAAGGTCAGAAGGGGTCTTATAGGCGACTTACATCGTAGGCTCGGTCTATGTGGCCGGCGTGGTACTCGTCAAAGAACGTCATGAGGTCCAGAAGCAGGTAGAATGTGCTGTCCACAGACTTCTCCCCAGCTATACCGTTGGTACGGTACCTGTGCTCAAACAAACAAAAGGTGTTCATTGAAACTACAAGACCATCAAACCCATAATGCACCATTTAGATGAAGGCTAAAAAAAAAAAAAATGTAATTGTGAGATAAAATAAGAAATAAAGTTGCAATTGCGAAATGTAAAGTCGCAATAGGCAGATTCTATTACTATCACTATTACATGGACCAAAGTCTCATTGCGATAAATAAAGTTGTAATTTGGAGATATAGGCCTAAAGAAGCAACTGGGAGATATAAATTATTATTTTTTTTAGCTTCCATAATCTATAGGAGGTCTGTGTACAAAATACTTACCTTTCAGCAATAGCCACTGCCATGTTTTTGAGTCGCTCTTTGTTGGACTGGGGTTCGCTGACTTGAGCAATAACTGGACTCAGCAGTTTGTTCATCAGCTCCAGGACCTTATCAGAGTTCTGATGCAGGAAAGAAAAGATGTTTTAGCCACAAAATCATCACTAGACTAATAAACCCAATGGCGCATCACAGCATATCTTACCTTGGCTAACTCGTACAGTTTGACGGCCTCCTCAAACAATCCCTTGTTCTCGGCCTCCGAGGCTACCTTGGTAATGATGGCCCGCGTGTCTCCGGCAAACTTGTCAATCACGCCGGGCTGAAGGGATTCAAACAAGCACTGTTTAGAGCAGAGGACTTTGAATGCACAATGGTGTTGTCAAAATGGCTTTGAGCATGAAAGGCCAGACTGTGTTGTAAAGACCCCCGAGACAAAAGCACATTCTACACAACCCTGCACAGCTGAATGAACCAAATATAAAGCAAAATCAATGTGTGCACAATGAGTTACAGAGAAAGAAGTGGCACGTTCGCTGTGTGATATAACAACAAAAGCCTCCAACATACCTTTCTGCTTCCATCTTTTTCGAGTCTTCCAAGAAGCATATCAAACTACAGGAAGAGAGTTAAGAATTGACAGAAATGATGTAATGATAACAGCAATTAGTATGCAGAAACTCTTCCTCCAATGAGCTCGTACACGCTTCTTACCTCCCGACTCTCAATGACTAGCTCGCTGACACAGCGCATGAACATGTTTTCTCCTTGACTGTCCTTCTCATTCCTGTGGCCAATCAGAGAACAGCGATTGAGTTTTCACTAGGTGCAGTACAGCAATTATGCCATTTGTAGCACAAAATCACTTTGACCTGCGAATGAACGTGCTTGCTTTGTGATACGCACGGAAACCCAGAGATAAAAGACCGTGGCTGTAAGGCCTCTTAAAACAATGGGGCAAGTTAGCATCGAATTCACAGTGTGCATGGAAAAGGTTTAATTATTCATGGATCATTCGTGGAAGGTTCTGAGTTATTCATGACACATTAATCTCTTCTCAGAGAGGGATTTCCGCTCAGAATTTTCAGGGAAAAAGTCATGACTTACAGTTCAGCCACTCATCAAACAGGAAACAAGGTGATTTCAGAACAGGTTTGGTATAATGAAGTATAGATTTGCTCGATAGCTGTTCAACCTGACTGGTTTGAGATCAGCTCTTTCAGTATGTTACCCCAGATGACCCAATAGCATCAGCTGGGGTTAGGATGACCATTACCGGAGGAAGTAGAAGTACTGCAGAGCCTCTCGTGGGTCAGTGGACTCAAACTTGCGGGTGTAGAGCATAAGCAGCCTGATGAAATTCAGCCTTCGCACCATTGGAGGATCTCCAGCCTCTTGACTCACTGAGAAGAGACCAGAAACCTCCTTAGAACAGAAACTAGATACAATTTAGAGTTGTCACTCAATGATCACAACTTACAGAGTTGTGCGCTCTGGCCTGATGATTTGAGCAGCAGTTTGAGTTCGTACAGCACCAGAGCTACGTGAACTGCATGGCTGCGCAGACGCTCCACTCGGAAAAGGAACGCTATGGCCGCCTCAAACTGTGCCGTCAGGAAAAGCACCTGGAAGTACAGGAATGGCTGGTGGCTGGCTGAGAAATGGGACTCACCTGCAGAAAACAATTCAAATAATGCCACACACCTTTATGAACACATTCATTAACATTTGGGATAATCCAAAACCGCTTACAAAACAACATAAACCACATATTGGAAATGTGCACATGCAGCCAATAAGGATTTGTAACTTAAGGAATTCGAATGCTTCTTTAAGCGAGTAATAGGTTCCACATAAATCTTCCTCAGCTGTGAAGTGCTTAAATAGGCTGTTTCATTTCCATTTGCATGAGTTGAAATAATCCCCTCTTATTTAAATTGCCATTAAAACTGACGTCTTAAAGCAGCATTGAAAAGACCTGCTGCGACTTTGCATGGAGCGTAGTGGCAGCGCAGCTGGGAGTGAAGGAGTCTTATCAGCAATAGAGGGAGTCTTTAATGTGGTGTACTGCAGGAGTGCTGGAGAGATAAGACTGACTCATCAGGCAGGTGGAAGAAACTAAGCGGATGCCTTTTTAAAACTGGGCGAGGAGAAGTTTAAGCCATGAGAAAACAGCACAATGACATACACTTTTATCTGGGCTAGGCACACTGGCGGAGACTGAATAGGGGGGTTTGCATACTGACTAACTTCCTAGTCTTTCAAATGCCCAATTAAATCTCTTCCTTAAGGACTGGAGTGAATCTAAAAGATAAGTGGGAAGATTTATTGGCTTTATGGAATAATTTGACCTGAGTTTTGCACATTGACAGAGGCCACTTGATTTATAGAGTTAAGATCCCTCTCTCCCAATGCATTAAGACATATTGCCACCATATTTTTGTAACTGTAATATTATTAACTAGTGTAGTCTGATTAATCTAGTTTTACAGAAATGGTTAGGAAGTTGTGTCACTAACAAATTTTGACCAATTTTATACCAATTTTCATAATTATTTTTCTCTAAATCTGATCGAATCTAGTTGAAACATGCCCGTCACAGAACAGCTGTTAAATATTTTTGAATAATTATGTAATTATGTTTGGATAAGTAAATATTATAAAATGTTTCAATTAGAAAATGTATATATATATATATATATATATATATATATATATATATATATATATATATATATACATATATATGGTTTAATATTATATTTAATATTTGAATATATATATATATATTCAAATAATGATGACTGTGGGTCTCACCGTAGTCCTCCAGTAGCTGTTTCTGAAGTTGTGCCAGAGTCATTCTGTCCTGAGGGGAGCTGCTACCGTCCTCATCAAAACACACTTGATTCAGCTGGTAGGGACACAGAACACGACTCAAAAACTGGGCAACTAAACTCACCAGTAAAAGATAACTTACTAACGTACAGCTATAACATACACTCTGATATACGATCAGTGACTATATCTGACCTTGAGCCACAGGTAGTCCTCGGTCTTATCGGCCACTTCTCCATGGTTGTCGGCGATGTCGCATTTACCGATGAGGCAGTAGACCACACGCTTGTAGGGGTCGGCGCTGTTCCTCAGCACACGTCGGTAATGAAGTCGTAGTTTATTCTCTGTGGCTGGAGACAAACTGAGAAGAACAATGCAGTTGAGTACATTTATAAAGAACTATAAAACAGATTTACTGAATTATTCAGTTTTAAGATAAACTTATGCATGAGATACAAAAAGGGAGCAAGCTGGGTCAAGCATACCAGAGAGAAGTAGTTACCAAAAGCAGAGGAGAAATAATTCTCTTAGGATGTGATCTAGTTTTTGGGGTGTGTGTGTGTGCGTTCTCACCGTCGGTCGGGGCTGTTCATGTACTCCTGAAACCAGATCTTAAAGTCTCCCAGCTGATGCTGTGCCCTGTTCACCACCTGCATGGCGGCAGACAGGTCTCCACAACGCAGGCAGAAATAGATCAGAGCCCACACTGAATGTCCCTCCACCTCGCCGTCCTGTTACACACATGCACGCACAGCAAGGTTTATCCTCGGGTCACACTGCGTCCATTTACCCCCTTTTTACTTTCAAGTCTGAAATAAGCAGCTTATTGGCCCATGCAGGGAGAATCCACTGCTGTTATCTAAACTACGGAAAGCCGTTCGCTCGAGAGTATCTGCAGTGATGGCGTCTAATCTGTATGATGTAGTGCTGCACGGTGTGGACACGTTTTGCTGCAGTACCTGCATGCCTGGCAGCGGGGTCGGCAGCTTGATGTTTAGGAAGCTGCATACGAGCTGATAAGTGCCAGGTACACCACCCAACTGAGCTTGGTGCAGATTCCCAAAAACAGTGACCATGGTGTAATTTTTATAGCTGTAGAAGAAAGACACAAGCATTGGCTTAAAAGAATGATTGGTTCACAAACTGAAATCTCTACGGCCTGTAAGCACCCTTTAATCTACACAAGAGCAAAATCAAGCCGATGAAATGTACAGTATAAAATTTATATTCACAAATTTTCATGAAATTTTTTCATTAATTTCCATGACTTTTCAAGTGCTGGACTATGTGGGTAAGAAATCCCTGATATTTTCAGGTTTTCAAGGACCATAGGAACCCTAAACATACAGTACAATTGAAAAAGGCACTTCTTTTATTCAGCAAGGATGCAATAAATTGATCTAAAGTAACAGTAAAGGCATTTATAATGTTACAAAAGATTTCTATTCTAAACAAATTCTGTTCTTTTGAAGTTTCTATTTATCAAAGGATCCTGACAAAAATGGATAACGGTTTTCACTAAAATATTAAACAGCACAACTGTTTTCAACATTGATAATAAGACATATTTCTTGAGCACCAAATTAGCATATTAGAATGATTTCTGAAGGATCATGTGACACTGAAGACTGGAGTAAAGATGATAATTCAGCTTTACCATCACAGAAATAAATTACATTAAAAAATATGTATATAAAAAAAAAATAAAAAAAAAGTCTGTGACTTATTTCAAAAGCATTTCACATTTAGTGTAACTGCAGAATCTCCACAATAAACAAAGTCTTTAATCAGAGTAAACTGTACAATTGTACACTGAAACATTCATTACTTCAATGAGCTCACTGTTTCTGCCTTAAATTATTACATTGTTTAAATGAATATATTCTTAGGTAACTGTGATTTTGTATATGTACATTTCTGAAATACATAACTTAGACAGTTACCTCTAATAACAGATCACTCTAAATTGTAATGTGGACTCGTGCATTTTCTGTAAACCTGCTTTGAAACGATGTGTATTGTGAAAAGGGCTATACAAATAAATGTGAATTGAATGAAACATGCAATTTGTCAATATTATCTCTCTAATCAAAGAGCAAGCTGCATTTCCTTTCATTCACCTGTTCTCCAGGAACTGTAGAGCTTGTCTGACGAAGGCCATCTGCATGTCCACAGACACTCGACTCTTCAGAGTGTCCTTTGCCGGAACCAACAAAACGTCTGTCATCTGCTTCACCATGAGCCACATGTCTGAAACGTTCTACAAACACACGCACAAACAACTTTACTATTAATGCAATCGCTTCCCTAAATTTCAGCCAAATGAGATATACCTTATCATCCAGGCTTTCGGCCACTGATGCACAGAGATCTCCCAGGTTGGGCTGAAGATGCCCATTTACTATCTTCTCATTGAAGATGTAGATCTAAACGAAAGAGGAAAAATACTAATTGAGAATGAAGGTCAAAGACCGATTGCTGTCTATGGCCAAGCTCTGGGCAGCTGGATCCACTATGATCTGGAGGTGAAATGAAGGATGATGAAAAACAAAACAAACAGGATAAAAATGTTTAGAAGGTCTTCAAAAAAGAGTGCAAAGACTAGAAAGATGACTCCGCAGGCGATGTGGCGACACATTATTAGAGAAAAAAAGACAAAGGAAATAGAAGAGAGATCTGATAATAAAAAGGAGAACAAAGGAGAAGAGAGTGAGAAACGGCCCTCCCCTTTATAGATAGATTGGGAGCTTACCCATCATGCCATCATCCAGCCAAATCAATCTTATAGATCAATCGAGCTAGGCTTGCAAAACACAACACATTTATTCTTGCGTTTAGATCACTGACCAAGAGAAAAGCTAAGCTGAACTAAATTACAAGGTCCTCTGAGTAACTATGAGCCACTCGTTTATTTTCAACATGTCTGCATGATTTATTAGTGATTATATTGCTGTCGGCCAGTTTGTTCTTTCTCTGTGATGTTTCAAAATTCTGGAGTTAACATTTCTACTGTAAATTAAAATGTTTAGATGACTGATTTCATGCTTGTATAATTATACGATAAAGCTTTAATACATTTTAATAATTTTTTTAATATTATGTATTAAAATGATTTCTTAAAATATATAATAGATATATTTTATTATTTTTATACTTTTACAGTTTTTATACATACAAATAAATAAGTAGAAATAACACATTTTAAATAAAATTACTTATTTATAGATACAGTATATATTTTTTAAAAAAAATTGTTTTATTTTTATTTATCATTATATTTATTTTGTGTATGTGTGGCTTTCTACAAACCTGTCGGCTGTAGGCAACTTCCACACTGTCCAGTGCACTGCGTCCTGGAACTGCGACCTCACTCACGAAACTGGGCTGTGGGGCACATAGCAACAGTCGTTAAGGCATAAACAAGGATGTCTACACAACAAGACCGTATTAATATTCTCTACATGTGTAGGTGTGCATATGTGCCTCTAAAAGCGTGGGTTTGACAAGTGCACAAGCTGCGTTTATCTCGGGGAGTTGTTTTAATCTAAATGCAGCGACCAATGTAGCGTGAAGCTATTGTTAAGAACATAACTCACGCTTGAGAGCACACAGCTCAGTACTGTGAATATACAGAGACAGAGACACACACACACACACACACACACACACACACGAAAACCTTAAATTTTGTACCATAATTGTATCCAGCCCATTCTAAACAAAAAAAAATACATTTAGAAAGATTTTACATTGATAAAGCATATGGTGCTTTAATTGAAATTATGAAAGACACTCATACACACGCATGCGCGCACACACTCCCTAGTAGCAAATTCCATGAACAGCCTGGCAAGAAAGCCACTGAGGCGTTGTAGTTTGTGTGACTATCTAGCAGGGAGGGGCGACTCAGGCTGGTGGTACACGGAATAGTGAGCTTCTGGCATAGGAAGAGAACAGCAGGTCACACATGGAAAATTTAACTGCTGTTTAATAATTAAAGCAGCAGGACAGCAGTCAAAAATCTCCTAGAGCAAAATACACAATATACACACAAACACAACACTCTTCTCGAATCCTTTATAGGACAATAAAAGGAAAGACAAAAGCATATTCTGAGGTTTCGACGATCTCAAAAAGACTGTCACTATTTGCCGTAGACAGACTATTGTTATACTTGGACATACAAGTGAAACATGCATTTTTTGGTATATATTATGCAGTAGAGGAATGCTTGTCATCTTCAATGTTGGATGTTTTCTACATCCTTCCTCTTGCTCACCTCTCCATTTTGTGACAGCAGAGATGTGAGCAGTGCTGCTAAAACACCCTTTATTTATGAATAATAGCCTTTTAAAACAACCAATGTCATCCCATCTTATTCTCACGTGATTTTTTCCCCTCTTGTATGCTGAGAGCACAACTCTCTCTATATAAAATATACACACATATGAATATACCCACAGCTAACAAGAAAAATTAAATAATTTATTGGCAATTAATAATGTTATATAAAATATCAAATTCAATATTTGAATATATACACTTAAAATGATAAAATATTTTATATATATAAAGCTAACTCTCTCACTCTCCCACTAGTGTTTTTATTAATATGTACTATATATATATATACATATATAATGTGTGTGTGTGCGTATCTATGCATGTTAATATGATCAGCGTAAAAGAGAGAAAAAAATAATATGTATATATATATATATTTTTTTTTTATTAATTGGAAATTTTTGCAATTCCGTTTGGTGATGCTTTGTTATTTATAATTAATAAAAAGACAATCAGGTCTAAATGTCCTTGTCTGAAAAGAACTACTAGAAAAGCTCTTGCCAGATAAGATTTCACTAACACTCAGATCCAGGCCAAACGTAGCCACAGGCTGGCCGCATCACAACAACAGATCTGAACAAGTTCCTTAGAAAATTTGTGCTTCATAAACACGTCACATGTGATGTGAGGTGAGTGTGTGCTATTATATATATATATATAAAACACAAGGGACTATATCATATCTGTCCTGTGTGTGTATTGTGTTTTATGTGGCGTGATGTTCCTCAGACCTCCACTTCCTGGCTGAAGTCCAGTGCATCCTCTCCAGCTCCCAGCATGGTGTGCAACACTCTCTGCTTCACCTGCTCCCACTGCACCAACATAGAGTCTCTGTGGTACTCCTCCGCCAACAGAAACGTCTGCGGGAAAGACAGAACAAGTAAAATCGAGGGGACGAGGTACAAATCACACATGAAAAACAGACTACATGTGATGATAGAGAGCCAAATGAGTGAAACTATAAAGCCTTCAGTGAATATATAGGTTACCCAACATGTGACGCATTAAAAATAGCTAGTGGAGTAAGAAGGGAGCAGCCTGGATCTGGGAAGCATGCTGTGCACAATAAGTGCTAACGGGCACCACTATCTTCACCCTTCCCCCAATCCCACCTCCGAGGGACAAGGAACGAGAGCTGGGCCTGGGGAGACTCAAACTGGGTCTGGCCCGCTAAAGCCTGGATGCGCGGAGGCCTCGCTAATGGAACTGTGCCGCTATCTGGGTCTGTCTTCACGCCTACTACCGATTTAGCCCATACCCTGATTGAATCCAAAGACCTTTCGTCTATTTTTCTCGGTCCCGGCGGATCAACGTGTGATAATTGCAAGCGTTCTAATTAAAAAGGCTTCTGAACTCTGGAGGAAGAGATTTTGGAATCAAGCTTAATGAGGGAGGGAGTGAGATAATATCAGTTCAATGTGCAGAAGTTAATGTGAATCAGGTAAAATTCAGAGAGGTAAAGACGCATAGGGGCTTTTTGTTTTAGGGTGGGAAATAATAGTGCATGGCTTTATAAGCACTTCAGGAACTAACTGTTCTCCAGATGATTTTGCTGGGTCAAAAAAGCCATTAATCATCCTGCAGTTTACTCCATTCTCGCTTGGGTTCCAAAATGAACACAAAAATAAAATAAAGAAAGAAAATTGACAAAGAAAATTGGCTTTGGAGAGTAGTGTGAATAAAGTACTTGCCAGTTGGACAGTAACTTTATTAGGAACTGCAGTTTATGTAGAATTTTAAGAATTAAAGTCTGACACTTGCTGATGTAAGTCACATGCAAGATTCAAAAACACATAAATGGTCTGCTTAAGAAGACTTCTACTTTTAAAACGTCTAGCCTAATTTCTGCCCAGCTCTCCATGCGGCAACAAATATGTGGAATATTCCTCCCATTAAGCCACAATAATAAAAATATGAGGAACTAAATCAAGATCACTTGTCATGTTTTTACAGACAGGTGCCATTATTTTTTTTTTAAATAAATATAAATCATGCAAAACAGTTTTGATGGCCTGTAAGAAATATTTACATATATATAATAGTCAGCAAAAGTTGTGTAAAAAATCTTGATTTTGACCCTGTCCGTGATGGACATAAATTTTACTGTAGTGCTTGAGGACCTAAAACCTTCACCAGAGACATTTTGTCACATGCAGGTCATCTGGGTCATTGGTTAACACCTCCTCTTTGGTGAGCAAATTATCCTCTCCGTGTCTTTGCTGACATTCCTCCTCCTGAGAGGTTTGATGACTAGACTGAGAGGATAGATGGATATTGACCTGAGCTCTCTGCTGCTGAGAGATGGATACCGTAATAACAGCTGAAAGGGCCTGTTTTTACCTTGCTGACAGTGGCTGAAGAGGCAATAAGGGGAAAAGGGGATTTGGCAGAAAGAGTGACCCTCGGAAGGAGACGCTTTTAAAGGAGCTGTCAGATGAATTGTGTAGATTCTAAATGTCTCGACAATAAGGGATGTAGTTACACTGAGGTTTAATGTTGCAACAAATCACATTCCTTTTCTCTACAATGGACAAAAAGGCATAATTTGACCGACTAAGAAAATAAATGAATGTAAAAGGATATAGAGTAGTGAAGGAAGACACTCACCCTGCGGCGTGATTCCTCGATGGCTGACAGCAGTGCATTGTCTCTCTCGTTCTTGAGAAAGCCCTGGAACAAGAGACACGGCATGGAGGTTAAACGCACTGCAACCTACTTTCCCCTTTTCTGCATGCAGAGCACACGCCCTCTCTCCCTTTCTCTCTCATTCCCTCCATACTTCCTCTAAGACGCAAGCACCACAGGCTAGAGATGGAGAATTGGCATCATTATTGAAATAACTGCTAAAAATGTGCTTAGAATCGACCCTATGAGAGATCGCTCACCCAAAATGGCGGCTCTCGACTGTTCAGCAAAGCTTTGGTTCAATACGTTCTTGAGTGTACTAAAAGTATTGTGTATTTAAGACACCCCACATTCGTGCAAACACGTGAACCTCAGTTCTACACACAGAAGTTCATGGACGGGTTTCGAAAATGTGGTTCAAACGGCTTGGTTTCCACGTATCTAGACTTTTTGGACCAATCTCTATGACACTGACAAAACCAGAGACAAGCCCGATTTGAATGTTCCCCACTGCAAATCATTAAGCTAACAGCTGCTTATATCTAATTATGGACCATCATCATCTAAAACGTCATCTTTGTTCGATCACAGATGGAAAACGCACACATCAGTAGCCTCCATGGATACACAAGCTACATTTTTTTTTACTAGATGACGAGTGTGCAGCTCGAACAACCTGTATGGATGCATTACAAGCACTCGTTTTTGATGTACACCAGGGTAACGAACACACACACCCGCATTCGTTTGGATTAAACACAGAACAGAAAAATCCAGCAGCTGATCCTGAGGACAGAGAAGTCCCTGGAACGGCGTGCAACACACACACATTGAGTGGGGGCTGGGATAGGGAGTGGTACTGATGGAAGGGGAAAGCTGGTTCTGATGGGTTTGGAGGATCATCAGATCACTAAAAAGCCAATATTGAAGGATGGAGAGAAACGTGACCTCTGAACTGGAACCTGCACTCATCGGCTTTATGATTATTGATTAATGATTAATGTACGGCTACATTATTGTAACATAGATGGAGTTGAAAAAGCATCAAGTACATTTTCCATTGATTTTTACTGAATACGGTAATGTCATAAAAAACATGGCACTACATTGATTTTCGAGATGTTTCCTTGACTCCATCATTAAATCCTTGACTCCTCTTTTATCCAAGTGTTAAGTACAGCTTTGAATGCTGACCTCCCCTCCCCCCGATGATTCCTCACTTCTTTCCTCCCCCCCCTGAGATCACACGACCCCCATCACCCCATCCACACTTTGACTGACAGCTGTAAATGAGGATTGATTTATTCCGATTTGGGGAACGCAACGTCTAAATGACACATCTGAACGAACAAGCCGAGCTAATGGACACAAAGATGGAAAGTGGGTGGGGGGAGGTTTAAGGTGTGGGAGCAGCCAACATTTCGTACTTAGCAGCATTATTTCTTGCTCAGTCACTGTGCCTCCAACCGCTAGCTACAGAACAGTGCCCCCTTCAGGCATCCATGATCTGCATCAAGTACCCAAGACCCACTAACTGACAAAAGGAACACATTTTAAATGGATGCATTTGGGTCATGCCTAAACTGAGAACATGCTTAATACATACTGTGAAGCGTGTCATTGCATATGTCATGTTAACCCATTATTAGTCACATCGAATTAAAGTTCTCAGAGGAGATCAGATGTGCAATTTATACCAAAGATTCACATATCTTCTGATGCACATTTTGAATCATCTGACCACGGTGAAATAAATGCGCGACTAAAGGCTGGCATTAAAGCAGCTAGACAAAGTGCAGATCTCATATGCTGAAAGGGAAGGTTATCATTTCCCTTACAATTAAGCATTGTGGATTTCTTGAAGATTCAAAGCACTGCGAATATTGAGCGAGTTTGATAGAGATAAAAACGGTGCATCATTACAGGCAAAAAAAATGTCATTACAATATGAAATACATACATACATACTCAAAGCCATAGTAATGAATGCAACATATAAAATTCATACATGTTCATGATGCACACACCTTCTTTTGGATGCATTTATATTTTGAAATCAGGTATAACGCAATGCACTGATATTGACCATCACAGATTGAGAAGTGAAAATAGCAGGAGCATATAGCAGAAAATATGACATGGATTGGCATCGAATGCAAGGGATGGACAAAAGACATGCATATATACGCCAACCAAACCCACGGCAGTTGATTTAAACAAAACACCCCCTCTATATCTACACATCCCACTCTTTTTCTTTTCTTTCATTTACTTGTTCTGCACAATAAGGAGTGAAGGAACCCCACCCTAACCCAACCACTTCCTGTGTGACAGACAAACCTTCATCATCATCCTCCTCGCCATCTTCATCATCCCTTTGGAGAAGGCGGCGGTCTCATTTTCCAGGTTAAACCGACTGACCGAGACACATGTAGTATAGCGAGGTGTTGAATGCATGTGTATGTAGGTGATACTCACTCATGCTCTGGTTTAACCTGCTGGGAAAGTGCTGCTGGGAGGTGAAACTGTCTAGGAGCGGTGTGCCCGTCCCCTGCTCGTGCTCTCTCCATCTTCTTCGTTCTGTAGAAGCGGGCCAGTGCATTTCTGCAGCGTTTCTGACCTCTTTTGCCAGAGGCCCACTCTGTCTGCCACATGCACTCTTCTTTACCTCAAGGCGGCCCAGTGGTCTGAACCTATATATGAGCCACGAGCAGGGTTACTGTGGGCTGCTTTATTGTCGGAGGCGGAGCGTACCAAGTCAGCCCAGAGACACGGGGGGAATCTGAGGAGAAGTCATTATTCAACCTGATCCATGAGCCTGTTTACCATCAGCCGTCCACCCCTCCTCCTCATCTCTCCTCCAGCATCCCTGCCAGCCTCCTCGTTCACTCTCACTCATTTCTTCCTTTTTTAAACATCTCTGCATCCTTCCTTTTTCCACTTCTGCTAGCGCAGTGCAATTATGGTAATGGATCCCCCCCACACACACACACACACTCTCCTGATGGATTTCGACATCCTGTCCAGAAACTGGGCTAATAATCCTCTTAAGAGTCATGTTTAGTTAATGAACAGAGTGCACTGACCAGAGATCAGACTCCACATGTAGAGCTATTTGCACTTATCCCACACCTACCATTGTGTGCTTAGATAACACAATCTAGTGTGAAGGTATGGTGCAGGAAAGATGGAAGTAAGTTGAAGTGAGAGTTAAAGAAAAAGATGAGATGCATCGCCTGTTTCGGCGCCATTTTGCTCGGGTAAAGCATCTCCTGCTTTCAGTCTGTCATTTAAGGCGTTTGCCTTTTTGACTACAGGACATAGGCACCTAAATCGAGTTTGTGCCTTAAAAAAAAAGATTTTATTTAGCTTCTATAAAGGAAACATGTGGGTTATAGAAGGCTGCATGTTTGCCCACACACACAAACGCAGAAAACGAGAGAAAGGCAAGAGACTACGCCTCATCAGGAGCAAGCATTTCCTTTGTCTTCAGGCAGGCAGCTCAGCAGCCTTATGGAGCACGCACAATATACAATTTACACTTTGCCGCCACCTCGCAGGGTCGATGCACATCTGGATATCTCGGCACAATTGTACTGATACAATTCTGAGCATGGCACCTGCAGCATCTTTGTTTTATTCAGCAGCCAGTTTAATGCGATTCTGAACGTCTTTTCAATAAGAGATTGAGACGGCGGCGATACATAATGAGAATGAAGATGATGATAAATGGAAGAGCAGTTACACAAGTTCGACAAAAGGAAGATATTAAATCTCATAGCCCTTAGAGTCAATCAGAGTTGTACTGAAAATGCTAAAGAGATTGTCAGCCACACACACACACATACATTCAGGCAGGGAGGGAAGGTGAGGAAAGTGCCAGGCAGTAAGTGCACTTCCAGTAAGAGTCGAGCCGCACTCTGGCAGGCCCACCACAAAAACATGCCTGACAAAAAAGACGAGAGTAGGGGGAGGGATAGAGACAGTGAAAAAGAGAAGGAGAGAAGAGATAAGCAGAGGAAAAGATGGGTGGGGGTAGATGGTTTCGAACCTTCAGGAAGCGAAAACCAAGTAGATCATTACAGGACTTGATGAGTCAACAGCCAATTCTCTATGAGCGTCTATAACATTCGAACAGACGAGAATATGTTTATTCTTCAAGGAAAGAAGTAATTGAGGACATCATCCAATTGCTATTATCAGGACATGATCTGTTAAACGTCTTCTGTACATTTAATGGGTGTGGCTGTGTGATTGTTCAAAAATTATAAATATCTTTTGATTCTGAAAAAGAGTCAAAATCTGTGCACTACGGTTGTGCTACGGGTAACCCAAGTTGAAGGGAAAGTTCACCCCAAAATGGAAATTTTCTGTTAATTTACTCACCCTCAGGCCATCCAAGGTGTAGGAGTCTCTTTTTCTTCAGTAGAACAGACGATTTTTAACTGAAACCGTAGTCCTTGGTAATTCACATAATAAAAGTCAATAGCTAACGTCACTTTGAGAATCAAAAAAACATATAGGCAAAATGAAATTAATAACAGTGGCTCCTGATGACACATTGAGGTCATATGAAGTGAAACGATCAGTCTGTGCAAGAAAAATAACATTATTTACAACATTATTACCTGTAATCCACGGCCTCGCCAAACAGTCCTGAGCGCATTCACGACAGTCACATGTCAACTGACACTGTGTTTGTTTACAACAGAGAGGGAGGATGCATGTGTTATATTGTTCATCAAAATGGTACTTGCTTGTACTTATCCTGGATACCGCAACCTATATAAAAAATTAAGATTATGTTTGCTTGCGTGATCTGAAAAGGGGAGATTGACTTTTAATAGATTCTCAACGTTTGAGCTCCCATGCATACGTCATAATGCAACAGGAAGCTTGCACTCCAGACTGTCATGAATGTACACAGGATTGTTTGCCGAGGCTGTGTATTACAGGTAATAATGTTGTAAATAATGTTCAGTTTCTTGCACAGACTGATCATTTCGGTTCATAAAACATCAATGTATCATCAGGAGCCACAGGTATTAATTGTGTTTTGCTTGTATATTGTTTTTGACTCCCAAAGTGACGATAGCAGTTGACTTGCATTATATGAATCACCAAGGACTACGGTTTCAGCTAAAAAAATGTACTGTTACTACTGAAGAAAAAGTCACCTACATCTTGGATGACCTGAGGGTAAGTAAATTAAAACTATCCCTTTAAAGTCCCGGCACCCAGCTCAGATTCTGATTACTTCCTGTCTGCTCTATATATTATCCAAATAAAGTTGTAAAATGCCTAAATAAAATGATCTTACTGCTTTTCTCATACAGCCTACAGAAATGCCTTGTCTCTGACAGCATTGAAAATAGGCCATAGATTTGGACAGATAATCACCAGTTTAGATCCATGTTTCCAAAGTTATGGAAGCCCTTCAGTAAGACATAAAGTGCCCCTTCAGTAAGACTTATAGTACCTCTTCATCGACATAAAACCACAAAAGTGCTCCTTTTAACTCATATTATACTGGACATCATTTAGCATGGTCAATAATATTGTTAAGATGCCATTTATTCCAATGACTCACTTTAAAACTTAAAACAATCAACACAAGTAGCTTCCTCTCAAACTGAAGCACTTTGAGAAATAAGGAATATATTTTAGAACTGAGAAATGCACAGAGAACATCTACCAGTTTAGAGTCTTTATATATATTTTTTTAAGACAAATTAACTGAGGGATATTTTTGACAGAGTTTGTCCAAAAAATTGGAATAAAGTAAAACTGACATCTTTCCCAATAATGATTAAGTTATTTACCAAAACTTTACCACACATAACAAATGGCTCAAATATAAAAGTCAGTTGCAGCCACAGCTAGAAATCATTAAAGACAATGTTAGTCATGATCTTATATAGCCAGCAGCCATGTCACCCTGTAGCCCAAGACTAGTTGCTCACTGAAGCTAAGCAGGGCTGAGCCTGGTTAGTACCTGGATGGGAGACCTCCTGGGAAAACCAGGTTGCTGCTGGAAGAGGTGTTAGTGAGGCCAGCAGGGGGCGCTCACCCTGTGGTCTGTGTGGGACCTAACGCCCCAGTACAGTGATGGGGACACTATACTGTAACAAGTGGCCTCCTAATCATCCCCATATATATATATATATATATATATATATACATACTAATTGGCTTCATCACTCTGTCTCCTTTTCACCAATAATCTGGTGTGTGGTGGGCGTTCTTGCGCAATATGGCTGCCGTCGCATCATCCAGGTGAAGTGATGCTGCTGCACATTGGTGGTGGTTGTGGAGATTCCCCCTTCTATGTAAAGCGCTTTGAGTGCCAAGAAAAGCGCTAGGCTATATAAAATGTAATGAATTATGAATTATTATTATTTGATGATGGATGAAGCCCCAAGAAATGGCATGACAAGAGCATTTACGCCATCAGGCTTTAGTTTATCCCAAATCCACTTCAACATTCAAGTATGTGATGATATATTACTTCCTGTGATTTTGTGTAAATACATTTAGGTCACTGGTTTTCAGCATTAAATGTATACACACTGGAAAAGTACAAACATTTTCCACGTATGCAGTAAAATCCCACCAAACAGACTAATTTAAGCTTAGTAGCTCACAATGCTATGAGGTGTGCAGATATGGACAAAAGCCACAAAGAAGTCTCCAACTTTAATTTCATGCGGTTTGCCAGCTCAGTGTTGACTTGACTGCTGATTCCTGGCTCTAGTGAGCTCACTATAATTCACTAAACCTGTAGCATCACAATGCGGTCACCATTAACATCACCCTTCTGTCCCTTTCTGAACCCACATGCTCTATTTGTCTTCAGGTGCTTTGTGTACCAGAACAGAATAACAAACAGGGATTGGAAATATGCATGAATTGAATAATCCTCTGGTATCAACAGCATCCACAGGGGGGCGTAGTAACCACTGTTAAGTTTCATGAAGTAATAAACATTTAAGTTTTTTTTTAAAATCCGTTTTGACATTTATTTCTTTTGATTTACGAAGGCAGCAGTCAGCAAAAACTCTATTTAAACTAGAGTTTAAACTCTTTCTTAAAATGTAATGCTCTTGGCTGTGTAATTTCAATGTTTGTTTGTAAAAGGTTTAAAGAATTACACAATGCATTGCCTGACTCAAGTTTTGCCACGTCATGACTCTTGGTCATCACGACTGTCTTACACTTACAGATGCAGCTGAATTCAATTGTAACTCATTGCTACAGCAAAGTCACGACTTAGCAAACACAACACAACACATATAATCAATTCACACAGCATGAACTATATAATTCCTAAAAGTTACCACCCACAACTTCCCAAATCAAAATAAACAGGGAAATGCATGGGGTATGGTACACACACAAGAAAAGCTGCACTAAGGAGCAATGATAATGTACAAAAACATGAATAGCAGGAAACCTGTTGCCATGAAGATAGACGCATACACATGGACTGTCTGAGACCTATTAGACCCATCCTGTCTGTCTCTCAAGCTCTAAAAGAAACAGCATAGTGCTAATTATAAATGGGCTAAGTGTGGAGATTGTTTAAATGTTTATTTGGCTTCTACTGAGGCAGTGATGCAGAATGTCTCATCAAATTATTACCCTTAGTCGATGCAGAGTACATCATTAACAGGGAAACAATAACAAAAACCAAACACTACCAACAAAAACATTTCAGGACAGTAAGTTTTTTTTTTTTAAAGAATTGAATACTTCTGTTCAGCAAGTATGCAGTCAATTAATCACAAAGTGACAGTAAAGACATTTATAATGTTAAAAGAAAATTCTATTTAAAATATATGCTGTTCTTTGGAACTTTCTATTCATAAAAGAATCATCAACATAAAAGAAAAGTATCATGGTTTCCACAAAAAAATTAAGCAGTACAACTGTTTTTAATACTGATAATAATGAGAAAATGCTTCTTGAGCACCAAATCAGCATCGGCCTGTTAGAATGATTTCTGAAAGACTATGTGACAATGAAGTCTGTAATGCATGTTAAGTTACACATAAAATTGCTGGCAATAAAAATCAAACCATCTCATGCATACAATTAGCATTAATTTAGAAAAATTACATTTAAAAATGTTTGTTGTAACTGACAAGCTAAATCATTTTTTGATATTATGATCTCTTTAAAAAAAAAAATAGAATCCTTTACATGCACAGCAGATGGCTTCAAATTGAAGCGACTTAAAATAAAGGGAACATATATTACATTAACAATTACAGACTGAAGTTTAAAAAAATGCATCTGAAAGCACCTTTAAAAGCCAAATCAACTAGGCTAGGTATCTGATTAAGTTTAAAGCTGCAGTCCGTAGCTTTTTTAAGTTAAAAATAATCCAAAATAATTATATTAAAAAAAACTTATTCTGCCAGTGGTCAAAACTATCTGCTTGCCATAGCTAGATTCAAAACGGTTAGCTTGTAATAATGATTTTAATTCCAGTGGTACTGGTGGGTTTCCGCGGGAAATTCGAGCATGTCTTTGCGTCATTACGTCACACCCGTACACATAAAGAAGGAGTTTCGGCTAGCCGGCTATACTGCGCGTGACGAGATGTTTAGATGTATAGGCTTTTCTCGCAGCACTTTACATAATTAAACTTATGGCATCCAGAAAGATCCAAACAACAATCAGTGTCAACTGGAGATTCAGCAGTTATAAAACCCAAAAGACTTCGTACTTCGGATTTAAGGTGGCTAGAGAAAGAGAAAGAAACCGTCTCATGCGAACACAAGGATTTAAACATCGGCGGGGCTTTTGAAAAGTGCGTGAACTCCGTGTTTTGAAGGGGTTCAAAACGGAAGAAGAGACGGCTTTTTTCTGCTGAACAAGTAAGACATTTCAATAGTTCAATCGTGTAACAGTACGTTTTCTTAATTCACACAGTTATGGAGTTTCCTTTGTTGTGCCTTTCTCGTTTTGCTATTATGGAGAATATGAATTCTGAACTACACAGGTAACCATTAAAACACATTAAATTTAACATTAGTCACGCAATGCTGATGTGATGTTGTTAACATGAACAATTTGAGAACAAAGTAGGCTATAATTTGCACGGTTGCTGTAAATCGCGTTGATTAAATCTAACGAAGCTTATCATGTCGAATGCTTTTTCCCCCTTAGTTGGTCAGAACAAAAATGGATGTTACTTACTTGTTCAGAAGACATTTTCTTATGAAAATTCTTATGTTGGTCAAACTTTCAAAAAGTGAATCTGTGATTCTGTATGACAGTATCCACACAGCGTGGTGACTGACAGCAGCACTCGCCTCAAAGCACTGTGTTCATCCGCGCTGTTTCATGCCGATTTACAACCCACGTAAAGATGATAATTCCGCGAATCACTGCAGTTACAGATTTCGAACAGAGATATGGCGACAAAGAGGAAAAGCTACGGACTGCAGCTTTAACTTAGACACTACAGCACAGAAATGAGTACAACTTACTAAAATATATTTTAAAAAACGTATTATCAGACCAGGCTAGCAATTTAGTCATGATATGTACACTCACCGGCCACTTTATTAGGTACCCCATGCTAGTAACGGGTTGGACCCCCTTTTGCCTTCAGAACTGCCTCAATTCTTCGTGGCATAGATTCAACAAGGTGCTGGAAGCATTCCTCAGGGAGTTTGGTCCATATTGACATGATGGCATCACACAGTTGCCGCAGATTTGTCGGCTGCACATCCATGATGCGAATCTCCCGTTCCACCACATCCCAAAGATGCTCTATTGGGTTGAGATCTGGTGACTGTGGAGGCCATTTTAGTACAGTGAACTCATTGTCATGTTCAAGAAACCAATTTGAAATGATTAGAGCTTTGTGACATGGTGGAAGTAGCCATCAGAGGATGGGTACATGGTGGCCATAAAGGGATGGACATGGTCAGAAACAATGCTCAGGTAGGCCGTGGCATTTAAACGATGCCCAATTGGCACTAAGGGGCCTAAAGTGTGCCAGGAAAACATCCCCCACACCACTACACCACCACCACCAGCCTGCACAGTGGTAACAAGGCATGATGGTTCCATGTTCTCATTCTGTTTACGCCAAATTCTGACTCTAACATCTGAATGTCTCAACAGAAATCGAGACTCATCAGACCAGGCAACATTTTTCCAGTCTTCAACTGTTCAATTTTGGTGAGCTCTTGCAAATTGTAGCCTCTTTTTCCTATTTGTAGTGGAGATGAGTGGTACCCGGTGGAGTCTTCTGCTGTTGTAGCCCATCCGCCTCAAGGTTGTGCGTGTTGTGGCTTCACAAATGCTTTGCTGCATACCTCGGTTGTAACGAGTGGTTATTTCAGTCACTGTTGCCCTTCTATCAGCTCGAACCAGTCTGGCCATTCTCCTCTGACCTCTGGCATCAACAAGGCATTTCCGCCCACAGAACTGCCGCTCACTGGATGTTTTTTCTTTTTCGGACCATTCTCTGTAAACCCTAGAGATGGTTGTGCGTGAAAATCCCAGTAAATTAGCAGTTTCTGAAATACTCAGACCAGCCCTTCTGGCACCAACAATCATGCCACGTTCAAAGTCACTCAAATCAACTTTCTTCCCCATACTGATGCTCGGTTTGAACTGCAGGAGATTGTCTTGACCATGTCTACATGCCTAAATGCACTGAGTTGCCGCCATGTGATTGGCTGCTTAGAAATTAAGTGTTAACGAGCAGTTGGACAGGTGTACCTAATAAAGTGGCCGGTGAGTGTATATGTCCATGTATATGACAAGCAAACTTGTATCAAATTGTGGTGTAAAGCTTGATTTTACTGCCCATACATGTTTTAAAATGAGAAAAAGGAGGACAATGACTCAGACTATAAAATATAGAATATAAAACGAGAAATGCTACACTACCATATCGAAAGAAAGTAACTTGGTTTTCTATGTAAAAAAAAAAAACACACCACTAAATCTTTGGAAAAACTCCATCACAACACAATATTCAAGCAAACTACTTTGCAAGGGAATTTTATGAAACAGCTGGTTTCCACTTATTTGCTGCTCTTAATGCTTTTCTTTTGAACTTTCTATTCTTCAAAGAATCTTGGAAAAAAATGATCGTGGTTTCCACAAAAATATTAAGGCAGCACTGTTTTAAACATTGATAATCATAAGAAATGCAACTTAAAGGCACAACATCTAATTTAGGCCGCTAGAGGTCACTTATTCAAAACAAAGGCGTAGCTTGATGCTGTGAATGAGCGTGGATTCATGGGAGTTCACCGTCACCGATGGAAAGGAATCCAACGGACTCGGGCAGGAATCATGTTTGTGGATGAGCTAATGTATTAAAGTTTTATTATCGTTACTGTGGTATGAAGCAGGGCTGGAGCGAATGCTAATGAGAGAGACCTGCGATACAAACCGGTATTGAGTCCAGCGGTGCTTTTATTATCCATCACACATTATATTTTAAAATTAACATGTCATTTAGCAACACAAGTCATCCAGTTTTTATTAATATGATATTCTAATATCGATCTAGATTACTGCAAAGTGCACCAAGTGTCTCATAGCAGCCATCGAGCGAAGGCATTATAATATAACTTTCAACACTCTCAAATGTATTTAGTAGGATTGTTTTCAGCATAAGCATGAGAAAGCTCTCTATGATTATGCCTTGTTAGCCACTTGACAAAATAGTGTTGTCTCTGAGGCATGGTACAAACATTGTAGGCTATTCTAGGTAAATAAAGAAAAAAAGTGATTCAAACAATAAGACTAACCGTGTTGAGCTATACATTGTTGGAAACGTTTGGAATACTGTAAGTACACAAGTCAACAAAATATAACATTGTTCTAGTGGTTTTTGGATATTTTAATCTAAAAATCTTAGATATTGCGCCTTTAAGCAGATCAACTTAAATTCAAATTAAGCAAATCAGCATATTAGAGTGATGTGAATATTTTAAAGTATTCAATTACAAAAACATTTTTAAATTGTAATACTATTTTACAATATTGTTATATAATATAATGCTGTTTGTTATATATTGTTTTACTAAATGCAGCCTTGGTGAGCATAAGAGACTTCTTTAAAAAGCCTTTAAAAATCTTACCGACCCCAAACTTTAGAACTTAGTGTATATAAATTATTTTAAACTGTAGTGTACATCCAGAAAATTAGAGCACTTTGATAACAACAAATGCTACAGTGTAAAAAATGTAAGCAGTAGCTAAATATATGACACAACACAGCTGCATCTCATGTGATGCAATGGTGAGGTATAAAGTATAAACGCAACTATGAACACAACCCCCCACCCAAAAACACTTACTAACCTGAATATCTGTGTCCTTGACTGGCTCAAGAGGCTCAAATGTAGTGGCTGCACTGAGACTTTCAAGACGCTGGGAGATATGGAAGATGTCAAGACCACGAGAGCCCAGGAGGATGGAGCTGAAGTAAAAAAAAAAACATTATGACACCATTTTAAAGAGCATGCTTTTTTTTTTGTTATTACTTCAAATGCATTTAAAAGTCATGCCAATTCATATAAACACATCAAACTGAAAACTCACGCTTTTACATCAGCTGTGTCTTGAGAGGTTCTGGTGAGAGTGCGGGACCGTAGTCGCTCTCCTGCCTGCTGGATCTCCTGTAGGTTTCGCTCGACATGGGGCAACTCGGACACGGCCTCAGTCTCTGCTGCAAGCTGTTCTGCCTGCTGCAGGAGTTCCCCGAAGCCCTCAGTATCCATTTCCAGCACCCGTTCCACTTGACAGCAAAACAAGAGCAGTATGCCTGTTACACATGGCGATATGCACATCATTTGTATTCAGTATATCAGTTACCACAGTAACACCCAGCAGATTATCAGATCTGAAAGCTTTTTACATTGCTAACCCTACAGTTTGAAAGAGACTCCATGTCAATTTATCATGATTTTACAATAGTAACTGTGGGATTTAGGTTGAAAATATATATAATTTTCATGATTACTTAGGTAAGTCAGTGACATGATATACATACATTCGCATTTATTCTTTTAGCATAACTGGGACGAATATTCATCATATGTAAATATATATAGATAGATAATAAGTAACACAATATTAGTACTACATTGAATGAGTGTCATGGTTGTTTAGCTTGTGTAATAACTGTAGTCAATAGAAAAGACTGTCACTTGCTAGGAAGCTAACTTGACATGAGGTGCTGTCGGTAAACGTGTCCCAAACAGACACCTGTCAAATGCGACTACAATTAACTAAATAGTTAATTAGTTAACGCATATGTAACAACCCACCTCGCAGAATGTGTATTCTTATAGCGGCTATAATAGAATGACTTCACTTTAGCTGCTATGCTAAACACATCCCCCTCGTGAACTCCCGGGTTCCTGTGAGAACGAGCGCTGATTGGTTCAAACCGTTTTTTCCCACAAACACCCGCGACTAGAGCCTCGATAGAACTTTATTCAGATGATTCTGTTTACAAATTACAATACGTAATATCGGCGAGATCAAGTCATGCACATTTTCTGTAAGATTACTTGGAAATCCATTTGACTCAAACATGACGGTGAAGATACAGCGGTGTCCGATATACTTGATATATCATGTTTGGTAAGCCTATATGATGTCTAAAAATCATGGTAGTAACATTGTACAATAATAGTATCATATTTTAATAATAATATAAACTTTATATAATATATAAAATAAATTATATTTGTACAACATAATTAATAATACTAAATTACAGTAATATTAAATTCATATTAAGTCCTTAATTACACCATGAGGGTAAAACATGCAACTTGTTCATGTTGGCATCTGCCTCATTTAACTACCTACACCTACCAAGTGACAAATGAATGTGTGCCAAAATACAGAGTATGCTCGGATAAACAGCCTTTGGCATATAAAATAAAAAGGTAATTTCCCACCTTGGAAAACTTTTTGTTTTGCTTTAACCCAACAATTGAAAACCAATTATTTTTTCCTCTTCACTATGGTGACTATTTTCCCAGATATGCTCTTTGAACAACCCTAACAGAGCAATGATTCATTCAAACAATGTCAGCTTTAAGTTAGGCCTCCTGCAGTTATCAGCTTCCAAGAGAGATGTGCTCACACATGCCATATTTAACACCAGAAATTTTGGTTTCACTTTTTGATGGTCCCTTTGACACATTCTGTTGACTAAGTAACATTGCACCTACACTACAGGTCTACTAAATTGGTGTTAGTAGTCTTACTAAGAGTGTTAAGTAAACTGGTTGGTTCAAATAAATTGACATGCACTTGTAAAAGTTACTTCAGTGTCTGTTGGAGGACCATCACAATAAAGAGTTAAGAGATATTACTCTGAGAATAAGTTGACTGGTAGTTGCAAAGTTACCTATACAGAATGTGTAAAAGGGACCATCAAAATAAAGTGTTAGCAAAATTAACAGTGGGTGGGTCTTAATGATTGCACTGCCATCCAGGGGCGGATCTACCGGGGTGGCATAGGGTGGCAAATGCCACCCTAAAAGAAAGCCTTGCCACCCCTGCTGCCACCCCAGTTGGCAGCAACGAATTAAAAGTTATGGCCAATTTGACAATTTACGAACGCGAATCTCCAATGTCCGACTGCAGTGAATTCGCTCCGTGCATAATATGACGACCGTTGACGTTCGTACTTTATTGTGTGGGCAAATACTTCCGGCGAAAACTTCTGGTGATCTGACCGCGAGAGCGGGAGACAGCGAGAGCAAGAGACAACAGCGACCGAGTTCCATTACCAGAGAGATAAGTTTTCAACCCGACCAAATTTTTAAATGCATATCATTTTCAGTGTATTTCACCTGTGCGTTTCTATGCTTTATATTACTGCATTTATTTTGTGCAAGTGAGATGAGTAAAGAACATCTGTTTCATATATCATTATCTGTCTGGTATTTATAAGCAGTAGCCTACAGTATTTTACTACGTGTAAAATATACACAAACTTAGCTATATTAAGTTGTTTGTGTACAGTTACAAATATAAATGTAAAATATGTGATAATAATATTGATCGAGCAATTGATGTAAGTAAGTAAAAAAACATGCGCAGAATTAAGAAAATATTATTTACTATTTATGGAGATAAATTTTAGCCTATCATAAAGCAAATGTGTGAATGTTCACAGGGTATTTTATTTAACAACTCTAATCGTAGTTGTAACTCTATATTTACAGTAGGCATAATTGTCATTGCGTATGTATGCAGCACGAGTCCAATACAATCTTCTGTTCGTGAACAGTTGTATTTCATTCATTAATCTGACTAACGTTATGCATCCGTGCATTTAATTGCCATTGGCTCGTGTGATAGTAATATGGATCTTAGTAGTATTTAAATGATATAATTGATTCTTGTTGGGTGCTCAACAACATAATATATAAAAAAGGGAAAAAAGGTCGGCACACCTTGGCTCCAAAAGTTAAACGCACCCCTGCCTTTATACTCACACAGGGCTGGACTGGCCATAATATTATAATATAACTATTATTATATAGTAGTGTAATGTAGACAGACACTATATCACAACTAAAAAGAGTTTTGAGTTTTTCTTTGTTCAATTTGCACACTGAATATGGGTTGGAGCTCTTTATTTTGAACTCTCAAAGTGCACCAGATTGATGAATTTAACATTAAAAAGCACAACATTTTCTTACGGGGGAGCATGCCCCCGAACCGGTATTGCTATCCCAATGCAGCTTATAGCTTGTTTTAGGATTCATCACTGTGGAGTATAGTTCAACTTAGTAGTTATTTCATCTGTTAACTCTTACTCAGTGGTTTTTATAGGAGTTGGTATACATATTCAAGGGAGTGCAAAGTTCGGTTGTGTTTATGATTATATGTAATGGGCCAGTCTGGGCCAAAATGCCCGGGCCGATTTTTTGTCCCAGTCCAGCCCCCCCCCCACCCACAAAACAGATACAAATAATGCCCATTTGTAGTGTGTATACATACGATTTCTCATCAAACTGTGTTAACTGTGATTAAATTCAGTAAATATACGTCTGCCATGTTGCCACCCCTCAAAAATTCCTGCCCCCCTCTTGCCACCCCACAAATATTTTTCTAGATCCGCCCCTGCTGCCATCTTATGTATCCTAAAACTTGCATTACCAATATAGCACTTGAATAGCAGGTCAAGAGCCAACCTCATTATATGATAAGTTAAGGTGCATAATGTAGGCTATATTAGAGTTCACGAAAACAAAAGAGGTATGAAATAAAGCCACACACACCATTAACTGCTGACATTGATATATTGTAGACAAGGTACATGGCAGAAAGACTTACAAATGTCTATTTATAAAGAACTAACATCTTGTGATGGTCTTATTTGTAGCAGTACAAATCAGTGCATTGGTTTCCCTCTATAGCCTTTGTTAAATGATTCCACAACATTAAACAGTCAGATTTGGAGAACAACTGGGAGGTCATTTATTTCATAGAAAGACAACATTATGCGATGCAAAACAATGACAAATACAGATGAACAAATTCACATTGTTGTAGCAAAACATCACGTTGACCTCCTCATTGACAGCAGCTGGAGCCGCAAGAATTGCCCTTACAGACACATCCAGAGGCACATTTGCTGCAACCAGATGGGCAGCAGGGACAGCAACCTGTGACAACAGAAGAGAAATAAGTTTAGCCACCTCAGAGAGAAACACAAAAAAAACCTTTCGAAAAACAGTTTCGAAGTTCACTTACTCTTCTTGCAGGTTGTACACTGGCAGTTAGTGCACTTGCAGGTGGCACCACAGTTGCAAGTTCCAGCTACAAAAACATTGATACTTCCATTAAACCAATCCAATAGAACTAAAACTACAATCAGACTGCTACCAGCATAATTTTCATGTGGTTTGAGGCTTTATTAAAGTCCACCTATCCCTATATCCTTAAAACAATACAAATATTTTAAAGTTAAACAAGTCCTGGTAAAACAACCTGACAGGTAAAATGAGACGCCAGGACACCTGCAAGTATATAGTAACTTGATTCCAAAACTAAATTCAACATAATTGTAAAATAAATGGCTAAAACACTTACTCTTGGCGCAATCACAAGGATCCATTTTTCCTCAAGAGTATCTTTAAAGAGCCCGAAAGTCCTTTGGAAGTATCGCTTCACTCGGTTAGTGAATGAGTTGATGTAGAAGGTGCCAGAGAACTGATCGCGCGCTGCTTTTATACAGCCCTGACCGAACACACCGAGTGCAAAAGCCCGCCCGCTTCAGCCTGCACAAGTGCGCACGGTCATTCATCATTAATCACACTGGGTGCAAACTATCAAACAATCAGGACTCAGGAGTCATCATTTCCACCCTGTCACATCAATGTGTTGTTTTTACGATTATATAACTACCAATCCACTCCACTGGCTGAATGTTGATTGGTGTTTGTTTACGTGATTTTATAATTCGATGCTTTTGTTTGTTATTTTCGTTTTGGGAGATGGAAAGACCTTCATGTTTGATAACACAAAGTAGTTTGTTAGAATCAAAGGTCTATAAAAGACCATACTTTGTCATACTTGCCCAGTGCTTCTTTAATGGTTTTAGATTTCTGTGAGAAAGGCAAAGTAATACTCCTTTAAATATTAAAGTAAACACGTAAGAGTCTAAATAAGTTTTAGGCTATGCCTAACTTAAGCAGATATTGGCCCATAGATTACATTAAAGACACAGAAGACGATCGCCTAGAGGCAATTTTTGATTTTATGAAAGCTTTATTCTCTCCCATAATTGTTTGTCAACAGTTTGTCCTCTCTCTCTGCACACGGCACTATTGAAACAAACTGCGTGCGTGTGCGTGACCGCCTCAGCACGTGCTCCCTCTGTCTGCACTCGGCGGAGATGCGGCCGAAACCTCAGTAAACAGAAGAATTGATTTGCACTCGTTTACTCTCTTGCTGCTGGCCGGAGTATTTTTCCATTACCAATTATTCATTACAACTGAATTGATGTAACGAGTGCAGAGTGTCTTTGAATTTTGGGGGTGAAGAGTCATTGAAGAAATCATTTAAAGTGAAGAAATCATTAAAATGCCAAAAAAGAAAAACGCACATTAACGCACGTCACTCAACAAGTGCACGTCTTCTGTGAATAATCTGTCATGTTAGTGGCATATGCTATATTTGAAGTGACTCCACTGCCCTGACTTCCCAGCCAACATTTTTATGTGGGGCCCTTACGGGCAGTGCCCCCCATCAAGGCCGTAACCAGGGTTTGAAAATTAGTGAGGTCCGGGGTGTTGTGTAAAGAATTTTGCTATAATAATGGTTTGGCCATTGGAACCACATTTCCCAATGGACATTAAGCTGTGACCCTTTTTTTTTATGGAATTTGGCATATATATATATATATATATATATATATACAGGGGTTAAATTTGGATTTAATTATGTGTGGGGTAGTCTCTCACTAGGGGGGTCCGAGGGTTTGCCCCCCCGGGATTTTTTGTGTGAAAAATAAACCAAAATGGCACTTTCTGGAGAGTTTTGTGCAAAGAAAAAGTAGGTCTAGCAAGTTCAACGCAATCTCACGACCAATTCGTCCGAATTTGACGAGTGATTAAAAGATGGCTAATTCGTACGAATTCGTACGACCTCATTCGTACGAATTTGTACGATTTGTCTAAACCCACGTGATGGGTAGGTTTAGGGGCGGGGTCAGGGTCATTCGTACGAATTCATACGAATTGGGCAACTCGTCAAATATGTACGTTTTAGCAAAAATCGTACTAATTCGTACGAGTGAGGTCGTACGAACTGTTACGAATTAGCCATCTTTTAATCACTCGTCAAATTCGGACGAAATTCACACAGATCAAACACAAATATGCTGACTGAATAGATTGCTAGTTGAGAAACACTGCTTTAATTAATGTTTTTATGATGGCTTTGTGAAAGGTTAACTAAACAGCATGAGCCGTCTTCCAGCTGGCCAGTAAGTTATTTGGCAAATTTCATTCTGTAGGCTAACATACAGATCTGTTTTATGCTATTGTTTTTGATAGTGTTATACATTTCTTACAGATAATCGATTGTCATTGCGTTTGTCTTACCGAATGTGGTAGCTTTATGCAATTACAGTTTGTCTATAAGCTTCTTTTTTTTTAAATGTATTAATGCCGACAGTTAAATGTTGCCAGATATTGCTACGAAAAACAAGCAAAACAAAATAATAATAATAATCCGAAATAAGTTCAAAGCTTGTGTTTTGGAAATAAGGTTAATATATCACTAAACCTTCCCACATTAATAACTTCCTAAAGTGTCACATTAAATCAGAAAAACAGGTGACTACTGCCACCTTTCTATTAGGTGGATCTGGCAACACGGAGGCTGCACCCGCGTTCACAACGCGCTCTCAAGCCCCGTTCAGTTCACTGCGCCAGCTTCTCGCAGCAACATGAATTGCAAACACTCATATGAGGTGGTTTAAACACTGCTAATTAATCATTCAGAGAGCTTGACATTTTATTTTTGAATGTAAAAAAAATGACCGAGGTCCGGACCTCGGTGACCTCATAGCTGGCTACGGCCATGCCCCCCATAACCCATACAGAAATCGCCTAGATTAAAATGTTAATAATACATAGATTTGTTTTTCAATAATATTGTTTATATTGTTGTTTTTAAACAACCCCAATTATTTCTGCTCAATTTTATTTGTACCAAATGCAGTTACTCAGATCTACTTATTTTTTTTACTTACATTTACTCAATTCATACAGTGTATGTAATAGATTTCACTGCTTTAAAATGTAATCAATATTTTTTAAGTGTAAAAATGTTTTACCAAAAAAATTGAGTAAGTCATAGTAAAGTTTTTTAGAGTGTGCGAACAAATTCATTGTTGGACCCGTGGTGTGCCGAGTTTTTTCCAACATTATAATTACAAACATTATTCAAGTAGTAGTTATGCTTGATGCCAAACTGCCAACTTTTATTATGGCCTTTCTGTTAACAGGACCCCTGCGCGTGCTCACTGCACATCCTGCTGGAAACAATCCTCTTCAAGTTATGGGCATCAGTTTGTCCTGTCAGTAATAGCAGAATACAACACCTGGCAGCGAACAAGCTAGCGGCTGCGGTAAGACACTTCCATTTAATGTAACTCATAGGTTTATTGCTGTAAAGGGAATATAATTATGCACAGATGATCATCTCCAAGCACAGTATGAAGGGTTTCTGCTAATTAGCTACGTAGAGTTAGCAGCACCCCTAGCCAGGGCACTGAGTTGCCTAGATCTGGCTAATATATCGATAGCATGTTTTGAATGAAAATGGCGTCGCATAATTCATATAATAAAATAGAAGCACAAAGTAAAACCTTTTTTTTAAAACATAGTGTGCAGACGTGTACACTAAAAGGATTAGCAGAATAGCATGCTAGCAAAAGTGGCTTGGTAATGCCGTGACAAGCTGCCCACTGTTGCTAGGCAACGGAAGCCCCATCGGGCGAGAAGCACAGTAAGCTGTTTATTCTATTACCCAGAGAGAAGGGGTAGTTAGATGGGCTAAAGCCTGAATAGTCTCTTGTTGGATAATTTCCCCTTTACCCAAAATAGCCTTTTCATTTCATTTATACTAGTTCTAATTATGTAAATGTTTTGTTTATTTGACAGTGACAATACCGACATAACAATTTTGAGCTGTAGATTTTAAACATTTACAAATATCAAAACCGGAAAATGTATACAAAACTGAGTAAACTATGTTATATATATATATGTGTGTATTGTGTATATATATATATATATTTCACAATAATGCTTCATTGACTTGCGATCATGTAGGAGATTCTTGTGAATGTTTACAGAGTCATTGTTTTAACATCTGTTTGTGGTATTTTCACAGGAAGTTTGCATTGGTAACATCTGATTTTGCTGTTGAGCTCTTCTACCATGTTAGTGCCCATCTTCACCCTTAAACTGAACCATAAGATTAACCCTCGAATGGTTGCTATTGGAAAGTACGATGGGATACATCCATGCCTCACTGCAGCCACACAAGCAGGCAAGGTAAGTGAAAGGTATTATATTAAAAAGTAGAGATGCACCGATGTATCGGGCGATTTTTTTTTTTTTTTTATCAATTTAAAACCATCGGCATATCAGCTACAGCATGAAAATGTTTAGTAATTAACTGCATGAAGGCTGTAAGCTGTATAATGTCTGTTGCATAATCCAGCGTTTTTCTCTAGATAAAATAATAAAATACTTGCTAAAACAAAATTTTAAAAAGCCACTTTTGGACACAAATACCGAATTGAGTTCTCTTTCACTTCTAATTCACACAAAATTATATCAAAATGCCTGTCTTGACGAGTATCCTTGTAAACATACTCGGTTATGTCTTAAATGAATGTAAACAGTTGAGAAATAAAACGCTTGTGTAGCAGTATATTAGATCCGTGCACCTTTTAAAGTGACAGCAGCCCAATATTCCTGCTGTGCTGCTGTCTGTGTTTTAATCATAAAACAAAAGACAAATAAAATCGCTCACTACTATTGACTAAAACACTTTTGTAACTTTAATAAGGACTAATCAATTTTTATAACAAAAGTTAAAATAAGAGAGAAAGTGACAAATGTCAGTATCTGAATCGCCAATAGTTGTTTGTTAAAATCAAATCGGCCAGAAAAAAATGTATTATTGGTGCATCCCTATTAAAAAGTATTATATATTAAAATGATATCATATTAGATTGTATTACAATATGTTCTATTATATTATATTTCTCATTGTAATAGTTATTCTTCCCTTTGGCATCAATAGCACATTAAAAAATGTACAAAGCACATATTTTGTTCAAGAATATTCATGGAGAGAGCTTTGCTACTCTTGCCATTGTTGTAGTTGCATTCTTGTTTTTTTCTTTGACAAGTGGCAATTTTTTTTTCTCTGACAGAATTTTTTCTAAGCTTGGTTGGCAGCATAGCCAGCTTTGTTTGTTGTATTGTATTACAATGGACTTCATAGTGCTCATAGCTTTGCCAATCTTTATTTAGCCTTTTTTTTTGTACATTTACACAAGCAGCTCCTTGTGGTCCTCATGACAAGCGGGATTGATTTGATTGGCTATTTTAGTTACAAAGTCTGTGATATTTATTATACAATAAAGGATCTGAACTGAACACACAAAAATGTTGTAATGTGGACACATGGTGTGCCTTGTTGAAAAACTTATTGTTATAAATTGTAAATGTAAAATTTACAAAGTGATTTTAGGACATTTTCAAATGTGTATTTTTAAACAAAATAAAAAACTATCTAATAACTCCATTTGCATTTTTACACACGGTGCAATCCAGTTTAACTTCTAAACCCATCCAGGTGTTTATCCACAACCCTCACACTCGAGGCCAGAGGCCAGCAGCCCACCGGCTGAGTCAGAGTACCCAGGACTCCGATATCTCACTCCTCAATATCAACCAGGCAGTCAGCTGTCTGACGGCTGGTACTCTGGGACCCAACACCACAGGACACACGCTGCTCGTAGGCTCTCAAACGAACCTGTTGGCCTATGATGTGCATGACAACACAGATGTCTTCTACAAGGAGGTAAGGTTTATATGGTGTGTCTCGTATACATAAAGCTGTAGTGTTTTATTTTTTAATTTTTTAAAGAATGGATTCTTAAAATAAAATGGATTTCTTAAGACATTGATAACAGGTGGTTGAATGGTTCTTATCCAAGTAAAACAGAAATGTTTATCACATGCTTATTATACAACAGGTGACTGATGGGGCCAATGCCATTGTTCTGGGAAAACTAGGAGATATCCAGTCCACCCTTGCCATCATTGGTGGAAACTGTGCTCTGCAAGGCTTTGACTATGAGGGAAATGACCAGTTCTGGACAGTAAGATCATTTTTACGTCCTATATTCAAAATATATTTGAGAAACAAAACTATGAAGGATATTTATAGGTATACCTATTTTTTTAAAGGTCACTGGAGATAATGTACGATCACTTGTGCTTTGTGACTTTACTGCAGATGGCAAGAATGAGGTGAGTCATTATTCTTTTTGTTTTCACGTCATAATGACAAAATACTTTTGTAAGTTATTATAAAATACTGCTTTCATAAATTGACCACGCATCCCATCTTTCCAGCTGCTTGTTGGCTCAGACGACTTTGACATCAGGGTGTTCAGAGAGGATGAACTGGTGACTGAGATGGCTGAAAATGAGGTATGAATTATGACATTGTTGGTTGATAGTTGGACATCTTTTTTTTGGAAACTTTTTTTTATATATACAGTTTTTGCTTTCTGTTTCTTTCAGACAGTCACATCGCTTTGTCACATGCACGGCAGCAGGTTTGGTTATGCTCTGGCCAATGGCACAGTAGGAGTGTATGACCGCACTGCACGCTACTGGAGGATCAAGGTAGTGCATTTTGGTCCATTCAAAATTAAACCTGAATCAGCTTTCTTTCCTAGAGGAAAATGATCATTAATCAACATAAATGAGTAAGAATAATTTAGATTTTTTTTCTCACAGTCTAAAAATCACGCCATGAGTATCCATGCCTTTGATCTTAATGCTGATGGTGTTGTTGAGCTCATAACTGGGTGGTCCAATGGAAAGGTCAGTCTTTTAGAAATTACACTGAGTGGCTGTTTACACGACACCTTTTTCAACTAAAAACTGAAAACTTTTGTATACGTTTTGGCTATCCATTTACACTACAACAGCGTTTTGGGGGAAAATGCAATGTTTTGAAAGCTGGTTTAAAAGTGCAAGTTTTTGAAAACGATACCGCGAATTTGTGAAAACAATGTTCAGTCTATAGGCGCGTAGTATTTCTTTTCTTTACATTTAGTATTACTGTATGCCGGTGACAACTACTGGCCGGGCATGCATAATACAGCGTTTTTAGTCATTTTCGCAGATCCATGTGAACAGGGATCATTTTGACAACGTTGTCATCTGTAAACGCAAAGGAAAAACTTTTTTAGTACAGCGTTGTCGTGTAAACGTACCCTCACATTTTACTTACCAAGGTTTTTGCTGTACAAGTAAAAAGAGAGGATTCCCTGTGATTCCATGTCTAGATTGATGCTCGCAGTGATCGCACTGGTGAGGTGATCTTCAAGGATAACTTCTCATCCTCTGTGGCTGGGGTTGTTGAGGGAGACTACCGCATGGATGGACAGATTCAGCTTATATGCACCTCTGTGGAGGGAGAGGGTGAGATGACGGACATTTATTATAAATGCATATAAATGCCCTTGAGTATTGGCTCATCATATATATGTGTCATCCTACAGTACGTGGCTATCTGCCTGCCAGTAAGGATATGAAGGGAAACCTAATGGATGCAAGTGTAGAACAAGACCTGATCAGGGAGCTGAGCCAACGTAAACAGAACTTGATGCTGGAATTACGAAACTACGAGGAAAATTCCAAGGTTATGCATGCGGTTCTTTAGTTAAAATTTAGTGATTTATGTTGATGTTCCCAATGCAGTTTTTGATGAGTGAAATTTGTGTGACATAGGCTCTTCCTGGAGTTTCGGAGGGGGAATTTAAGATGGGTGTAATTCCAGCTAACACGCAGCTCCAGACAGCCTTGTCTGTACGAAGAGCCACAGAGAGCCAGAGAGCACACATAGAGCTCAACATCTCCACTCCGAATGGTACAGTTAAACCATCTTAACTCAGTTGCAACACTTTTTTTCACCTCTATTTTTTTTTAGTTCAATTATATAGACCTTTCATAAAAGCCACATTAAAATTAGTAAAAGCTGTTTGACCTGTAGAGAGCACCACGTATAACATATGGGGGGAAAAAACAAGATATCATGGCCACAATTTAACTAAATTAAAACAAAGGAATGAATTAGTACAATGTAGCCACAATTAGAATGAATTAGAACGAATTATTAAAATGTGACCACTGTTTAACTAAAACAAGGAAACAAATTAGCTTAACATGGTCATGATTTACTAAAACAAGGGAACACATTAGTACAATTTGTGGTCTTAATATACGTTTTTTTGGGCTCTGTCAACATGAAGTTTTATATTATGATATTCTTTTTGCTGCCCTCCTTCAGAAACAATCATTAGAGCCGTGCTGATATTTGCTGAAGGGATTTTTGAAGGTGAGAGTCACGTGGTTCACCCTAGCGCTCAAAATCTCTCTGGCTGTGTCCGTGTCCCCATCATTCCTCCAAAAGACATTCCAGTTGACCTTCACATCAAAGCCTTTGTGGGAGGAAAGACAAGGTACACAAAAGTGAATATCATCATGACGATTGTCAAACTTCATTATTTGGATCACATTTTGAGGATTCATTCAACTACTTATTTTAAGTTTAAAATTAAGGTATTATGAAAAAATATGGTGAAAGAATTTCAAAAAAATCTCATGACGATGCATTTTTCTGTTCTTTTTCCCCATTTACAGTACACAGTTCCACGTATTTGAAATCACACGTCAGCTGCCTCGCTTCTCGATGTATGACCTTAGCGTTGACTCCTTAGCCACAGAACCCACAGGAAAAGTCACATTCAACATCAATGACAGACCTCAGAGGGTACAAGGACACACTCACTCAAAATGGAACTGAGTGCATGACGTCACAAAAATTGTGCCATGTATATCATAGTGCTGATGAAATATGAGGCATGCATCTATGTTTGCAGGTAGTCATGTGGCTAAACCAGAACTTTCTGCTGTCCGAGGGCATTGACAGTCCAGACATCACCTTCACCGCACTGCGTGGAGGAGGTCTCCTGAGAATCAATATGCAGCATAGTGGAGAGGTGCTTTTATTGTGTGTTTGTCAGTATTTGTGAGCTACTTACTCAAAAAAAATATCTCTAACTTAGTTCAGCCTCATCAGATCACGTTGAGAACAGATGACATTGATCTGGCTGGAGATCTGGTCCAGTCACTTGCTTCTTTTCTGGCCATTGAAGACTTACAGGCTGAAGCTGACTTCCCTGTCTACTTCAAAGAGCTACGAACCACTCTCACTGAGGTTAAGAATTGCAACATCTCCTTTAAGATAAACATTTTTTGAAGTCTTTTAGCTGCAAACATCCTTTTATGTTCGTGTCAGGTGGATGATTTTCACTCAGTGCATCAAAAGCTCACAGCGGCAATGGCAGATCATTCCAACTACGTAAGAAATATGCTGGTGCAGGCGGAAGATGCCAGACTCATGGGTGATTGGTGAGCAGCTTAGTTTGATTGATCAGTCCTCTCGCTTTCCCAAAGACTTGTACTCACAGAAATGTTATTCTGTTTTTTAGGAGAAACATGAAGAAACGCTACATTGAGCTGTATGACCTCAACAGAGATTTGATTAATGAATATAAAATCAGGTCTAATAATCACAATGCCCTCCTCGCACGGCTGAAATCAGTTAACCAGGCCATCCAAAGGGCAGGGAGATTGAGAGGTGGGTGGATTTTACTAAGAAAACACAATTAATGAGTATTCATAGTTTTCACTTGACGTCACACTGTATAGGAACGCCCACCTGGAGTGCAAAACAAGATTTTCCTCCACTGCCCGGCAGTTATTTTTACCAGGATTATACTGAGTACTAATGTACTAAAGCAGTGAGTTTTCCCATATAAAACCCTTTTCAAGTAAAAACTTAACATGAAATGTAGCATGTTTGCATTCATATTTTGTTTGCCTATATATATAGTATGCATCATCAATGAGATGTATACTGAATTTGATCTTTTGATAAGTTTATTAAGCGTTTTAGAATTTCCCGCTATTTTTCGTGATTGAAATACTGTGCCTAGTGTTTTATATGGATTACAAGTGCCCCAAACTTGCAGTTTGTTCAAATATCTTTTCTTTTGAGAGGTCATCTAAATATTTGGTTTGAAACGGATGGAAAATGGACAGGATTGTGCTGCAGTTCTATGGATGGTTTGCCTTCCAGATGGCAGTCACATGACTAAAAACTACGAATAGCTTAAATGGTCTCTCAGCTCGCTCATTAGTTGTTTTTTCTGCAATTAATGGTAATCACGATTATAATTAATTCATTTCCAATTATGCTTTTCAGTGGGAAAACCTAAAACTCAGGTTATCACTGCCTGTCGAGATGCCATCAAGAACAACAACATCAATGCTCTTTTCAAGATCATGAGAGCAGGAACTACTTCCTCCTGAGAAACATCTGGTCCGAAATGACCTTAAAGTGCAGAAGTCTGGAAGATCAGACCACATTCCTGGGGGAGACCCCCCAAAACAGGCTTGGAAAGGGCCCAGCAGCCTGCTGGGAAATAAAAGGCCTGCATGAGGGGATATATTTTGAATCCTGCCTTCACTGGCTGCAGTTTTGTTTTAGAGGAGTAACTGGGTTGGTCTGTCAGTAACTGTAAAGTCTTAGCCAAAACTTGATAGCCAAAGAGACTGTATTTAATGTACCAAGTCAATGTGTTTGTAAATCGACTGGTTTTATCTGTATTCAAACAGGATATTAAATTATTATATAAATGTATCTGTTTTCATTCTATCTGTGCAGTTAAACTGTTGAATCTAGTTTTATTTTCTATTATGGTAAGAGAAAAGGGCGGCAATGGGACACACTCTCCTGAATTCATAATTCTCTTGCGCGTGCTCGCTTCCCTGTCCTCGCTCCCGGCTCGCGAGGAGTTGCTGCGCTGGCATCTGGCGCGCGATGCATCCAACAAGCTTCGAGCTGTCACGTGATCAATGAAAGAACTTTAAAAATGCGCAAGAAGCCTTATGCTTGTAACTGATGTACATTCTTACGAACACAATTGATGCGAACAGAGATGTCTTTAATAACCTAGCGCAATTCAGCGAGTTGGAAAAGTTTTTTTTCTGAAACATGCACACGCCACAGTCGCGTACAGCAGCTTTAATAGTGGAAGCAGATGTTTGGATCTGGTTGCTCTGTCTTGTCATTGCTCTCCTGGTACGCCGTCATCTGGGTAAGTTTTGTAAATGTATGTTTGAAACAAAGAAAGACAGTTATAAAGAAGGCTGGACGCGAAAATGTAATTTAAAAAGAAAGCAACTTGAAATGCAGACGCATAATAACGATCCTGAATGGTAATAATTATTAATCGCACTAGGCAGTGTTTAATACATTTTAAAATATTGCAACCAAAATGCAATTGTATTTAGAGTGTCATTTCTAAATTTCAAATGTTTAAATTACACAAGTTTGTCTATATGCCTGTGGGGTGACGCGTTTGTTTTTGAATGAATATTTTTTAAGCGAACGAATTGTTCAGTGAATGCTCGTTCGTTATTACGAACTGAACCAGATCTTGTACGTTAAAAGTGTAATAAAGCCAGTTGTAGAGCAAACACAGTAGGCCTACAGGGTTGTCATATGAGTGGGGAAATAAATGCTTAGAAACATTCTTTCGGGAGACTTGTAGGCACACAACTCGGCTTGGTGTTTTTAACGAATCAATTGACTAAATGGTTACTCATAACTCATAGCCTACTTACTAACCATGTAGTTACAGAATGTACAATTGAGCTATAAATAATTTTAGTGAACATATTTGAGGAATGAAGTAATATTTACATCTCTTAAAATAATGTCATTATGTGGTGTTGTTGACGAATTATATATATTGATATATTGCATGTGCATTTTAAACTGACTGATGACTTGGAAAAGCAACTGTATTGGATTTCTGTGAATAACACATGAAAGAGACATTTAAGCTCTTTCAACAGTTTCAAATTTTTTTTTTTTTTTTTTTTACTTTGAAGTGCCAGAAAAGATTTTTAAGTTCCAAAATTGGTAAGATGTGTTTCCTGTTATAAATTGGTTGTGTATCCTGTTTCATAGAAGTATGCGGTCCTGGCCGTTTATGAAGCATAACTTTGGTCAAGTAATATCCTGTGTCTCCTTTTGTTTGATGACATCCAGGATGCTGTGGTAAGAAGTATATGTGATGCCTCTCAAATCTTACACAATAGGAAATTGGTTTTACGGACATGATTAGTATAACTGCAGATTTAGTTGTGTGTTTTAAGAGGTTAGATGTAGCATGAATTTTATTTTTTGGAGGAAAAATACAACCTAAATGATGCTTTGCAAGCAGTTATCGTGCATTTATTTTAACTGACTTTTGTTTGTACTTTTATTTAGCAGAACCTACTACGGCCGTGAGAAAATCCAAACACTTTAAGAAGAATGTGAGACTTCTACCGAATTTCATGGGAATATAACGGTAAAACCGGTCACACCATGAGAAGGGTCTATATAAAGGGAGATATACTTTGCTCCCTAATTCTGCTGGTGCTGCTATTTCTGCTGTTATATGCCCATCAAAGTATGACACCCGTATGGGGGACATTGCACATTCAACATGGATCCACCAGCTCAAGAACCCTCCTCAGTGGAGCACCAAAGGGACTGGAAACAAAGCCGTTCCCTTCAAAATCTCCAGACATACCTCCTTGCAAGCCTGAGGTTCAGATCAAGCCTAAAGCACAAAGACCACCAAAGGTCAATTCTCAGAAAGCAAAGTCTAAATTTCTCCAACCCTCAACGACAGCAAGTCTGCTACCAACACATGCTTCCTTTGACTTTTATGATTACCTTAAAAAAAAAGACCAACGGGACTTCAAGCTGCTAATTGATCAGCCTACAAAGTGTTCTGGACCAGAAGGAGCGCCCTACATGCTGATCGCCATAAAATCAGTAGCAACGGACTTCGACAAACGTCAGGTCGTTCGACGCACATGGGGACGAGAAGGTGTGTTCCAGAAAGATATGAACGTCAGGAGAGTTTTTCTTCTCGGTGTACCCCAAAATCAAACAGTGCTTCCATTATGGGACAAACTTTTGGGATATGAGAGCCACACTTTTCATGACATCCTCCTGTGGGATTTTGAAGACACATTCTTTAACTTGACACTAAAAGAAATCCACTTCCTACAGTGGATCAATGTTAGCTGTCCCAAAGCAAAGTTTATTTTTAAGGGTGACGCAGATGTGTACGTGAACATCGACAATATCCTGGAGATGCTTGAGGGTCAAGAGATCGATAAGGATCTTTTTGTCGGCGACATCATTGTCCACGCAAGACCAATACGCAGGCGCAACAGTAAGTACTTCATCCCCGAGTTTATTTACGGCCAGGGGATCTACCCGTCCTATGCTGGCGGAGGTGGCTTTGTCATGTCGGGACATACCGCATTGAAGCTCCACCTCGCCTGCAAAGAGGTGGAACTCTTCCCCATTGATGATGTCTTTCTGGGCATGTGTCTGCTGAGGATCGACCTTCAGCCGACTCGCCACGAAGGCTTCCGCACCTTTGGAATTGTGAGACCGTCCGCTGCCCCCCACCTCCAGGTCTTTGACCCCTGCTTCTACAGAGAGCTGATGGTGGTGCACAGCTTGACCGTCCCACAGATCTGGCTCATGTGGAACCTTCTGCATGACCCTAACCTTCAGTGTCACAGCAGTCAGGATCCTACGGTTTTCCCCTTTCAATGGAGAGACAAGATGACTGCTAAGAACAAGGCAAAGGAGAAGCTTAGGGACAACGACTATGGGTTAAAAGTGTTTGTGGAGCATTAACTCCTAGAAAATGACTGTACTGTGAAAATAAAACATGAAACGGACAGGGAATATGTGACCCTGGACTACAAAACCAGTCAAATAGGTACATTTTCTGAAATTAAGATTTATACATCATCTGAATAAATCTGAATAAATAAGATTTCCATTGATGTATGGTTTGTTAGGATAGGACAATATTTGGCCGAGATACAACTATTTGAAAATCTTTTTCAAATCGATTGAAACATTGAGAAAATCGGCCTTTAAAGTTGCCTATTTATGTTTGTGATTGTGCTGCATTCACTCACACAAATAAATGTTTTATATATTTACGTCAGGAAATTTACAAAAATATCTTCATGGAACATGATCTTTACTTAATATCCTAATGATTTTTGGCATAAAAGAAAAATCAATAATTTTGACCCATAAAATGTATTGTTGGCTATTGCCACAAATATACCCGTGCGACTTGTGACTGGTTTTGTGATCCAGGGTCACATATGAGGAAAAACTAAAGCAAAAATTCACCGGCATGTCAATCAAACCCCCAGATGACATAGAAGAAAAAATAGATACCATAAGCTAAATTAAGAATTAAGCTTCCACAACTTAATATTTCATGGCCAGTGGCCACGTTTTATTATTTCCACATTGTACTTATTTGTTTGTTTAGTTAAATCATGGACGTGATTTAAAGTCCCCCTGTAGTCAATAATTTTGTCCCTTAGAACTCATATTTGGTCACCAAAAGTTTTTTCCTGTGAAAATATTTATTCATGCCTTAAAATAGCTTGAATGTATTTTTACACATTTACTTCATTTAGTACATGAGGAGCCATGAACATGCAAATGAGCCCCGCCTCCACTCACTCATACAGGCTCGTCTACAAGTCGATGAATCAGAATGGTAATGCGTTTGTTTTATGTATCGCTCTCTACAACATTGGACACATAATTAATATGATTAGCCTTTTGCTTGACTACGTTATCAAACAGCTAATAATGTGTTGCTAATATTACACAAACCATGGTCTGTCTTAAAGCATATTAAAAACACCACATAGACATATAAACAACATTAAAACATTTATTTTCCCCACAGGGGGTCTTTAACTAAATTAAAATGAGGGAATGAATCAGTACAACATGGGCACGGTTTACCTAAAATGATGAAATCAATTAAGTTGTGGGAATGAATTCTTAATTCGTGGCCATGATATCTGCTTTTTCCCCCATGTCATATCCATTTATGACTTCCTTTCATGATTGTTTTTTTGAACATGCTACTCTTTTCCACACAAAGAAAACATCCAATGACCATCAACTGTCTGTCCTGCTCCAAAGGTACAACTCATACAGCTATATTCCAAATGCTCTAAAGCCATATGATAGCTTTGTGTGAGATATTTAAGTCATTATTCACTGAAAATCTTCTGAAGTGATCTGCATTGACACATATCTGAACATTTCAGGCTTGGAACAACATGACTAAATTGTAATTTTCGACTGTTTAAAAAAATGCTCAAATATAAAATCTAAGAAAAAAGGTTCACAAAAGCTTCTGTAGATGATTCTTATATCCAATTCAAACTATTCTCTATTTTTGGGGAAATTACTGTAGAGTTTGTCTAAATTATAAAGATGTTGTACAGGAAGTGCAGGGGAATCAGACACATTTTGTATGCACAAAATGGACACTAATGTTATGCATTGAAATGTACTGAGTTATGTAATATAGAGACTATTACTGTATACATATCCTTTATTAGACAAATGGCACCATTTTTTTTCTTTGATTGATAAGTGTGCTGCATTGTTTTAGATGACCTGCTGTCTTTTAGATTTACATTAAACTCAATTGAATGATTCTGAAATGAAGTGAATAATTTTTTTTTTTAACAAAAGACAAAAGATCCCTCCATTCTTTCCCCCCATATTTATTACATCCATTCTTTAAATATTTTTGTTGAACACACTGTAACAGTTTTAATGAACAAAATGCAAAATTAGCAGTTTAAAAAAAAATGATAATGCTTTCAGTAGATTGAACAAGGAAACTTAAATCCAATGGTCACAGCATTGTTGCCCCACTCGGAGCTTTTGATAAACCAGACCATTCCAATTTATACTCCATCAACGCAATGATTATTGCTTTGAAAACATAACAAAAAGAAACAAACAACAACAAAAATTGCCTGATAAATGTTGATATTCCGTGTACATGTTCCTTAAACCTACAGAAGTAAAAATATCTGTGATACAAAACACCACATTGCAATCAATTTAGATACACACTTTTTTTAATCGAGGATAAGTCCCACTTCCAGAAATGGGTTAAATGTACTAAATCCACAAAAAATAATCACTTTTTGGAGGATGGGGAAGAACATACAATATAGAGGAATACAATACATAGCATTAATATGCGCATTACACTGTATGGAGTTTGTCCATTTCTAATTACAATCCTCAGGATGATCATTCATTCATTCATTCCGATGCAAAAATAGGATAAAGTCTGAAGAAGAAACATTACAGCCAAAACCCATTTGATGAAAAGCATTCACTTGCTCCTGGCATTAAAAAAAACATCCACCTGAGTTTGGGCAGGCAATCAGCCCATCAGACCACACCCCCCCCCTCAGTTACAATCCCTAAATGACAATAAAACAGCGGTTGTGTTGTTCCTTATCGACAACGGAGATTCCAATTGTGCATCTAAGCAGTTTGCTTTAAGATCTAACCATATTAAAGTGGAACTCCACATCCGTTTCAAAAAGTACAAATTGTATTGAGACAGAAACACCACAACCACTTTGTGAACTTCAGATCATGAAGGGCAATCTCCATTTTCTGTTACATTTTTGTACGCGGACTGCAATAATCAATTTAAATACACTGAACACAGTAAACTAGCGCTTCATGAAAAGAGTTCAATACCCAACGAGTCGTTTTTTTCTTCCTCTAATATTCAGGTACGTTTTCGGAAACAAAAGGACTATGACTATTAATTTAGCTTTACATGCTCGGACATACACAAAGCAGTTCAAACAATTTCATTTACAGAGAAAAAAGTCAAGACAGGCTCGGTGGGAGATGAGGCACAATGTTAAAAGCATCTTCCTTGTAAAAGACCAAAAGTTAAGGGTAAAATATATTAAAAACACCACTGACGGTCTTCCAGCGGAGTTAATCTAACAGAAAGCTGAATGCCCGAATAAGCCTGAACCACACACTGCAGAAGCCTGAAGGGAGGTTGGAATGACACCAGAGGTGTGGAGCTTGACAGCCATTGGTGGTTTCGCTGCCAGGACGCAAAGCAATGAACAGTAGTTAGAGGTGAACAGACCATCTACTGAAGTTAAAATGCTCTAGTCATCTCCGAAAGTGGTCAAATGTAGGCTACGGCATCTAGGACAACACTCGAGGGAAGCTGCTATATTGTCCCTCAAGAGCTGGCAAAGGAAGCCAGAAACTCTCCGAATGTTAGCAGTCTGGGGAGTTCCAAACATCAGCTGATCTGATACGGTACCGTTAGGGCAACAAAACAATGAAAATTCTGCACGCTATTTACAGATCTGTACAGACATGGACACACCGTGCTTGGAAAACATCACATCTACTTGCTATGGAAACAACAGCAACAAATCTGAAGAGAGAAAGCTTCAAATAAAGAAGCATTAAAAATTGATGGGAGTTGCTATGCTAAAAACAATTCAGGGACTTAATAGATCAAATCAAAAGGGAATGTTCTTACACTGTGGGTATTAAAAATGTCAAAGAGCTAACTGTTGTTTCTTCTTTGGCTAATGATTTGGCAATCAGGTGACAAAACAGTTCTGCAGTTAAGACTTTAAGATACTGAACAAGGGAAAAGAACTTCACATCTTTCAACTTGGAACAAAATAAAAGGACGCAAACAGAATTGACGGCATGACATCCGGTGGGAAAAAGAAACGGCGATGGGTGGGTGGCTTTTCTCTCCGGTCTGGGTTGCAGCTAGCTTTGAAATCCAATTGCACATCGTCGTTCCCTCCCCCGCCGTTCTTTCTCTCCGAGACTCGCAATTAAAACGTTCCTCAGTGGACAGGAGACAATTATCAAGTAAATTAGGTGTATTTTAGTGCAAATGTTCAAAACTAATGAGCTCATGAACAACAAAACAATAACGGAATCAACATAAGCGGGTGTAGGGTATTGAAATGGGAGGTAATCTGTGCTGCTGACTTGGTATGAAATGGGTTTCTGAATCGTTATGCGTGTATGTGAGCCTGCTCATGTGCCACAAGAACATTTTCACAGCACTGGATCCACACTGTGCAAGCTTGTGCTTGTAACCTTACGTCAATGCATACAAAACACACTCGTTGAATTTACGCGGCAAAAGTTTGTCCTCATTTGACTTTGTTCTCATCCTCTGCGCATAGGAAAGCAAAAGAACTTGAATGCGTGTGTGTTTTTGTTAAAGTGTTTAGCGTGCAGAGGAGAAATCGGTTCAATGTTCGCCCTTTGGTGCGTCTGGTATGGAAATTTAGAAGGTTGGGCAAAAAAAAATCACATATGCTTGTGTGGAAATGAATCACTGTGCATCCACAAGTACTATAACGATGCTGACGTTGATGCATGTCTGGGTTAAAGCTTTGGGGGCAGAGCCAGGTTTGCATGGTTATCTGAGATTATTAGCAGGCTGAGGGCAGCCTCCATGCTATTATTGAGGAGACCGAATTGAGGGGGGAAGAGTTTAACTCCAGAGAAACTCCCAGCATGTCTTGCTTTAGCTTGTGTGATGGCAGCAGTGAGTGAAGGCACACTCTACTGGTCAGTTCAGAGGCTCTGCAGGGCTGGACGGGCACCGTGGGCATGGCGGATTCCTCAGTGGCCACTGGGCTCGGCACGGGCCAGGCTACTTGGACGAGGCGCTCCGTAGAGAGTCACAGAAGCTATGTGGTTATTCTGCATGACCTGTAACAACAGCAACAGCATGGAGATGAGATCCAATAAGTGCTTATCTGTGTATGAGCTATGGTATATGGTTATCTGCCAATATTATGGACTATGAAAAAGAATATGATTAACCAAACAGTTGATGGACCTTATTGACTTCCATAATATGAAAAATAAAAACTATGGAAGTCAATGGGGTACATCAACTGTTTGGTTACCAGCATTCTTCAAAATATCTTATTTTGTGTTCAGCAGAAGAAATAAATTGATACAGGTTTAGAACAACTTGAGGGTGTTGTTTCAGCATCATCCAAAAGTTTTATATCAGTACATCCTTAATATAAGCAAATGATACTTTCACTGTACTGTAAACATGAAAACCAAATCTGCCATTTATTTGTAAAATTAATATCTTTATTTATTTTTAAAAGCAACTTTTTATACAGGCTTACTAAGTAAAACAAACAGTACACACAGATGGCCCAGTCACATACCTCAAATATCATTCTCTGCAGTCCAAAACAAAATGTGGAACCAAAAGGGTTGGTGTTGTTTGCAGAGGATGACCTGCAGAGCAGTGTACAATTAATCAGAGCATTATAAACACGTTTTCATATGCAGCGGTGGCTCTGTGCTGTAGTTTGCATTAAAGCATGTGAATGACCTTTGCCTTTTTTGTTTAAATTCAGGCAGTGTTGTTATTGTAAAATAAAACTATTCAAATATTTGTGTCAATTGAAGAAAAGCTGAAATAATAAAAGGTTACCCTTTATTTCTATATATACACTATAAGTACATTCTACTAACTATAAGTAACTTTGGAACTACATATCAACTAACTTTCATTAACTTGCAACTACATGCCAACTACCTCAAGAGTATTAATAGGCTGTTTGGTTAGGGTTAGTAGAATAAGTAGACATGTAGTTGCCAAGTTACTTAGGGTCAGTATAATGTCTGTTGGAGGACCATCAAAATAAAGTTTTTGCAGATATTAAGCAGACAGTTTACTAATACTCTAATGACTGCTAGTTAACATGTAGTTGCGGAGTTACTTATGGTTAGTAGTAGGGATATCGGTATCGGCCGTTAAAAGCAATTATTTTCACTATCGGCCAATTATAACCTGTCAATCAATAGGAGGTGGAAAAACGTGTGAGACTGATTACCAAACTGCATACTGTGTGTGAAGAAAATGTCTCCTGTGTTGAATTTAGGGCAATGACGCCTTTAAATAGCGACGTTAAAGCAGGCTCTATTTTAACCCTATGAATCAAGCCAGGGTTGCCAGATCCGAGATTTTTCCCTCCATCAAATATTATTTGTAGCTCGCCTCGCATCCAACAAAGCTTTGTTACTTCTGATAAGAAACAAAGTCTCAGCTTTCAAATTCTGTCCATTTGATCATGAAATTCAAACAATAAACAGTGTTTCGATGCTCTTGAATGTGACATAACAGACCGCAGTAGTTCCCCAGTTCAAGCGGCAGCGCAAATCTTTTCTTCCACTTGAATACAAGTTATAGCGCATGAACATGCATAAACATTAAAAGGTATGTTGAGATACAGTACAACTTACTGAATTGCATCATGTCTCATGTAATCGCTCAATCGGTGTTTCAGCCATGGAAGACGTCAATAAAACAGTTTGTACTGTATATGTGGCCAAAATATACATTTCTCACCTGTGTAGCACAACTGGTTTTTCCATGGGGTGTCCTAGCAGCTCCTGAATCTGATCCCACTGAGTGCAAAGGTTGAAAACATAATTAGTACCCACTTACTTAAAAATGTTTCATTATTTATCACATACAATACTACATAGCATCTAATGCATGTGTATATAATATATTACATAAAGAATGTGTAGGCTAAACACAGTCTATGAACTCACTTTGCTGTAAGTGGTCAGAATGCAGTCCTCACTCTGAGCGTCTGCCCCATCTGAAACAGAATATAAAGAATGAGACAAACACAAAAGACCACAGAGACACAACAGAGAATTATGATCTAGTCCAGAGAGTCTGATATAGACTAACCTTTTTTAATGACAAGAGGAATTTTGAAATCACACCGATGATATCTGAGATGGACACACATAAAGTGTGTAAATAAAGTGGTATGTGATACTGAAACCACACATTTCTAAACACTTAAATGAAAATCAATATTCAATCAATATGTCCAGACTGCAAACCTACCAGACCTTTCAAACAGCAGCGACCAATGCAATACAGCAAAGAAATGAGACTTACATGTTAAAATTGTAATGACCAGGGAAGTTGGTGTGAAGGACAAATTTTTTGACCAGGTGGGTTGAAGAGTCAAACAGTATATCCTGAAAGATATATAGAGACATAATGCTCAAAGTTCAATGGCTTTTAGCAAATGGAACAAACAAAAGCTACACTAACAGCATGTTATGAAGTAACAAATAGTCATTTAAGTAATAGAGTTATTTAAAGCTAATACTCACCACTCCTAGAATATAATAATTAAAGAAGTAGTCATTACATTTGGACGGGACTTGCTTGTGAGGGGAGGGTGAATGGATCTTCATCTGAGACATAAAAAAAGGACAAGATTTGTCAGGACAAACAGAGTAAATGTGAAGAGGGAATGTCGTGGTTTATTTCTGAGAATGTATCTTTGCTCATCTTGAGATTAATGTACTGTGTGTTGAGTATAAATTGGATCGGTCATTACCTTGTCCTCTGACTTGTAGAAGACCTTATGTGGGGAGCCAAGAGCACTCAAAACATCCTGACAAGAATCTCCAAAGTAGATGTTTCTCTCAACAGCCCGCACTTTCGTATCAGCCAACACTCCCGGGCCACATCCTGAGAAAGTGAAGTAACACATACAATGTGACAAAGCAGCGTTCCAAACAACATATTTGTTTACCGATTCAATTTCAGTTTTTTTATTTTTTTATTTATTCATTTATTTGACATGGACATTGCAATTAAACATAGTACAAAACAAGTCTGTGACTGATGCTATGCAAAAAGAGTTTATAGCTATTGCTAATTTTCAACTCCAGTCCATGGTTGGGCCTTTACACTACAACAATTACTATTTCATCTTAAAAACATATCTATAAACACACTATATAAATCCCTTACATACACAAACCAGCTATCTACAAATGGGTACATTCCTGTTTCGATTTCATCCAAGACTTAACTCGAGAAGTAAACATTCTAAGCTCAGTCATGGTTTTAAATTCAGCGGGTAATGAATTCCACAACTTTGCACTTTTATATGAAAAAGCAGACTGACCAAATGAAGTCTTACGGTATGGAACTATACAGTTGTTATTGATAGAGCCTCTGGTGACTCTATTGATGCTTTGTCTCTGCATAAATGAACTGAGTGGCTCAGGTGCTATATTATTGAGACATTTGAAAGTTAGTTTGAGAAAACATAAATCACTAAAGCTTTCAAAGCTTAGCAATCTATACTTCTGGAGATATAAGACAATAAATGCAAACCATAACCTGCAACTATGTAATTATATAAGAAATATATAATTACACTGGATATCACTTATAAACTGGATTACAGCACCAAGATTTTACTTCGGACATCAAGTGGTGACCCAACGCAGTAGCAAAATTGGTTATGAAAAAAAAAAAAAAATACACTGCCATTTCAAATGGTTGGGGCCTGTAAGATTTTTTAATCCTATTCTCACCAAGGCTGCGTTTATTTTATGAAAAATACTGTAAAAATAGTCATAATTTGAAATATGATTACATTTTAAAATCTAATTTATTCCTGTGATGGCAAAGTTGAATTATCAGCAACCATTACTCGAGTCTTATATTTTACATCATGTTCCTTCAGAAATTATTGTAATATGCTGATCTGGTGCTCAAGAAATATTTCTTATCATCAAAGTTGAAAATAGAACATTATTAGAAAAATAAATATTTGATTACATTATAAATGCCTTACTGTGACTTTTGATCAATTTAATACATCTTTGCAACAAAAAAAAGAACAGATCTTAATTTATTTTAATTTAATTTATACTTGTTATGATACATTTTTTAATCCTGAGCTCATTTTAATATTAATATTAAATAATTTAAAAAACGTAAGTATTTTGCTATCCTTACAATTCATGATTACATAGTTGCAGGTTATGGTTTGCATTTATTGTTTTTCTTTGCTGTCTGTGACCCTTCAGACCTATCAGACTTGGAACCCAAGTCTGATTGATCACAACCCTCCAGTTTTGGGTCATGACCCTATAGCTGAGAACCACTGGACTATTAATTAAAGTCACACAGTACCGATTACCAGGAAAATGACCAAAGAATAGATAATAGTAGCTATATAAACATCTTTGTTAAGATCAATACATTTATGATTTTTCCAGCTCTGGTTTATGCTAAAGTGATTAAATAAACCTATGTTGTCTGTTTATGTTGGTGATGACTAACAATCATTTTGTTTATTTATCTCAAGCACAAATTACTAATGCTGGTTTTCTAAGCACAGCATAACTTAGGAAATAACATGTCATGACATGCCTTTAAACACAGGAAACTGTATTGCCCTCATCAAAACAATACATATTTGTTAATGGCATATTATGATTAATTAAAATACATAGAAATTTGAATGGAATCAAGAATGATCAAAGTATGGTATTCTGTACAAGATATATTGTTTTCTAGTGGTTACAAAGTACAGGATGAGGGTGATGACAAGAGCTGGTGATGAAAAGTTTCCTTTGAGGCATCTAAAAAAATCTCAGCATTCTGCATTCTGGGAGTTCATGAGAATATGAAACTCTTATAAAAAGGTGTGCATGATGCTTACAATGAATTTAGTCAAGTGCATATTTAATAGAAACATTGCATAATGATTTCTGACATTAGCGAATGAGTTTGGGTTGCTTGTAATACCTGCGGTGAGGAGACGAAATTTGAGACCCATGGGTCCCGCCCCATCCCTCAGCACCTCCACACTCTCTGCATACACATTACCAAGGAAACAGGCCTGAGGCATCACCGGAGCCCTGCGAAGAAAAATATCATTTGCAATGATCGCTGCTTGTGGAAATGCAACCCATGAGGTTCTTACCAAACGCTTAAACAGAACAATCAAAACTAGATACCCAAGGAAACAGACTAAATGCAGATTAATGCTCCCCTTGGGCCACATCAACATTACAAATGGACATAATAAGATGATGACTTGAAGGTCTGTTAATAAACACATCCATGCTCAATAGTCTTATGCATATAATCATTCATTAGTGGTGGCATTTTTACACATTTTTATCCTCACACAAAGGCCTCAATTATCCAAACAAATGCACAAATCTTACTTGGTTTCTTGAAGGTTGTTTCCGGAGTAAATGTACATCCGTTTGACAGTGGCCCCATGGGGAATCTGCAGGGAGGCCAAGCCATGGGCAAAGTTAGGCTGTCAAAGCAAAACAGCTAGTAGTAGAATGCAGTGTCTGTGCAGGTGTCTCCTCTGGTGAAAACATGCTCACATCATCATCATCACAGGATAAATCCATACATCAGGCAGGGGTTATTTTATCATGAACTGAAACTAAAACTATTAAAACATTTTTGTTCATTGAAATAAAGCCCAATATATATATATTTTATTTCAATGCAGAAAAATGTTTTCATAGTTTTAGTCTCAGTTCATGATAAAATAACCCCCCGCCCGGTGTATGAATTTATCCAAAATACGTTACTGTGAAGAAGATGTGAGCATCTAAGCACTAAAACTGAACTAAAACTAAATAAATAAAAATTAAACCTAATTACTAATATTTTAAACTAATAAAAATGTCAAAAGCATATAACAAAATGACTAAAAATGTACTAAAAATAAAATGTAGACTTAAAACATAAAATTACCTGATTAAAGATATAAAATACATTATACAAATAAACTATATAAATAATACTGACACTGACATTGGTATAATTGGATTACATGCAATAAGTGTTACTGTATTTATCTTATTTAAAGTATTTTATTAATAATAAAGTAATATTTCATTCATTAGGGGCCAAGCACTGAAAGTGCGACGGCACCTCTTGAAATCGTTAACGTTCTTATTATTCTTCCGCTTCGTTTTCCGTATGGAAGTCTATGGCAGCCCATTGAACCGCTTGCGGCAAAGTTATGAAATTTAGCACACTGTTAGAGGACAGTCTGAACAGTCACCATAGCAAATTCGGAGTCTCTAACTCAATCCCTCTAGCGCCACACACTGTCCAAAATTTTCACTCATGTTTACGCTAATAACTTTTGAACCATAAGGGCTCGAAACACAATACGATTCGATTGCATCTGAAAATCCTTCCGCCATTTTGGATTTTTTTTTAAAAACATACTTTTTCGAACTCATCCTAGACGGTTGCTCCGATTTTCACGAAAAATGTAACCAGATCATCTTCAGACCATGCCGACAAAAAGTTCTGGAATTCAAGTTGATTCGTCAAACCGCTCTTGAATACCGCGCAAACTAATTTTAAATAGAGCTTGCAAAAATAGACGTAAGGCTCTATCTCCGCTAAGCTTTATCGTATTCAGACCAAACTTGGTACATGTCATGACAAGCATGACTTGAGGCTACTTGCTGCGTTTCGGCACACCACCACCTACTGGTCCGGAGAGACGAAAAATGGCTATTTTTGGTTATAACTTCTGAACGGTTTGTCCAAAAATCATAAATTCGAATCATAGTTAGATTCAGGGCGTCATGCCGAGTCGACTGATATCCAATTTTTCCATATCGGCCATTTTTAATTTTGTGCTAAAATGCTGTATTTTATGAACGCATGAACGTAGTTACAAAACTTGGTATGGGTCATCAGCACGATGCTCTGAAAGAGTCTGAGAAGTTTCGGACCTTAAATTCCTGAATCCTTCCTTAATCCTTGACACAGAGCAAATACTAAACAGAAGGGAGAATAAACACTTAAAAAATGGAAAATATCATGCTTATTCAGATATATACCAATACCATGCTTCTTAGGATATGTACCATGGTAATACCATAGGATTCTTTGAAGCTCCATCTAAATACCATGATGAATATGGTATCCTTCAGAACCATGGTATTCCATCTAATGGTAATACAACAGAACTTTTTTTTATAAGAGCATGAACAACACAGGGAGGGAATATAGTCTCACCTCATATTTAGGAGCTTCACTCCAGGAGTCCAGCTGAAAGGAGAAGGAAAGCCCTCGGAAGTTCAGGTGGAAGAGCTGCTCGGCAGCATTGTAGACTGGAAAGAGAGACAATGAATCCCCCAGCAATCACACACACATACAAACACAGCAATGAGGGTTCTGGACAAATAACTGTAGCTGACAATAAATCTCACCTCCTGGATGAGTAGCGCCAAAGGACTGATCAATCTGCTCAATAGTAGGTGCTATTGCCTGAGAGTTAAAATGTACTCCACTGTAATGAACAGAGAAAATGGTCATTTTACATTTCTCTGGCTGACAGTGGTTAGCGGTAGATGTTAGTATATCAGCATCTACAACATCTAGAAAAAGAGTAAAACACAAAATGTAATCCGAAACTATTATGGCAAAACATAAGATCACTTACCAGTATTTCAGTTTCACTTTGCTCAAATCGTACACTTCAATGACCTGAAAAACGATGGAGATATATTTGCAACATAATGTAACGGGTGTAAGAATTAAACCATGCATGTGCACACACACACAGATGTTGTCTCTCACTTTCAGTCTCTGATTGCAGGCGTCAAACAGCAGTTTAATTCCATCCTGAGTCAAGTTGAGAATGAGGTCGTGGCTGAGTGGCATCTGTTTGGGGAAGAGAAACAGGTCAGATAAGGATACAAAAAAATCTGTATGATTAACTTCAGTGCACATAGACATTTATAGAAAATAATAGTAATAGCACATCCTTACTTGTTCGCTGTAGAGCACCTGGACATTTTTTATGATTCTGCAGTGTTTCTGTAATATGGAAATGGCCTGGGCCAATGGCATCCCTGGAAAAAAATCCAGAGAAACAAATAGATTGTCAGGTTTCGGGTTCACATGATGATAAAAGAAGTGGAGTCAACAGCTCTAGTAGCTGCAGTACTAAAAATATAATAATTTCATGGTATATAACACAAACATGTAGAGTATGAAAGAAAATAACTTGTCACTGTTTATAATAATTTATTACACAGCTTTCTGAAATAGTGGATTGTTATTGGTCAGGTGCCACAGATTTTTTTTTAATGGTCAAAAAACAACACAGCTCCTAGTACATCCAAAAATGACTTAAATTTAACTTTAAAGGTCCATTCACACTAAAAACGATAAATATAACCATGAAGTAGCTACTAGCTCGAACAAAAATATGTCCTCTCACTAGGGCTGTGTTGAAAAAATCGATTCACCAATTCTGAATCGATTTTCATATTAATTTCTAAAGATCGATCCGTAACTCAGAGGATCGATTTAATAATAGGCTTACATTTTCCCCGTGAACTTTAACTTGCCGCGACTGGAGATCCCTGTATGCGCATTGAAAGGCTTTCACTCAGCGCGCACACTGACAACAACGGGCTTTGAGTGAGTCATTCGTTCATTCAACGAACACGTTCAAAAAAGCTGATTCATTAAAAGAGATGTAATGAAACAAGGTGTTAATTATTTTTAACTTTGAGTTCCACTTTTCAAGGCTCAGCTGAGCAGCAATGCGTCGCATGGGTAACGCTGAAGCTGATGCTTCACTTATTAGAGACCAATATGGCATTGATTCAATGCGTGACTCGCTGATTTTATTTCCCCGCGGCTTCCTCGTGCTGTGGAAATCTGACCAGCGCTGCTGCTGACGCGCATTTATGGTAAATACCCGTGACGTGAACGTTAAAAGGATGATACGACAAATATTTCGCTTTCCTTTGACACGGCAACCTTTTTCACGAATACATATGACTTCAAAGACAGACGCAGGTAATCCGCACGCGCTCTGCCGATCTCTCTCATTCACTGTCTGTGCGAAGCCTCTGTAGGCTACACATCACCACGATAAACAGTCTTGTTTGTTATCATTATGAACTTGTTTAACATTCAATACACATGCATGAAGTTCAAAACAAGCAGTTAAATGTCTATAATTGCCTAATAGCATCAACATGTTGCATAACTACAGGCTGTAATTCAGGTAACAGCTGGAAAAAAACAAAAACACTTATCTAAATCTCGAAAATCGGATCGGATCGAATCGAATCGAATAATGATAATCGATTCAAGATCTTGAGAATCGGAATCGATTCTTGAAATTTGAATCGAAACCCAGCTCTACCTCTCACTCTAAAAGAATAGTGGATTCCACACCAAAACTATGACAATAATGACACAAAGGAACAATTTTGTTGGAATCACTTTGAGAGCGATTTCCCCCCCAGCTGATAAACAATAAAATTGACAGCCAATCAAAATAATTCCTATTTTAAAGTACCGGTAAGCATGAAACGGAAGTTGTGATCTTTTTTTGCTCGAATGAGAAAAAAAGTAGTACGGGACTTGATTGGATCATTGAGGTTTGCTATCGAGTGCAACAGCCAGGATCCTGAAGCAAAAACTCCATTCATCACTCCATCCGAACAGTGGAATTTGTGGTGAAAAACTACATTACCCACCATTATGCTGTACAGGAAATTCCCCAATTCAGCAAGTAGAAACAAGCAAAACTTGGAAAAAGAGCTCTTTAGCTCTGCCAATTCCCATTAAGGACTGCGAATGATGTAATTGAGTCTCCATAAGATCTCAAAATACTTAAATATTTGTGTGTGTGTGTAAATTATATATATATATATATATATATATATATATATATATATATATATATATATATATATATTAAAAAAAAATTAATTAGGTAGTTTTATATTTCTCCCATCTCCATCTTTTTTAATTTGATTAGGCTGTTAATTAGCTAGTAGTTTTATATTTCTCCAATCTCCATCTTTTTTTAATTTGATTAGGCTGTTCGCAATGCTTCATGGGATTGTACTTTCACTCACTAAAGCCATTATGTACAAAGTCTTGTACCTGTATTTTTGTCCAATTATCAAATACTTTTTTTGTGCTTAAAATAAAAAAATTGTAATATTGTGATTCACCACGCCGCTCATTGGCTTAGTCCATGGATTGTAATGCTTTAACAAAGACTTATTTTTTAAATCCCTATGGGAGAAATTAATGGGGGGGAAAACACACTTCCAGAACCAATGGCGCTGATGCGTGGGCTGGCACTAATGCACTCTATTGCTGTGATCTCATGTGAGTGACAGGTTGTCTCGCCCTCGCGCCAGTAAACACGTCATCAGAGAAGATGCATGAGGGAGGGGTTTTTATTTTGGTTGTAGATTACAAGGGCACATGAATTTGAAAAATTCACTGATGAATTAAAAAAAATAATGATAAGTATCATGTTTGAATATCTTTGAATAATATCATTAGCCAGCAGCCCCTGCGAAAAATCTAAAGGGACAAATAATTCATTCAGAGTAACAGAGACCCTTTTCAGGTCAAGAGAACCTCGGATGTGAACGTGTCAAAAAGCATGTGGTGCAATTGTGAAATCCAGATGGCAACTGACTATACAGTCAAATAAAACAGCTTATTTTCAAAAAGTAAACATTCTGTCAATAACAATTACATATTTGTGCAACATGTTACTTCAGATTTTGAACTTATTCCACACTCACCTAATGCGAATTCCCATTGTTCATTTCCCAAAGATCGCTCAGGAACGACCTCCAGATCCAGCATTGGCGGGGAGAAATTGGGGATATCAACGAGGATCTCTGACTGTGCCAGATCTGAATCTTCCCTCTCAAAAAATCTTGAATAATCCACCGTTAAATCAACGAGTCCAAATTTAACGAAGTAGTACGTTTAAAAAGCTCCCACACACTTTAAACACAGTTTGAGTGACACACGACACCCTGACGTCAGATATGTCAAAACACAAGTGATGCAATCCAGCTATCAACGCATTCCACTGTCACCATACTTATAAATAACACTATAAAACGAATAACAGATACACACGAATAAAAAGGTCAATATGACTTAAGCTTAAATAAATTAGACAAGTAAACTGTATGTCAGTCACAGCGAGCTGATGTCAGGAAGGAACAATTGGTTACAGGTTGCTGCTCTTTTATCAACTTTCTTAAGCATGAATTAATTCAAGGCGTTAATTATCTTATATCTCACATACATGGAATTAAAGTATTTATAAAACTGCTGTCAGTTGTAAAAAAAAAAATACTTTGATCTGACCTTTGACTTACTCCTGAATCACATAAAACTCGTAAGCTACTATTTATTACAGCGAACGAAGGCCGTTTCGTGTCCAAACAGTTACATTACATGCATTTAAGCTTTTTATGACCGGTCTATATGACTCGAGACACATACATCAGACTATCAGTGACTCGTTCGAGCTTCGCCTGACGTTGTTTTCTTTCTTTCCGATGATTCAACAGCAAGCAAACAGATCATCACTTATGACCACCATCTGTTCATAATGACACGGATTTCTCCGCGTTCGGACGTTTCGGTTGTTGGAGGCGCCGCACTGTTACATGCAGCTTTATTTTCCGGTGTCTTTGACGTTTAAGATTGGCTTAAGATGATAAAGAAAGAGCCCCTCCGTGCCAAAAACAACTTCCATCCAAAACACCATGATCAGCTGATTATTCAACTTCCGGTGCGAACAACATAGCACTTCCGGCGGCAATCTCCAAAATAAAAGTCAAATAGCGCAATTGACGAATCACTAATCAGATTTTATGAGTCACACCAATTAATTTGGTGGTTGAAGTAAAGAAAATAATTATGAGAGGCTCTCATAATTATTTTCTTTACTTCAACCGAGAGGTATACTGTTTTAATTGTTGTATTACTTATGTATTACTCTGTGTAATTATATATAGCTAGCCGCCTATATGTAAGTTAATTAGGTTAATAATTCAAGAGTGCTGGTATTTATTAAACTTTACTTTTTAGCTCAACTGACATAGCAGGAAATAAACAAAAGACAACTTATTTTCCACTACAATTATCTATAAATAAATAAATAAATTAATTAATTAAAGGAGTAGTTCACTTTTTAAAAAACTTTTGCTGATAATATACTCACCCCCATGTCATCCAAGATGTCCATGTATTTCTTTCTTCAGTCGAAAAGAAATTAATGTTTTTGATGAAAACATTCCAGGATTTTTCTCCATATAATGGACTTCAATGGTAGCCAAACGGTTCAAGGTCTAAATGACCGTTTCAGTTCAGCTTCAAAGGGCTTTAAATGATACCAGACGATGAATAAGGGTCTTATCTGTCATTTCAAAAATGAATGAAAAAATAGTGCATTATATGGAGAAAAATCCTGGAATGTTTTCATCAAAAACATTAATTTCTTTTCGACTGAAGAAAGAAAGACATGGACATCTTGGATGACATGGGGGTGAGTAAATTATCAGCAAAAGTTTTTTTAAAAGTGAAATAATCCTTTAATAAGTATATAAAGTTATTTAGGCCTTTACCGTGTCTGTACTGTAGCCTACTGTTGAAAGATAAGGAGTTGGTGTTATGGGCAGGAGCAAATGGATCTCTTTACTTTCTTCTTGTTCATCCCAGTCTAAGGTTAGATCTGACACTGACAGCTAAATCCGTTAAACCGAGTCACCGCACGAAAAGCCACACCAATGAGGACAGTAATTTGAAAAGGTATTGAGAATACTGACTAAAAAAAAGCCACCAGATGGCGTAATTTATTGAGTGCTTGCATTATAGTAGGCCTACAAGTGATGATAACACAGGTAAACGCTGCAATTAAGCATACCATCTGTGTTTTATTATTTAATCTCAAAAGCATGACTCAAAATGTTCAAATGATATGTTCACCTGGTGTCTGACTATTTTGCTCTGATTGAGTTTACATGTGTCTGTTTGTGAGTAGGCTACTCAGTACGGTTTTACAAAACGTTTTGTGTCCTGGATCTGGATGAATCCTTGTAATACCCAAAAAAAAAAAAAAAAAAAGGAAAAAAAAGAACAAACACATTTGTTGGGCATTTGCATGCAAATAGAATAGAATAATGAAATATAGCATATAATAGAATATAACACAATAGTATAATAGCAGCATTTAGAAGCTGAAGAGGTCTTATTTTGTGTGTTGATCTGAAAAATGTATAATATAATCAATGTTGGATGAAAATCGTTATATACGTTTAAGATCCAGATGCACCTCCTTGTGTTGGTCACATGCGATACAGTGTTCTTTCATGATAGTTTGTAAATGTAACAAACTATTGTTTGTTTATTATAAGGAACATGATTTTGTGTGTCTAAGCAAACCCCATTTAACCCCATATTGTCCCATTGGGCATTTTCCCGTAATTAGGTAGCTTTGTAAGTAGCTTTGGATAAAAAGGCAAACAACAACTGTCCAAACAGAATGAAAGAAACATACAACTCTTCTGAATAGTATGCAATATATTCACATTTGACATAAATTGATTGAAAAGACAGAACGAGACACTGTGAATGATTTGCAAAGCTCTGTGAATAATTTGACTTTCTCTGCACCAATAGCCCAGATCAAAACTCCAATTACATTGTTTGTGGAAACATTGTTGGCCCTGATTTTATTTATTGTGCTTGGTAACAAACCTTGCCAGTCTGTTTCACAGGGGTTTTTGTTTGTTTTTATCCTTCAGATGGGAACATGATGAATAAAACAAAGAGTAAGGAATTTTAACACATGTTGCTAACGGTTAAAAATAACAGAAAAAATCTGTGTCTACTTATACAAACAATCTAAAACCACATTTCTCTCCTCGTTTTGAGTCTAGAAGACAGATTCGCTGATAAAAAATTCATGTTGAATAAAATGTTTTTGGAGCGATTAATAACGATGCAAGATATAGCATATGAAAACAAAGGCAAAAAATATACTGCAATATACCTTTTGATGAAACACAAAACTCTAATTCTCTCACAAAAATCTTTTCTCTAATAATTATAGCACAATAAAACAATATGGAAAGGTTAGACATGCTCAAAGAAAATGGCAACACGTCTGTTAGATCAATCAACCTCTACAGCAAGCATAAGAAGCAACATTATCGGAGTGGCGTGCTGTCGGTGTGTCTGGATTTTTAGTCTAAAACTTTATGAATCACCATCTTTAGAGGGATAGTACAAACTCAGGAAAAACTTTTAAGTTTATCCACAAAAACCTCCAAACGCATAATGTAATCACAGGCCAGCTGTGAGCACTTGTAAAGTTGTTATAATCCCTCTCTGTCCTATAAACAGGAAAATACATAATATAAAGCATCATGCGTGCATCCACAAATAATACAGTTTCTCCTAACGTCCAGCCAAGTTTTCCTTTTTTGGATATCACTGCTCTTTTATCTATTGTTAGCAAACCGATGAACTCTTTATATGATAGTAAAGAAGTTATACAGTAAAAATGGTTTTGTACTAGCAGCTGTGGTTGCCAGACTAACCAAAATTCAGTGAGGATATTACAAGTATTATGATGTAATTGTCAAGTCATTAAATTATAATAAAATCTTTTTAGTTTTAGTCACACTGATAACAGCACAGGTGGTTGGCAGAGCACATGATGTTTAAAGTTCAAAGACACAAAACATGATCAAGGCCAGACACACAATAATAAAATAATACAATAAAGATAAAATGCAACATAAAACATTTCAATGGACCGAGAAGAACTTTTGAATTACATCTAAATAAATTAGATGATTTGTGCAGGGAATAGGAATTTTCCTCATGAATCTTTTATTCCCATTTTATCCAAGGCAATTCTTAGTAGCACTCTTTCGATGATCCAATTTACAAAAAATCAAAAAGATATTGCCCTTTGCACTTTCTATGTAAAAAGATAATTCATACTTTTTACTAAAACAATATTTTATGTATTGTCTTTTACTAGGCTATATATTTTATATATGGCAAACAAAGTTTTGCAATCAAAATTGCAAACAGTGCAACAAAACAAACATCCACTGTTTAACTTTATAATTACAGATTCATCTGAAACATAAATGTATACATTTTGGGTAACACTTAAGGTTAGGGGTCCAATTCTCACTATTAAGTAGTTGTGCATGCATATTTCTAGGATATTGGCTGTTTATTAATACTTAAAGCACATATTAATGCCTTATTCTGCATTACCTAATTCTATATCCCTATTCTAGTTAGTTAGCGGGAACTGAACCCTAATCTAAAGTGTTACCAAAAAGGTTATTTAGGTAATATTTTACAATAAGGTCACATGGTTAATGCATTAACAACTAACAACGAGCTCAAAAAAATTGTGTTAATCTTTGTTAATGAAATGTTCATATTCATGTTAGTTCATAGTGCATTATTGCTGATGTTAACATATACAACTTTTGATTTTAAAAACGCATTAGTAAATGTTGAGATTGACATTAACAAATGCTGTTGAAATTTTGTTCATTGTTAGTTCAAACTATAATCTTAACAAATGAAACCTTTTTGTAAAGTGTTACCGTCATTTTCTTTTACATAGCCAGCTTTGTTTTCTTTTCTAGCAACCCAAAGCAACTCCCCAAAAGAGCTCTGTCATGTTTGCTTGTTCTCTCTGTGCGAGCAACTTTCAGCGTTAAGGGTGGACGTGATATTTCAAACATCAGATCAGTGCGTTTATGTATTGGGTGCCCGGAAATTTTTCCAAATAAACACAGTTTGATTCAACTTGGGTGGGCAGACTTATCAACAGACTAATTCTATAAACAAATGAAGGAATAACCGAGCACACCATTGGCTGGTAGGCAGGGGACACGCGGAGAGAGCGAGAGAGAGAGACTCGAGGCTTTCTGCAATGAAAATTTAATTAATGTGGGTGGGCTGAGGGAACACAACGAGTGTTTATCATAGACAATTTATTTTCCAGCGCTAAGTCAACATAAAACAGAAAAAACGGACAACAATTATTTAACATTTAGACTCATGAAGCGGACACACCGGTGGCGATCTCCCCAGACTGAAAGTGTCCTCCGAAGTCATGAGTTTATACCACAGCCCAGTGCCGCAGCCCGGCGTGGCTGCATCGGCTCTCAGTCTATCGAATTCCTCCCTAATCTATGTTTACGGTGGCGAAGTTGGAGGCATCATTCCCGCTTTGGGATTCGCGTCCAGTCGACAGGAGCCTCCACAGAAACCTCCCTACAGCTACATCGCGCTCATCGCCATGGCAATCAAGAACGCGCCGGACAAGCGCGCGACGCTGAGCGGGATCTATCAGTTCATCATGGACCGCTTCCCCTATTACCATGACAACAAGCAGGGCTGGCAGAACTCAATCCGCCACAACCTCTCGCTGAACGACTGCTTTATTAAAGTGCCCAGAGAAAAAGGGCGACCAGGGAAGGGGAGCTACTGGACGCTGGACACCAAATGTCTGGACATGTTCGAGAACGGAAACTACAGGCGGCGAAAGAGAAAGTGCAGGGGTCAGGAGACGGGTGAGACTAAAGTCGCTTACAAGAGAACACGAGCAACGACTTCCAAACTTCACCACAGTACCCATGTGGAGAAAGCGTCAGATTTAAGCAAACAGCAACACGAAAAACATCCTGAAACCGATATAAACGTCCACGAGAAGCTTAACGGCACCCAACCACAAAATAGTGAGGCAAACGTGGGCGCACACGCCTCCGACTCCACGAGAGACTGGTGTTTGGCACCCTCGACCACAGTGGGCGCTAACCCGGGATGCCCGACGTATGAACAGACCAGCACAGTGTCTCTAAACACCCAAACTCGAACAAACGCACCGAATTTAAGCGCGCAAGAGACACTGGAACCCCTGAAGAATGACATTGGAAGCGCGCAAAATGGAGACGCCAAATTCAAAGTAATAAATGCGCAGACGCAACCTCGAAAAAACACAGACAAATCGAAGGAGTTTAGCATTGACAGTATTCTGTCGAAAAAGGAGAGCCAGTTCCAGCGGAGGTGCGGGGATTCTGGAGGAGTGCCTGTTGAGTGTGTGGAGTCGCGCGGTTACGCGCTCACGTCCTCGCTGATCGCACACGCGCATCCACAGCTGTACCCGCGCGGATTCCCGCTCTGCTCCTACCTGTCTCTCACCTGTCCTGACAAAACGCTGAACTTCAGAGAGAAAACAGGCGAGACATTATTCTTTTGACGACTCTTTTATGGCTTCACGTATCACAGACTGCCTGGCAAATAGTTTTATGTCAAAAAATATTCTATGAATTCAGTCTCATTAACATTCTTATTTTCTTTTTATTATTATTAATTACAAACAAAACGTTTTAAAACATATATCGAGAATTCAGGATAATGTTATCATTATTTCTTCTACTGCTATAATTGTTGTTGTTGTCGTCGTTATGGGATTCAACATGGGTGGCCTGTATGGCCAATCTACAGAACAGGCCTATACTGTACACACACTAGTAGTTCATTCTATGATGTGTATACAATGATCAAGAACGCACTCATTGCAAACCATCCAAAATACAGATGTATTTGTAAAATGTTATTGTTTATATGAACAAGAGTTTTATATGTTCCTCTCAGTGCTTATGACAGATAGTTGACAAACTGCATTGGGCTGTTGTTCTTGTCCTCTCCTCTAACTATAGATACACACAAACTAAAAATTGATTTATTGCTTAAAGACACATTTATGGAAAAAAATGAAATTATTTGGTTGTACCTTGGACTTTCAATGAGAGATTTATATTGTTGAGTTAAACAGAGAACTCAATTCTTCAAATAAACAACGAGTATGAGTAAAACTTTGTTGAAATGAATGCCTTCAATTTCCTACACAAAACAATCTGATATACAGCAACTGATATATATATATATATATATATATATATATATATATATATATATATATATATATATATATATATATATATATATATATATATATATATATATAAGGACTACTTGTTGTTCCAGGACTACGTATAATCCTGAACTGTGAAACTAGTCTACCACATGTATTCCTTGCCACCATATATAGCCATAAGTGGTTTTTGAACTGAAAGGTTTAAGCCTCAGTGAGTGCAAATCAGGAATGCTTGTGGAAATAAATAAGCTTCCCCACATTCGAGCAGAGGAACTCACATCCACAAGCATTTCCTGTGTATAGGATTCTTTTGGTCAGAAGTGTAAATAGAGCGTCATCCATCTGAAGGTTTGTAGAGAGAAAGAGACTGCATCTCTCAATCTGCTGCCTCCATCTGTCCTCCTCTTCACAGATGGGCTCCTTAGATGGAGCAGTCTGCAAGGGCTCTGCTGGATCGCAGCCCCATGATCATAACGGACCACTGCTATCTCTAAGGTGATCTTTGAGAATGTTCTTTCATATTCAGCGGAATTACATCATGACATCATTTCCTATATACCTCATAGGACATTAAGTGAATTATTCAACCATGACTTTTAAGCATGACCTTTACCGATACAGCTTTATTGCATTAAACCCAAATAAGTGGAATAAATTTTTGAATGTATAATTAGCTATTTTTGATGTTTAAATTCTCACACTAAGCAAGCACTATATGTGAAATGCATACAAAAAGAAATATCTTGTCTCTTTACATTGCTAAAGATAATTATGCCCTCTAGTGTTATAATGTTACAATACTCAACCTCAGTTACCACACATAGATGGTTAAGTTACCAGTCTTGTTTTATAAAAACATTTTCATTTTCATCTCTGCAAAGATCCAGTGATGTAATACAGATGGACTGCTAAATGTCTAACTGCTGGATATTTGGCTAGACTGCTATTTTCTAAGATCTTTTGGTAACCACAAAAACAGTATCACAGAAGGCTAATGTTGTCTCAATAGCTTAAAGCTGATGGACCACAGAGCTGGATGTGAATTTTTAATGACAACATTCTCAGTTTGTGTTCGGTCCGTCTCAAGCATTATATTAAAATAAACATGAGAAGAAAGATTATCTTCCTAGTGTTTAAAGTGTAAAAAATTCACACTCATTTTCATTTATTTTGACTGGAAATAGAGCACACTTTCTGTGGCCGTAACCACAAGAGCTCTACTGTGAGAGATGCCATTGACTATAAAGCAGTATTTGATAAACAGCAGTTTCCTAGTTAAAAAAACAAACATTTCTGTCACACAAACATATTGTTTGAATGAATTAAAGTCAAAAATCTAAATTGATTCAGATCCACAAACAGTTGATTCAGACCACAAGTGAAATGATAATGACACACTGCCTTGCAATTATTTTTAATAATTTAAAGAATTATTATATGAAACAGTTGTTTTTTTATTATTATTGTAAACATTATATCAGACATTATGTATTTTGGTGTTTATTGTGCCATTAATACATGTCAGTATACAGTACCGTATATATATATATATATAAATATGATTGTGCCTTTAGAATTATAGTGGCAGTGTTGATAGTTTTACAGTTTAATGTGACATTATAAGCCATGTGCAAAAGGTCCCAAAACTGAGGTGCTAGATATTAATGCAATAAAATGTCTACAAATATCATTTCAACTGTCAGCTGTTTACTGTAAAATGCCATGACCACCCCCTAATGACAAATTTAGATAAATATAGATAAAGTGAGAAAAAATTGTCCTGAAATGATATTGTATGTATATGGATGCATTTATTTATTTAATCATTCATTATTTGAATTCATTCATTCATTATTTAATTTAATTTAATTTAATTTAATTTGTATTTTAATTTAATTTGTATTTTATTTTATTTGTATTTTATTTTATTTTAAGTTATTTACATTTAATTTAATTTAATTTTATTTTTTTACAATGAACCATTTACCAAGAGCCCAGTCATGAAGAGGTCTATCGGCCATGGTCTAAACTTGGATCTCCTCAAATGACTGAACTGACAAGGCCTGATATATCAGCAAGGGCCAAGGGGTCAAATCAAGAATGAGAGAAAGGAGCTACACTGCAGAAGCGTCATCTCCCTTGTTTCATGTGCAATCACGTCTCCAAGCAGCACTAAATCAAACCATTTCAAGCCGCCGGCATCAAAAGAGTTTAATCTGTGTGTTTATTATATATTTTCACTCCTAGCGTAAACCAAACTCAGTTGTCCAAATACGCTCTCAACGCTGAGGGAGGGGTGGGGCTCTGATGAAGATTGATGGTCTCTCTGGGAGGAACATTAGCTGCTAATCAAGTTAGGTTTCCTGGAGCTCAGTTTTATACATGGCTATTTGCATGCGAAGAGCGCAAGATCCATGTTTTCTATCAAGCCTGCTTATGAAACGCACCCAGTCCAAGTCAGAGCTGTACATCCAGTCCAGATAGCAGCAGTAGGAGACACCTTCGTGCATTAACTAATCACTGTTTAATTAGAAAAAACAGACATTTTCTCTTAGCCAATTTAAAAGCAATATAAGTTGACCTAAAGTACTGCAAAATTCAAGAAAATAAATGTGAACAAATTCTCAAATAAATAATAGCCCAATAATAACATTTATTATTATTCTTTAAAATTAATACAGCAACATAATGTCAAATCAAGTCACCTTTAATTTATATAGCGCTTTATAATACAGATTATGTCAAAGCAACTTTACAGTTATAAACAGGAAACTAATGATTCAGTGATGCAAACAGAGTTCAATTATGCTGTAAAGCTGCTCAAAAGTTTCATTATTTAGCTGAAGTCAGTTCAGTGTTGATTCAGTTCAGTTCAATAACTGTGTAAAGTTCCTCTATTATGAAATGAGCTCATTTCAGCTGTAAAGCAGCTCTGCAGAAAACAGCGATGCCATCATCCAGCTCAGTTCAGTTCTCATCCAATAGTGTCAGTCCAGTCAAATCAATTATATTGCTACATTTTAAGTGTCCCCAAATAAGCAAGCCAGATGCGACAGTGGCAAGTGACCTATTCATACAACATACAAAACAGGTGGAAAAAAAACAGGCTCAGTCAAGGGGGCCAGTTCTCCTCTAGCCAGATGAATCAGCCCGTTCTTATACCAAGGCGTCATCTAACTGACGCTTTTGACCATGCGTCAACATGCCGACGCACATGGCACCCCTTAAGCGTCAATATGAGACGCGCCTCCTAGTGGTCTAACCCTAACCCTACCCCAGACCTAAATCTACCCATAACGGAAGCGTCATCTAACTGACGCAAAAGGGTGCCATGTGCGTCGGATTTAGACGCATGGTCAAAAGCGTCAGTTAGATGACGCCCGAGGATGAGCGTCTCATATTGACGCTTAAAGGGTACCATGTGCGTTGGCATGTTGACGCATGGTCAAAAGTGTCAGATGACGCCTTGGGATGAAAATGTGTTGGATGAATGGACATGGTGTGATTATGATAATGCAAATAAGACATTATAAGAATAAGTTAAATGAAAGACTGCTGATTTTGTTTAAAAAAAAAAAATCTTTAGACCTAAAAATGATATGTTTAGGGCGTAAACATGATATTTCATGCCAAGCACCACATCATATGCAAATAACCTTGAGTTGAGGCAAACCAGATTTCATTCCATTTGAACCGTTTGACCACAAACACTTTTTTTATCAAAATGTGAATGTTTGACTCTTATTTTAGCAACCAGAGGTTTATTTGACTTACTTTTATGCCTCCATACGGCCATTAAAATAAGTTTCAGCAGAGAAGTACATTAAATGCAAGTGTTCTTCTCATAGCCTTGTGAGACACATTGTAGTTGATGCAAGAGTGATCCATATCAACCAAATTTGCAAGTGACACATGAAAAACACAGATGGACACCCCGCTCTTGAATCAAATGTAAAATTTGCTTTTTGATTTGGAATGATGTCATGAAGCATTCACTGATGATTGTGTGTTTACATATCTTTTCAGATGCCTGACTGAGAAGCTGTAATAGGAGGTTAGCACAATAAATATCTCTCTCACCCGCACATATGGCAGTGCACAGTAATTGACATGATTACTCATGTGACTCATACCGTGAAAATACAATTTTTGAGGGAATAACAAAGAGGCATTTAGAAATAAACTCTCAAGTGTTGTTCTATGGGCCAAACTAAATATTACACATATAACCGTCATCTCATTGGATTATGCACCAGCTGGCTTGGATATGGTCGTTTTCCTCCAGTTTAGCTCACTCAAACCAAGGAATTTAAATTAACTAAAAGCTGCTGAATGAACACTTTTTATCGTGATTTTCGCAATAGCCCACCATTTCCTTGTGCATCATTAAACCTAAACTAAATCAGTAACGTATACATTACTGAGGACCAGCAGTTCAAATACAGTCTTTCAGGTATTTTCCTTGTTTAATTACACCTGCATTTTTCAACTGAGTGGATTTTCCCCTTTCTGCTTTCTGCGTTTTTTATTTATTATTATGGCACTTGTTTAAAGAGGTCATCGGATGCCCATTTCCCACAAGTTGGTATGATTCTTTAGGGTCTTCATGTAAAGTTTGTAACATACTTTGGTTAAAATTCCTCAATGTTTGTGTAAAACAACACCCTTTTTACCTCCTCAAAAACAGCTCTGTTTTTTTGTTAAGCTGGTTGAAAGTCTCTTCACATCCTGATAGCAATCATTTTATAGTAGGATAGCCTAAAATGTATTTATAGCCTATATAACGTCTGAAGGCGTGGGACCATAAAATGTTCGTCCAATCATTGAATTTGGTCAGAATGCAATGATGCGATGTCGTTCCTGTCAACGTACTATGTATTTCCCTTATTTTACTGTCTATGGTATTTCCATAACTCTCTGTGCACCCTGCTCGCGCAGACATCACACGTCATCAGAGGGTGGGCTCTTATGCTTTCAAAGATAGCTCACTATTGCTATAGCCTCTCCGAAATTTGCTTTAACCCTTTGATGCGCAAGCTATGGATACCCCCTCTAATGCACAACATGGGTCTAAAAAGACCCGTATTCATTTCCTATGTTATTTCATGCATGGCTCGGCATTTTTTTGTTTCACCTTTTGAAATCACTTTATTTGAGCATTTTCTATTTCATGATCTATAAATTTCATGATTTATGAATATTCAAAATATCTTGTTTTCAATTATCACAAATTCATATTTTAATATTTCCTAGGTTTTGTGTAAATACATCAAGTTTACACACATGGGTCTAAAATGACCCATCTATGCAAACGTGATAAAACAAAAGAATAAAGAAAACTTTTTGTTAAAATAACCATTGTCACAGTTGTTTAGATCAACACATTTACTGTAACACTTAAAATATGTTTATTGGCCACTTTGTCACGCATAACACACATATAACCGATAACACTGAAATTGAACTGTAGTGTAGTGCAACTGTAGGGGGGATCTCCCCGCCACCAATGTGCAGCATCCACCCGGATGATGCGACATCAGCCATAGTGCACCAGAACGCCACCACATGACAGCTTATGTGACCGATAGCATTGATTTATGACCACAAATAAAAATTAATATGGAGGTACTGCCCAGGTAAGGTTTCTGCCCAACAGCACCAATATAATACTTGTATATATAACTTTCTATCGCAACTTTTATTTTGTTGACCTAGCTAACATTAGATAAAATAAAATATGTCGACCGCAAGCTAGCTAATAGTATTGGACATGTTTCTCTTTTGCACTAGTAATGGATTTCAAGGTCAAGGTAACCTTAGCCTAAACGTTCAAATTTTAGGCTATATCTAGATGTCTTTCACAAAATATCAAATATTTTCTGTGACAAAAAATGTATTAAATAAAACTTACATGCATGAAATATACAAAAGCAGCCGTGTTGAATTTTGAAATGTGTGGCAGGTGAATAGTTTTCTGCAGTAAATATATTTATACTATTTATAAATATCAAAGGTTCCTATATGGGTCATTTTTGACCCATGTGTGTAAAATTGATGTAGAAATACAAAAACCGTGTTTGTTTATAAAGTAAGAAAGGGAAAATAAAAATAATGATTTGTGGAAATCAAAAACAAGATATTTAATGAATACCTGGATTAATAAATGATAAAATATATTTATTTCAAATATTCAGCAAAGAAACATGAATACGGGTCTTTTTAGACCCATGTTGCGCATTAGAAGGGTAGTGAAACAAAAACGATTTTTATTCGAAAAGTAAGAAAGGAAAAATTTAAATAAGGATTTGTAATGATCTAAAACAAGTTAATTGAGGAATACCTGGAATACTGAATGATGAAATTAATTTCTTGCAAAGATATAGAAAATGAAAACTCAGTCGGGTCTATTTAGACCCATGTTGTGCATCAAAGGGTTAAAGGGTTAGTTCACCCAAAAATGAAAATTAAGTCATTAATTACTCACCCCCATGCTGTACCAACCCCGTAAGACCTTCGTTCATCTTCGGAACACAAATGAAGATATTTTTGATTAAATCTGAGAGCTGGATCACTGCTACATAGGCTGCCTATAAGGGAATGACACTTGACGGCCCAGAAAGTCATTGAAGAAAATGTTTAAATATTTCATGTGCCTACAGTGGCTCCACTATAAGTTTATCAAGCGACGAGAATACTTTTTGTAAAAAAACAAACAAAAATAACGACTTTATTCGACTATTCCATTGCTTCCTTGTGTGCCTGAGACGAGAGTTCAAGAGATTTCCAGGACGCATGCGCGAGAACTGACCTTCTTCTTCTACTACACAGCGCGCGTCTTACAAGCAGAGGAAGACGCGCGCTGTACATAGTAGTAGAAGAAGAAGGTCAGTTCTCGCACATGCGTCCTGGAAATCTCTTGAACTCTCGTCTAAAAGCTAAAAAGCTAGCTAAAGTCAGCGAATAACACCCTGACACAATGACGAACAAGTAACAATAAAATTCGTAATAACATCGTTTTACTGAATAATTAAGTAAACCTAATTTCTTTATCTTTGTAAAGACCTCATTGCTTACTGGTTACTCTCTGCTGTCTCAGACGACGACATACACTCACCGGCCACTTTATTAGGTACACCTGTCCAACTGCTCGTTAACACTTAATTTCTAAGCAGCCAATCACATGGCGGCAACTCAGTGCATTTAGGCATGTAGACATGGTCAAGACAATCTCCTGCAGTTCAAACCGAGCATCAGTATGGGGAAGAAAGTTGATTTGAGTGACTTTGAACGTGGCATGATTGTTGGTGCCAGAAGGGCTGGTCTGAGTATTTCAGAAACTGCTAATCTACTGGGATTTTCACGCACAACCATCTCTAGGGTTTACAGAGAATGGTCCGAAAAAGAAAAAACATCCAGTGAGCGGCAGTTCTGTGGGCGGAAATGCCTTGTTGATGCCAGAGGTCAGAGGAGAATGGCCAGACTGGTTCGAGCTGATAGAAGGGCAACAGTGACTGAAATAACCACTCGTTACAACCGAGGTATGCAGCAAAGCATTTGTGAAGCCACAACACGCACAACCTTGAGGCGGATGGGCTACAACAGCAGAAGACTCCACCGGGTACCACTCATCTCCACTACAAATAGGAAAAAGAGGCTACAATTTGCAAGAGCTCACCAAAATTGAACAGTTGAAGACTGGAAAAATGTTGCCTGGTCTGATGAGTCTCGATTTCTGTTGAGACATTCAGATGTTAGAGTCAGAATTTGGCATAAACAGAATGAGAACATGGAACCATCATGCCTTGTTACCACTGTGCAGGCTGGTGGTGGTGGTGTAATGGTGTGGGGGATGTTTTCCTGGCACACTTTAGGCCCCTTAGTGCCAATTGGGCATCGTTTAAATGCCACGGCCTACCTGAGCATTGTTTCTGACCATGTCCATCCCTTTATGGCCACCATGTACCCATCCTCTGATGGCTACTTCCACCATGTCACAAAGCTCTAATCATTTCAAATTGGTTTCTTGAACATGACAATGAGTTCACTGTACTAAAATGGCCTCCACAGTCACCAGATCTCAACCCAATAGAGCATCTTTGGGATGTGGTGGAACGGGAGATTCGCATCATGGATGTGCAGCCGACAAATCTGCGGCAACTGTGTGATGCCATCATGTCAATATGGACCAAACTCCCTGAGGAATGCTTCCAGCACCTTGTTGAATCTATGCCACGAAGAATTGAGGCAGTTCTGAAGGCAAAAGGGGGTCCAACCCGTTACTAGCATGGGGTACCTAATAAAGTGGCCGGTGAGTGTATCTTCCTCTTGGCCACCGTAACTTCTGTTGGTTGCAATTCGCAACCTCACCACTAGATGCTGCTAAAAATTACACAGTGCACCTTTAAATAACTGTACACAAAATATTGATTTGACGGAGATTTGACTCTATGCTAGACTGATTGTTTTGTACGTTGTAATGAAAGTCCTGCATTTTTTTCTGTTTGAGAAGCCGTTTCACTCTACGTCACAATAGGGGGGAAAAGACTGCAATTTCCCTTTCATAACATAGGCCTATAAATAAGATTGTAAAATAAATTCAACTCTAAGGAATATTTCATATCCACGTTTTTATTTATTTGGTGAGTAGACATGTAGGCCTAACACATGCAGCCGGCTGTTCATTTTCGCGAAATTCATACAATTCATATACCTTTTTCTTTACACTCAAGTTTGATGATCTTGGCTAATTGATATGAATTAAATCAGAAAAATGCAAAACATAATCAATTCCACTAGTGGTCTCAGCCTTTTGGAGCCACTGTACATGATAAAGATCATTATTATATACAATTAAAACAACTAAAGGAGATGGGATCCTTCAACTTATTTGGATTACTTATACAATACTATCAACTGAGGATATCAAGTTAAATGTATCATAACTGTAGGGCCACTGTGCAACTCTATCTAAGAAAGCAGACATTCAAAGGACATTAAATCTGCCATACTATCTGCTGGTGGGATTGTCACGAAGACCTACATGTGTTACACACACTTCTTATAATGAGGGATCTTTTTAAGCAACATAAGCCATCCTCAAAACAATCTTTTCAAGTTCTAAGAGCCAGATGTGCCGGCCAAATGTTGTCTGAATGAAAGTGTCTATGCGTGTCTACACATACCCTTACAGTTGTGTGTACGTGTCTGTGAAAGCTCCCAAGACCCATTAGTGTGGGTTTTGTGGCCCTTGTCACAGACCACCCGGCTGTCTGTTTCACACTTAACCTACGGGGAGAAACTTGACTCCAGTTTAGCCTCCCAAAGAGGGTTTGAAAAGTGCTCTGGCCTCAGAGGTCCACTCCAACTGACCGACTACAGCAAACTGTCTGTAACCGGCCAGCCAATCATCACACAGACACACTAACACAGAGAGGGATTTAAACAGAGATGCATGAGAGGATGTATATGTGTGTTTATGAGATTCTGTGTTTGAAAATGGGTAGACAGAGATATTAAGGATAAACAGGATTTATTGTCAGGAAACAGAGCCATTTGTGTCCCATTTTACAACCCCCTTACATGATCTGCCCCTTCAAATTAAACTCCAAAGCAATTTCAGTTTTACAGGGTTGGTGCAAAACATGTTTAATTTAATGGGTAATTAATATTTTAATAGCCGATTAATATTATAAAATGTTCTACTATAATGTGATTAATTTCACACCAAAATTAAGTGATACTACCAGATTGCTCGGTTGTCTGTTTAAATGATTTGAATTCCAAACTGCAACAAAACTGAAATCAGGTAGTGCTTCAGGGTTAACAACAAATAACTTGGTAAGGCTGTAAACATATAGGGAGTAATAGTCTTTTGAAAACCCATATTTCTAATCTCATTATTAATTATTAAACTGAATATTGACATATTTCTATGGAGGGTTATAGCCTTGCCCTGGTACTTTTAGCCTGATGGAAAATATATTCTTTTATGCAGGACACAATGGGTGTGAATGGAAGGCGACTCATCCACACATTTACAGATAACGAGGGGTGTTCCTCAGGGGTCTGTTCTGGGGTTTCTACTTTTTATTATTATCTATATTAATTATCTTGGTTTTAATTCATTTCAATGCTGATGACACAGTGATTTATTGTAGTGCGCCCAAATTACATCAAGCTGTGTCTTTTACAGTCCGCTTTCGATGTTGTGCAACAAAGGCTTTTCTGTTTGAATTAGATTTTTTTTTTTTTAACCCTCTGGGGTCCTTCATTTCAGAGTCACACTCAGGACCTTCGGGTCCAAATGGGCCGGAAGGGTGGGATTAATATTTATTAAAAAAAAAATCATCTTTTTTTTTTTTACTTGTTTTTTTATAATATTTTTTCTTTTCTTTTTTGGTGTTTTGAGATAATTTCAAAAATAAAAATGATTTATAATTAATATTAATGCATGGCTATTTTTTTTTTTTTTTTTTAAAGCTGTATTTCATTTTAGAGTCAAGCCTAGGCCTCATGAAAGCAATTTTTGAAATGAGATGGATGCCATCTGGTGGACAAACTGAGCATTTTAAAAATTCAAAACCCATATGTAATCTGAATTTATTAGTGTGTATGTGTATAAAAGTGTGTTTGTGTGTGTGTGTGTGGATGTGTCTGTTTTGCACTCTTGATGTTTTATAGATTCACCCCTTCACTGTTGTGTGCTTTTTTTCTGGATCGTGGCTGATTTGTAGTTTGTACGCACAAAATAACTCTGTATTTTCACATTTTTGCCAATTTCCCATTCATTTCCTATGCGGGTCCATTTGGACCCGAAGGTCCTGAGTGTGACTATTTTTTTTTACAACCACTTAGACTATTCAAATCCTGTCCCCAATTTTTTGGGGTGTTCATATGCCAAGTACCAACAAAGTCACCAAATTTCGGACCATTCCGATAAAGCAATGATTAAAAAAAAATATATATTTAAATGCTTCGGGTCCATTTGGGCCGAAGGACCCCAGAGGGTTAAAGAAACAAGCAGCAAATCTATTATCAGTTAAAGTTACATTCAAGCGGCAGCATACAAGAATCTTGGTTTTGTATTTGATTCTTTTGAAATATGTTGGTCCTCATTATCAGACTGAAGCACCTGTTCATTTACAAATCTATTTTGGGTCTATCAGAACTCTTATATAAAAAAGAGATTTTTAATCTCAGAAAGTTTATAAAGGACAAATAAAATAAAAAATGTTTTGTTCATGCAATGGAAGTCAATGGGAACTGAAACTGCCGGTTTCGAAAATCACTGTGTCGCGTGTATAAATTATGAGAAAAGAAAAAATTTCTGGCACAATTAACACGATTTCCTGACAAAACAATTGAGTCAAAGAAAGACCAAAAAAATGAAAGAAGAAAGGAAGTAAGAAAGTGAAGAAGGATGTGATCAATCACTAACTGTTGAAGATAAGGAGAGTTTATATTGTTTGATGGAGTCTGGGATTAATTAGCAGAGCTCTCAGTGTGTGTGTGTGTGTGTGTGTGTGACACCAGTGCTTGGCCTTTCACAGCTCATTACTGTGTGTCCAATCAGTGCAGGCCAGTGTGACTGCTGTTTATTTATACACACAGCCAGCCATGGCAGCCATTTGGCAGTTTTCTCCACTGGGGAGCCTTAAACACTCCCACATTGAGCTGAATCTGCACTGACACATTTAGCCAACACAGGCCATACTAAGACTACCCCACCCCCCCACTTTTTTATTATTCTAAATTAGGCTACTGAAAATACAACTGAACACATGATGGTGTATAACACTAGGTGGGACACTCCAGGCTGGTATGCATATATTTCTGTCTTTTTTTAAAATAAATGAATACTTTTATTTAATAAGAATGCTTTGCATTGATCAAAAGTGACAGTAAAGGCCATTATAATGTTTCTATTTCAAATAAATGCATGCAGTTCTTTTGAACTTTTACTCATTAAAGAATCCTGAAAAAAATTTTTTATCACGGTTTCCACAAAAATATTAAAGTTTTCAACATTGATAATAATAATAAAAAAAATCTTGTGCACCAAATTGGCATATTAGAGATTTCTGAAGAAATGCAATGATGTTGAAAATTCAGCTTTGCCATCAGAGGAATTACATCTTGAAATATATTAAAATAAAACGTTATTTTAAATTGTAATTTTCCCATGTTGGTTTTACTGTATTTTTGATACAGCCTGGGTGAGCATAAAAGACAAAAAAATCTGACCCCAAACTTGGTTGATTGGTAGTGTACGTCCTAAGAATTTGGAAAAAATATTACAATCATGAATTTTAAAGGTTCAAATTATATTTGTTTTCTTTTCCCGCCACAAAATAACAATTAAGTGAAGTGAACTGTGAATAATTTCATGTTTAAATGCCCCTGGGTCTTCAAAAAAAAAATAAAAAAAAAATCCTTCACATTAAAAAAATGGCAATTCCAGATATTTCTTAATTCCTTTCCCTGATGAAAATGTTTCAAACAAAATATATTTTCTTGTGAATATTGGTTTAATTATTACTAATTCAATATATACTGCATGTTATTTCTGTTAAAGAGGTTTTTGCTTCATACTTTTTTTTAATGACCCAAAGGATAGAAACAGTACAAGAAAGTTGTGTTTAATTAATTTTTTAATTATTATTATTATAAACACTTTACACATTAGAGACAGGACAACGCCTCTCTCGTTGGTTTCCAGGTATGTTCAAATAGGAAATTCAGGGCACTTGGGGAAAAAATACAATGCAGAACACTGAGCTTACTATGAATGAACATTAATTTACATAGACAGCACAATATTAACAACATCCTCTGAAATGCAATGACTAATTTCTGATACAACCATGCGCCCATGTACAACACATACATACATCAAATAAATAAATCCCCAACAATCTGACAATCCCTTTAAACCAGCCCATATTCCTCATTATTCTGTCAACAAAACAATGTATTTACAAACCAAATATATTAACTTTAGTTTTTTTTCCTCACATGGAGGACATTTGATTCAATACAAGCTCTTGGAGACCCCACTCAGTGGTTGACATTCACCTTCACTGATCTACAGTCAAAGCGGAGGGTTATGATTGCCCTCTATTGGCTTGAAATGTAATTGCACAACAGTGTAAGTTGATGGTAAACAATGTGCATGCATACCATGCGTTAAAGACACAACACTGTACGACATCCAAACAACTGCAGCATCATACTTTTCTTTAACTGACTCTAATACAAAACACAAGCATTATCCACACAACACATCTACTGACAGGGAGCACAAACTTATGAGCGCTAACCCAGAGAGTCATGGGAGGATAACATCATGCTGACACAGGTTTGCTCGCTCTAAAATGGGAAGATCACTGCTTACTAAACGACTAAAGGCACTTTAAACAGGGGAAGAGACATAGTTCCAGTGTCCACGTGTGAGGATGTCACAAACACTATTAATACTCGATTTATCCATACAGGAAGAACACAAAACCAGAGAAGTGCAATAGATGGGAACATACGACAGGAACAGGCCCGGTACAGAATTTTGTAGAGCAGATGGATGAAGAAATATTGATATTAAAACATTGATTTTGTTGCCATTGATATATTGAAATACTGATATTGTTAGACTGTATTTTTGTTCATTATTTGTCATTGAACTTGCTGAAAGGACACTTTTAGTATACATAAAAGTAGCAGGAAAGATTTAAAGGAAAGAAACTAAGGGAATATTTTAACTGACTTGATCTGAGGATGTGTTTTGCGTCATATTCACATCACACAATATGAATTCCGTATAATACATGATGACAGATACTGTGTCTTATGATGCTTGAAAACTGTGAGCCATATTGCTATTCCAGTATAGGTGCATATTTTGACACATTGTTGCATTTTCATCAAAAATGAACCGTTTCCACACTGGAGCTGGACACTGAAGCATCATGGGATTTGGCTAATTTATGCCAACCATTTTAGTTGCATGATTTCTGTATTGGTGAGAATAGTAGGGTGATGATAGAGGCGAAACTGTGGAATACTGGTCATTAGAGATCATGGATGTGCTGATGTAGATGGTAGAGTTTAGAGGATTTTGGATATTCACTCTGTAGCCATCTGCTCAATGTGATCACACAGCAGCTTGTTTTGCTCTGAAAGGAGATAATAGAAAGTGTGAATCGTATTAATACATATATACCATTCAAAAGTTTGGCGTCAAGAATTTTTTCAGCAGTGATGCATTAAGGTACTTCATTTTAGACTCACACTCAGGACCTTCGGGTCAAAAATGACCCGGAGGGCGGCATTAAGATACATTTTATTTGAGTAAAATCAATGAAATATATTTTTGTTCAATAATATTTTTTCTTTTCTTTTTTGGTGTTTTGAGATAATTTTATGATTTATAATTAATATTTATGCAATAATTAAGACCCATTTTTTCCCATTGAATATAATAGAAAATTTATATATATATATATATATATATATATATATATATATATATATATATATATATAAAAAATTTTTTTTATTAAAGCTGTATTTCATTTTAGAGTCAAGTCTAGGCCTCATGAAAGCAATTTTTGAAATGAAATCGGAGCCATCTGGTGGGCACACTGAGCATTTTTATCACGCAATAGCACATTTTTACCACTAGTGGATATACAGCTCTCTGTAGAAACCTATGGTGGAAACACTCTAGTGATTTTTTCACATATTGTTTAATTTTTTTCAGGTTGTTGATTTGAATATATAATAACAGATTCTCAAAGACTATTTTTTGTCATTTAAAAAAAAAAAAAAAAAAAAAAAAAAATTTTTGGTTGGTTTAAAGCTCCAGTCCGTAACTTTAAGTTAAAAATAATCCAAAATAATTATATTAAAAAAAACTTATTCTGCCAGTGGTCAAAACTATCTGCTTGCCATAGCTAGATTCAAAACGGTTAGCTTGTAATAATGATTTTAATTCCAGTGGTACTGGTGGGTTTCCGCGGGAAATTCGAGCATGTCTTTGCGTCATTACGTCACACCCGTACACATAAAGAAGGAGTTTCGGCTAGCCGGCTATTCTGCGTGTGACGAGATGTTTAGATGTATAGGCTTTTCTTGCAGCACTTTACATAATTAAACTTATGGCATCCAGAAAGATCCAAACAACAATCAGTGTCAACTGGAGATTCAGCAGTTATAAAACCCAAAAGACTTCGTACTTCGGATTTAAAGTAACAACAGGTAGTTTTTTGCTCTCGGGCTCCCCCTACAGTTGGGAAACAGTATTGTCCTCTACTACTGTCGTAAACTCTGTCATCCTGCATGCACGTGCAATTGTTGACAACCAGGATAGCCCTGAACACTGTAGGAGGAGGTCACATGCAGGTGTTCTGCTTGCGTCGCGTGTGAAATGTCTTCATCCCAGGTACAGTGGCATATATTTCAGCATGTCATATGAATATAATTTCATGGGTTTTATTTTTTTTCTAACGACAAATGATCGCGATGCTCACGTTTACAAGCCAGCGTCATTATAGTAGCCTAGTCTATTGGTTACCGTTTTACTGGATCTATATGATACTTCAATGCAATGTTTGAGTGGTTGATAATAACCATATATCGTCAATATTATAATATCAAGCTACCATAAATGAATCTGCAAATTTTACAAATCGATTTGCATTATAGCTTGAGGCAAGACAAATAAACAAATATCACAGACATGTTAGGTATCCTAAAATATGATTTTATTAATAATCTTCCTCCTTTCTTTGTACATGTTGAGTAGACTACACTTTTTAGGTCAAACATTTGCTATTTGCATTTCATCGATTGCAAAGTTCAAATCAGAACGAGAATACTAGCGATAGCTAACCATCAAAAACTAGAATATCGTTTACTAGCTACCAGATTGATAATTCGCTACTACTCTAGCGAATTAGAGAGGTTAGAGAGAGGCATTCTTTTTTCGATGGGGGGTTCGATGCTCCCTGCACACGCAAGGTCTCTCGCTCGCTTTCTCTCTCTGCCGTCCGCGCGCGTTGGAGCACAGTCTCTGTCTCGCGTGCGCGCTCGCTCTAGATTCCGGGAGATTTGAACTAATTTGCGGTATAACTTGTCGATCACGAGTGGCTCAACAGGTAGATCTATAGATAAACTCATCTTTCAGGGATTTGACCGACTGGGTTGACAATTTAGCGTGAGAAACCGGGGGTGTGGCGTAAGTGTGAGCGTGTGAAACCAATCAAATGCGGGTGTCTCACGGCCAATGCGTGAGAGTTGGCAGCTCTGCAATGTTGATCCTCGTTCTGCCTTTAACGCGATCACTTTCTCTTTTTCTCTTTTTGCTTTGCTCCGATAAAACCTTTGCTTTCTTGTTTTTCTGTGCTGCTTCGGCCATGACTATAACATTTGGCTCGCAAGTCCGATTTTAAGGAAGTGGGGGTGGTGGTGGAAGTGACGTATATGCCGTAAAGCAGTCGAATTTTGTAGTTCTCTTTGTTCGCCGGTTACTACCCGAAACCCGAAGTTTAAAAGTACGATTAAAAACGCTACAGACCCCGTCAGGCTATGGCAGACGTGTCATTCAACCTATTGTAAGTCGATGTACCATCACAAGAGACTTGGAAATATATTATGAAGGTTGAAAAGTTACCTGTTGTTACTTTAAGGTGGCTAGAGAAAGAGAAAGAAACCGTCTCATGCGAACACAAGGATTTAAACATCGGCGGGGCTTTTGAAAAGTGCGTGAACTCCGTGTTTTGAAGGGGTTCAAAACGGAAGAAGAGACGGCTTTTTTTCTGCTGAACAAGTAAGACATTTCAATAGTTCAATCGTGTAACAGTACGTTTTCTTAATTCACACAGTTATGGAGTTTCCTTTGTTGTGCCTTTCTCGTTTTGCTATTATGGAGAATATGAATTCTGAACTATTAGTCTAGTTTAAATTTAACATTAGTCACGCAATGCTGATGTTGTTAACATGAACAATTTGAGAACAAAGTAGGCTATAATTTGCACAGTTGCTGTAAATCGCGTTGATTAAATCTAACGAAGCTTATCATGTCGAATGCTTTTCCCCCTTAGTTGGTCAGAACAAAAATGGATTTTACTTACTTGTTCAGAAGACATTTTCTTATGAAAATTCTTATGTTGGTCAAACTTTCAAAAAGTGAATCTGTGATTCTGTATGACAGTATCCACACAGTGCGGTGACTGACAGCAGCACTCGCCTCAAAGCACTGTGTTCATCCGCGCTGTTTCATGCCGATTTACAACCCACGTAAAGATAATAATTCCGCGAATCACTGCAGTTACAGATTTCGAACAGAGAGATGGCGACAAAGAGGAAAAAATACGGACTGCAGCTTTAAATGGTAATTTGAAGTGGCAGTTTTACTTTATAATACAGTCAAACCTGAACATTGCATTATAAAGAGAACAAATGGAAAACATTTTTGTCACCCATTGTTTTAAGAGATTCACCCCTTCACTGTTGTGTGCTTTTTTTCTGCATCCTGGCTGTTTTGTAGATTGTATGCACAAAAAAACCTCTGTATTTTCAAATTTTTGCCAATTTCCCATTCATTTCCTATGGGGGTCATTTTTGAACCAAAGGTCCTCCTGAGTGTGACTATTTTTTTTACGACCACTTAGACTTTTCAAATCCTGTCCCGAATTTTTTTGGGTGTTCATATACCAAGTACCAAAAAAGTCACCAAGTTTCAGACCATTCCGATGAAGCTACAATTTTTAACATTTTTAAAAAAAAACGCTTCGGGACATTTTTGTCCCGAAGTACCCCCAGAGGGTTAAATTGTGCCAGTAAATACACGTTTCTATTCTAAATTAATTATTTTCTTTTGAACTTTCTAATTATCAGAGAATCCTAAAATATATATATATATATCAATTTCCACGAAAATATTAAGCAGCATAACTGTTTTCAACATTGATAATAATAAGAAATGTTTCTTGAACACCAAAACAGCACATTAGAATGATTTCTGAAGGATCACGTGACACAGAAGACTGGAGTAATGATGCTGAAAATTCATATTTAACATCACAGGAATAAATTGCATTTTAAAATATATTAATATAGAAAACTTTTAAATCATAATAATATTATTTCACAATATTACTGTTTTTACTGTATTTTTGATCAAATAAATACAGCCTCGGTGAGCATAAGAGACACCCTTTAAAAACATTTAAAAATATCCCAAACATTTGAACAGTACTGTAATTAAGCTTACAAACTTAATACAATTTAATTATATTTAATTTGGAAAATTACACTACCTTCGTTCAGATTTCCAATGATTGCCTGCTTCTTCAGGAAGTCATTGCAAAGTTTCTTGCTCAGTCCAAATGCCACCATGTTATGAGTGAATGTCCTAGACAAACAGAACAAATATATATGAGCATATGAACATGTTGTTTTTGTCAATGTTGTATAAAATGAGACAAAAAACCATGTGACTCACCCCAGCTGACCGAAGGTGATGTTCTCATTAAATCTGGAGCTATCGTCTTTCTCTTCCTGGGTCATATGACACCACTTTTCTCTAAAAGGTACAAAAAACATGGAGGTCAAGGTCAGAGGTCAGTGATATTTGACCTTTTTTTCCTCTCATCAAGCACGAGAGACCATCAACAATAAATGTAGAAGTTCACTCAGAAACTTTTTAAACACATTCCAATGAATACTGGGAGGTTATAGAATTAAAAATGTGTAAAAACAATCATACAAAAGGACACATGTGTATTAGCCATACATTGGTGCTCATGCAAAATCCAACAAACATTTCAGAATAAGTATTAGTGAGCAGTCAGCTGTAGCCATGATTCACAATAAATCAAAACAAAAACAAGACAATAATTTAAATAATAAAGAGCATATGTGCAACACAGAACCACAGTATAATTCAGCTCACAAAAAGGAAAAAATGCTCAGGCAAACAAACCAATATGCATTTTTCTTCTATGTAAAAAATGTTCCTTTGTGGTTTGAGTTTAAGTCTCATTTTTTTTTTGCCTGTTTTATTGCCTGCCAGGTGAAAATTTTAAGTCTGAACACTTAGAAAGGCAATAGCACACCTCCCTTCAACAAGCCAAATGATTTGAGGAATCATTTATGTCAGTAGCACAAACGGTGTGGGACGAATTACATGCAATGCCAAAGTTTAATATCTACGGCTGGGGATCCGAACGAACCCCTAACAGCGAGTCTGAGCACTAGTAATAGTGATGCTTCTCTTACTGTAGCAAACGCTACTAATAATTCAAGCTGTTCTCGGTTAGCAGTTGACATTGCAGTGAATAGGAATATAATACACTCTGAATGCATGCAATGATACAGAAAATAACGCAGGGAAAGTCAAAAGAGGGGATCAGCGGTTCTCGACTGGTTCCAGAACATCGTAGACATCCATTTTACATTGGACATCAAGTGGTGACCCAAAAACAGTTCCAAAATTGTTTATCGTTCAACGTAAACAAAACTGTCCCCGGTTAAACATTGAAATGTATTAATATCATTGTTTTCAATGAGGGCATGTCATGCAAGCTGTCCATGCTGGCCAGATGAAGTTGATATACCGTGCCAAAATACTGTGTTAGATTGGATGCAAGGCTTTTGAAATCAACAACAAAAAGGCATTTTCTCTTCCTGTTTAAAAAAGAGCCTATTTATTTTACTATACTAACTGCATGAGTGTACTGTTGTTTTTCCCTGCTGTCAGAACAGATATGACACTCATATTTGTGTCACAATCCAGTAGTATTTAACTTTTAATAAGGTCCACTGTGTCGTTGAGAGCAAAGTTAAAGTTGTGCAAGACGACATGATAAAAAAGCCAAAGCATTATGTCAAGGCAAATGTGACACGAGTCAGTACTTTTTTGGTGGACCTCAAACACTGTGAAGTTTCCTTTGAGTACTGATGAAAATGTTATCAGAATGTTACACAGCTTCCTGGCTGGATGCTGCGCTGATAGATACTGCTTATTGTGAATATCTAGCTGAAATACGTCAAGGGTTCCACAAGGGTTCCTAATCTTTTGACCCACGAATTTCCCAGACGTGATTAGAATTACATTCAAAACAAAGTATTTCTAGTTGTTTTTAGTGGAGCATAACCAGAAAAAAAGTACAATATATAATTTTACATACGCTACCGTTCAAAAGTTTGAGGTCAGTAAGATTATTTTTAAGAAATTGTTTTATTCAGCAAAAACACATTAAATTGATCTAAAGTTACAGTATAGTTAGAGTAACAATACATATACATTAACACAAAAGACTTATACTTCAAATAAATGCTGTTCCTTTGAACTTTTAAAGAATCATGAAAAAAAAATGATCATGGTTTCCACAAAAATATTAAGCAGCACAACTGTTTTCAACGCTGATAATAATAATACATTTTTCTTGAGCAGCAAATCAGCATATTAGAATGATTTCTGAAGGATCACGTGACACTGAAGACTGGAGTATTGCTGAAAATTAAGCTTTAACGTCACAGGAATAAATTACATTTTAAAATATATTAACAATAGAAAACAATTGTTTTAAATTGTAATAATATTTTAATGTTTTACTGTATTTTTTGATCAAATAAATGCAGCCATGGTGAGCATAAGAGACTTCTTTTAAAAACATTTAAAAAATGCTACCGACCACAAAACCTTAAACGGTAATGTATAATAAATAACTATAAATTTATGTTTTGAAATTTTATCAATATTATTAGTTTTTATTCTTTTTTTAGGTCTGTAAATCACCGAAATTCTTTGATATTGCCAAGCTTTCCATGGCTGTTAGAACCCTGCGCATATTATACGTATATAAAACGCAGTTTCAATTCTGTCAGTGTATCATCCTTTTCCTAAACTCTCTCCACTTTCCCCTTCCTCTTTCACTCTCAGTTCATTCTAACTGATCTAACTTCCCCCCTCTCCTTTTTAATCCGCCTTTCCCGTCTAGCAGTGTCCAGGGCAGCAGACGGAATGAAGGACAGACCTTTCATCTTTCTCTTCCTCAGCCGTCCGCCTGCGCGAGGCAGCAAGGCACAGGGAGAAAAAGGGTTAAAGTCACATGCATAGAGAGAGAGAGCGAGAGAGAGAGAAAGAAAAGACAAGAGAGGATGATGAGCAGATGAGCAGTGTGGAAGAGTAAACCATAAGAGCACAGAGAGAGGCTGCAGGATCTAGACATCAGTACAAACACACTGTAACACTGTCACGCACCTCTAGCTAGTTTATTTCAACATCACTAACAATCTATCAAACACACTGTAAACTCTCAATCTCTCCCTCTGGCTTTAACAGACACACAAACAAACAAGCAGTCTAAACAAACACGCAATCTAACATGTGCTTTTGGTGCTGTGCAAAGTCTGTTTTGTTTAATAGCACGATATATTAGGAGAAAGAGAAGAAACGCACTATAGAAGTAATAAGAATGACATGGTTAAAACCCTGCACTCTCTCACCTCGTGGTGGGGGATCTTTTATTTCTCTCACAATGGACGGCATCAAAAAACGCTGCGTTCCAAAACCTCAAAGTGTGCCTTTTAAAAAATAGATACAAGCAGACCAACATTAGCATCTACAGTATATGTGACAAAGGATCTGACATTGTGTTAGCAAAGTTAGAATAACATTGTACATTAACACACCAGCCTCCTTTCCTGATAGGCTTCCATTGTCAGTTTTCGGTTTTGTTTTACAAACTTAAAATATTTTCTGCGGTAATGCGACATTCTGTCATTATTTTCATGCCCATTAAGTATTTCTCTGCCCAATTCCCATTACTGAAAGGCAAAAAAGGAATATCCTTTAATTGTAAAATACTTACTATTTGTTGCAGTAAATTTATTTAATGCTGATTTTTAATAATCTTATCACAATTGTAACAAAAATATTAAGCAGCAACACGGTTTTTGACTTTGACAATGATAAGAAATGTTTCTTGAGCACCAAATCAACGTATTAGAATGATTTCTGAAGGATCATGTGACACTGAAGACTGGAGTAATGATACTGAAAATTCAGCTTTGCCATCACAGGAATAAATTTACATTTTATATTTTAAAATCCCATAAATGAAAACATTTTAGGATAAGTTTTAAAGATTTAAAAGTAAAAATAAATTTTTTAAACAATGTCATTATTTTTTAAGACAATTAAGTATTTCTCTTCCCAATTTACTGTGACGCAAATATTTATATATTACTTAAATTTGAAAATATTTAAATATCATGGTACTTTTTCTTGTAGTAAATTTAATAAAATAATAATCAATAAAATAATAATCAATAATTTACAGTCACAAATAAAAAAAAATGACCCTCACGACTTTCTCATTACTGGTTTATTGTAATGAAAATAGCAATTGCATTTTTTTTTACATTACAGAGAATTCCCAATTACTTAAATTTTACAATGATAATAATAAAATGATACAAAATCCAATTTCTTTTTTTATTCTGGCATGAAATATGATTGGCAAATTCGTTGATTCTGATGAATATGTCTGAAACAATGTAACAGTAATTTTTGGTAGACACTGACAGTATGCCACAAACACAGTCAATAATTGCAATGAATTGTAAAAACCAAGAATATTCCTTTTAAATGCTGATTATGTGAAAGGATACATTTTAGACAACTTCAGCTGTTCGTTTCAGCATTTTTGCGGGGAAAGAAAGATTATTGACAACCTACCAAATGGGCTGCTGTTTCAGGTGCGTGTACAGGTAAATTTTCTCCTCTTCTTTTTTATCCGGGGAGAGAGGGGGAGAAACTACAGGGTACGCAAGCAGAGATAAGCACAGTTAATAACTCAAACACCTACATATGTCTACAGAGACAATCCCTGTGGGTTAAGCGTCTTGCTCAACAGCATACTAATGGTTGCCAATGAATCGTTTGGGTAACCGACCCAGATACTTAACCACTAAGTCTCACCACCACCATACATATAAAAAACCCTAAGTGAGATATCTAAATACTGGTAACGACACAACCACAGGTGAGAAGAGGGAATTAGAGAACAACACACAGTGATGGTACATGAACTACTGTACCTGGAGTTTTGGTTTTCTGTTCAACAGGCCTGTCTGAGTCTCTGAGGAGGACAGAAAAAGAACAGAATGAGTTTGTGGGCCGCAGAAGCTTGATTAATTAAAAGACAGAAAATCACTCACTCATTCTTTCGGCCCAAGGGTCCTCTCAGTTTGCTCTCCAGACCCCCAAAAAATCCTTTAACGTCAGACTTAGCGGAGGTGTTTTTAAGCATTCGCTCTGCGATATCCTTCTTCCCAGAGAGCCAGACCTTTCCACTGCGCAGGTACGAGTCGATCCCCCCGCTGGGCCTCTCCAACAGCTCTGTGGGAGACAGCTGGGACTTACCTGTCACACACATATATTCATTAGAAATTAAAGTGAAATTAATTAAAAAGGCACACTAGGCAGTCACACTCTGTGTACCTGTATATTAGGAGTAGAAATCTTTAGGCACCACAAGATTAGATTTCGATTTACAGATTTCGAGTCATGGTCTAATTCCAAAACGATTCTCAAATCAGTCAAATCTTTAGACATTACAAGTGTTGAATATAATGCATATAATGGATCTGTGTATACTTTTTTTAAATCAAGTAAATCACACAACTATTTAAAAGTTTGGGGTTGATGAGATTTTTTAAATGATTTTGAAAGAAGACTCTAATGCTCACCAATGCTGCATTTATTATGATAAAAAAATACAGTATAATTGTGAAATATTACTACAATTTAAAATAACAATTTTTCTATTTTAATACTTTTTAAAATGTAATTTATTTCTGTGATGGCAAAGCTGAATTTTCAGCAGTCATTTCAGTGTCACATGATACTTCAAAAATAATTCTGATTAGGTGCTCAAGAAACATTTCTTATTATTATCAATATTGAAAACAGTTAATATTTTTATGGAACCCATGATGCCTTTTTTCATGTTTCTTTGATGGATAGAAAAGAACAGCATTTGTTTTAAATAGAATCTTTTGCAACTTTATAAATGTCTTCACTGTCAATTTAATGCATTCTTGCTGAATAAAAATTACTGACCCAAACTTTTGAACTATAGTGTATATCCATGTTTCCACCCTCCCAAGTTTTTTGTGTTTAAAAAAAAATACATGAAAATGGCATTGTCCAATTTGCCGAAACAATAAGCGGCAGTGCCAGTAATGTCCGAGTCATACACCGTAACAGGAAGTCGGAGGAGGTCTGGATGTTTCTTTTTCAGATTACATTCCACACAGTATGATTAATATTAAAGGTCAAACTTACTTACCCATGTAGTAATATGTGAAGCACATGGTCATGAGGTGTTTGGCGGGAGCATAATCATCCACCTGGTGACATCTGTCAATCAATAAAATCTGGGTCACATGTGCGTCACACACATGCAAAAACACTGGCTGTGTCCGAAATCACCACCTATACCCTTAAATAAGCCACTATTTGAGGGGACAGCCATTTGTAGTGGCATCTGAAACCATACTGGACGTTATTGAGTGCACTCATTCAATCCCATAATGCACCGCAATAATGAGTGTACAACTGATGTACACTCAATGGCTAGAGAATACCCATAATGCACTGTGAGTGTTGTGCCGAATGAATTCCTGCAACTCGCCAGAAAAAGGCGACCGCAACTGAATCATCCATCCATCCATTTTCCAACCAGCTGGCCCTATGCGAGTACAGCGTAATATGATACCGGTATAAATTTCGATTTAATTGATTATTAAATTGTTTAATTAAGGTTTATACATGCTAGTTTCCATGACAGAGTCAAGATAAATGTTTTCATTACTACTGGAGCTGCCAGTTTGCCAAGTTTCAAATGATTATTAAACAGCAAGCACAAACAACGCAAAAGCGGCAGCCCTTCCGCCTCATTCAGTGTCCGAATTCACTCACTCATTTTCATTCACTCCTTCAAGGCGACTATATTAGTGGAGTACTGTAGGGGAATAGTGAATGAGGGTATAGGGGGCGACTTCGAACACAGAAACTGACTCGCCAGGAGTTCTCCAGAAAACTGAAGCAGCTCTCAGACGGTTTGGAGTGGCTTCCATGTAATGTCAAACATAAACCTTAGATATTATCGCTGTACTTACTCAAACAAAACAACAGCGAATGACTGCACCAGCCTGTAGAAAGTCTGTTCGCTCACACATTTGGAGTGGCAGCGCTGCAAACACAACGCACGGTTATCATCACAACAGTGTTTGTTTATGCATATGTATATTATTGCATGAGTTTTCTTGATCTTTCAGAAAGACTGTGTGATCTGTACATTGAGTCTATATGGACTGTGCTTGACGTTTATAGAGATATTGTGCATATTAGGAAAATGATGGCCGATATTTATTTTCAGATAACCAATAAACGGGCAATTATTTAAATAAAAGATTATTATAGTCTAAATAAATAAAATCAATGAAAAACCTAAAATGAATAATTTTAAAAGCAACAAATAAATTTAGGCATCACAAAAATGGATATTCAATTTAAGGTCTGTTACATTTAAGTTACATACAGTTTTGTGTTATTAAAGATTAATTTTAATATTGGCTGATGATAACCATTATGGTAATGCAATTGTGCATCCCTACTACGTTTTGGTCATTTTAACAGCCATGTAGTCAAGCCATTTTTACCACATTTCTCAAACAATGGGTGTGTAGTTCACACCATTATTGTGTTGCTTCATAAAATCCTATTTTGCTGAAAAATGTGTTGCTAAATAGGTTTGCAGTGCATTTGCAACATATTTTTTGCTATGTTTAGTATGATACAGCAAGAATAGGCTCTTTAGTCCGTTTTTTTGAGACAGTGCTACAGCACTCACACATAAGGTGTAAACAACGATGTACTAAAAACAGAAACGTTTTTCATTTTTATGTTTGTTTTTCAACACATTATTTATATTTTATTTTATTTCAGCTTTATTTTAATTATTGAAAAGGATTTTGAATAGTTTTAGGTTTACCTCTGGTGCAGAATGTGTGAAACAGGTCTAAACCATCCCCTAAAATGTCACCATAATCAATCCCAAAATTAAAAATGAATTTAGAAAAGAAGTCATGCAATGATTACTTTCATGATTAATTACAGTTGCGCCTCTCATACCTGTGCACTGACATATTTGGCGAACCACTCCCTGCCTTTCCCGTTCTCTCCAGTGCACAGCTCTCCAAAGTGAGCCTTCTCCTCCTGATCAAAGTCCTCCCTGAGAGAGGGGAAAAGAATAAAAGGAACCAGTGGGAGGAAGAGAAAGGCAAATGGGTAGGGAGAGCGAGAGAGTACTTGAAACAACAGGAACAAACGCATACACATGCATCAGTTGAAACTAGACTATAATTCACTGTGAAGTTAAACCTGTATGACTTCCTTACTTCCGTGGAGAACAAAAGTAGATTTTCAATACAACAAAAGTACACCGTGACAAGTGGCTGTCAAGCTCCAAAAAAGCCCCATAAAAGCAGTCTCATACACTATATTTTAAGCCTTCTAAAGCTAAACAATAGCTTTGACGGAGGAAAAGACTAAAATTTAAGAGCGTCTTATGAGTGGTGTTTTTTCTGATCTGGTGTGAATGAGATTTGCTGAAACTGCAGAAATTTTCAGTAGATAAAAACGTACATTTGGCCTGTTCGTCACAAAATTATCTTGTGGCCTCAGATAACTTAGGATATAGCAAGGCACGCAAGTACTTTTATGGTGCTTTTTTTTTTGTACTTTCTGGAGTTTGAAATCCACTGGTCACTGTAGTTATAATGAAAATAGTGGCATGAACATTCTGTGAAACATCTCTTTTTCTGTTCTTGGTATGAAGCATGTCTTTAAGCTTTAGTTTGTGAAGCAAATCACCTTCCATGGAAAAGCTTTGCCACATAGGTTTTCATGAATCCTCGTATCTCCGTCTCCTCCGCGTCCTCAGTACTGTGACTGGAGCAAGACGAGGACCGCCGCGTGCTCGACGGGTGTGATGGCGATTCTGTGCCCTCGTTCTCACTGTCGGCAGATTCGGTGGCATCACTATCGTCTTCTCTGTGGGACGTGTGTGTGGGGGCCATGGGCTCTGGAAGAAGGGGCTCCATGGTGACGTCGCTCGCAGGCTCAGGGACGAGAGGCTCGGATGAGAAAAAGTCCGCCCCACTGGAGGGAACGAGAACAGAGGGCGCTGTCCCTTCTGGGGGCGAGTCAAATTCTATGAGGTTGTTCACCACGGCCCCCTCCATGCTTTGTTATGGGGGTAATTCAGTCAGTCACTAGGTGAGATATGATGATGTCAGCTCAAAAACCCACAGATGGTACAGTCGTTTGTAGCTCCACAATTTCGTCACAGCAGGACCTAAAAAAATAACAATTTTAATGTTATAAACAAATAAAAAACTATTAAATCTATTACATTTCTTACAACTATATATATATATATATATATATATATATATACACACACACACAGGCTATTCAAAAGTTTGGGGTTTGCAAGATGTATGCTCTCCAAGGCTGCATGTATTTAATCAAAAATAAAAGCAGGATTTTGTGAAATATTATTACAATTTAAAGCAACTGAAATATTTTAGTGACATCTATTCCTGTGATGCAAAGCTGAATTTTCAGCATCATTACTCCAGTCTTCAGTGTCACATGATCCTCAAGAAATCATTATAATACGCTGATTTGGTGCTCAAGAAACATTTATATTTATTATCAATGAGGAAAATATTTAAATATTTTATCATAATTATTATTTTTTTAATAACAAATAGAATACAAAGTTCAAAAGAACAGGATTCATTTGAAATTAAAATTAAAATCTTTTGTAACATTATATAGGTCTTTATAACTTTTTAGCAATTTAATGCATCCCTGCAGAATAAAAGTTTTTTTTAAAAACTTACTGACACTAATCTTTTGAACAGCAGTGTATTTTATATTTGAATGTTTTTTTTATTTATTATATATAATTACATTATAAAAATACATACTAATATATATATGTATATATAATACATAAATAAATAATGTAAAAATATAAATATATATAAAAATTCAACTATTCAAAACATTTTCATGAAGTGTAACATGACGGTACGGGTACTTTAACATCCTCTTCAGTCATAAACTTCCTTGCAGCTGTGTTTATACAGACTGACCACAGCATGAGGCAACGCTGAGTCTGTCAGATCCTGTTAATATGATGTTAGATTATGAAATCCAATGCACAGAATCTCAGTGCAAACTCATGTGTTTCCATGTCCTGCTAATGTCTTTCACTCTCAGAAATATTCTCATGCAGACCAGTATATAAAAGATGCCCCATCAAATATGGTAATGCTTATTGTTTTGATATCATGGATAAAATTGAATGTACACAAGTACTTAATCTTGCCTCTGTGAAAATACCATCTGCTTCTCATACAACTGAAGACGAGTGACTGCCCCAACAGACGCTAATAGTTAGTGTTAAATTCAACGTGAATTGCCAATTGCAAACCACTCCTTAGCATGACATATTTCAGAATGAAACCAGATATAGGAAAAAAAAAAACTCCATTAGGAAGAGATTGGATCATGAATAGTAGTTATTTGGCCATTGGATAACATTATCCAGTGATAACCAGTGTGAACCAGCCTTAAGATGCAGTGGACCTTGCAACCATAGCTTTTCTAAACAGTGGCTTCAGGAAGTCAAAGTGAATGAAAACTGAATGAATTCTGCATAGAAGAGCAATCAATATATGCTATATACCCGCATTATTTTTACAAGGCCAGAAACTACATTCCGTTAGGTTTTGGAAAAAACCCTGAGAAAAGCAATAGCACTGAGAGGATTGGTTATGTAATGCAGAGCTGGAGGAGCGTGACTTGGCTGGCATTCGCGCTCACAAGTGCACACAAACACAACCACACAGTGACCAGAGTCAGAGACTGTGTTAACTGCGCCTGCTTTTTTTTTTTCACACTTATCTTTAAGAGGCACAAGGCGGAAAATAAACTGCATGTTGGCGTGAGCAGTATGAAGAAAACCTTATACCACAGTAAAGGTATATAATAGGCTATATCACAAAATATTTTAATTCTTCAAAAAATTCTTTATTTATTTCAAAAGCATGTGGTAGTTGGTAATCTAGCGAATTAAATACTAATACAAACCAATTTCTTTATAAAAAAAAAAGCCACCAAATGTAAAAATAATAAGAAAAATAAATACTGTACAATCACAATCCCTTAACTTACACGCTTCACGCAAGCATCTAGTGATTTTTTTTTTGGTTAAAGATTTGAGGCTTATATCTAAAGATACCAAACCTCTACACATTGCTGCTTCTCTTGAGCTTTATAAATCTCAGCATTCGAGGGTAAATGCACATGCTGCGATATCCCTTCCTCCCTGCACTGGAGCACTCCCCCCTCTTTCTACTCCATCCATCCATCCATGCAACAAAACACCCCTTCATCACGAGCCTCGAGGCTCAACGTAGAGGTGCTGCTGTCAGAGTGATGGGACACAGATGAGTTGGAGTGGGGGAGTGAGTGGGTCCACTGGTTTAAGAGACTCAATGGGTTAGGGTTACCAAAGCACTGCAGGGATATCGCGATAGTCAGCAGTGCAGACAGAAAGATAATTACATGGGCGATAAATGTCTCAGAGATACTGGGTTGGCTTGTGGGCAAGGTCAAGTCGGTCCAAAAAAACCCCCTAGAAAACTAGTGAGCTAGAACAGTCAAGGCCCAGATGTTACATTGAACATCAAATGGTGACCAGTACCAGAATTTATCACACACAAGCAAACAAAAATGTTTGTAAAAGTAAACATTTAAATATATTAAATTCCATTCAATTTCAAAAATGGTCTAGCATTCCCAGGCATTTATATAATAATATGTATAAAAATAATAATCTAGGCCTAAGTATATTACATGTAACAATAATATTAATTAATTAATTATTATTATTACTACTACAGTACTACTAGTAGTAATAATCATAATAATTGATATCACAATTAATAATAATAATAATAAATCACACAAAACACATTGCTTTCAGCACAAACTAGGTTTATCCTCGACGCAAGAAAAGTGAACCCTATTTAATGTATATTCTGGGTTGCATTTGATTATTTTTCCCAGCAGAATTTTGTTCTTTTTCTTACAGGATGAGGGGGAAGTCAGACATTGCCTAATCTGGGTAGCTTCTACCAAGGAACAGTATTTTGGCATAGATTCATCTGTTGATTAGATCCATAACCTTTGACAACAAAAGTTTTGGATAAGCTGAAAAGTCTGTTTATTTTGCCATCATATCTACGCACGATTAGATTTTATTATTTGCATTTGGCATTGTTTTTTTTCCTGCTGTCCCTGCTATCAGATCTGACCTGTATTCAACCCTTTGAGAACCACTGAATTAGATCACTTGTTTATTGCATTGCAAGCTAAATGCAAATATAGAGAGACTGATTTAGATTACAAGCTGGTATAGAACCAAAGAGTAAAACTGTTGTAGGGAAGAAAACAATTATTAACCATGCAGGATAGTGAGTGATAAAAGTTACCAGAGAAAACCCCCAAAAAACAAAACAAAACTAAAAAGACAAGACTTCGTCTGGATTTGAACAACATTCAAAAGCTTGCAGAAATCGGTTTCAGGAGCAGAAGGCTGAAATAGCGGTCTCTGATGTGAAAATAAGGCCACAGAGAGGTTAATTTGAGGCGGTTTCATTTGCATCATTATGCAACATGTCCTGCTATTTCCTCAAGGGAAACCTCACTCATGTCTGTCACAGCATCAGATGCTGTGAACTTAAGACTGTCATTCACGCACAGAGCTTGATCATCTAGCCTAGTCGCTGACTGATCCTGCACCATCAGACATAAACAACGTCTAAATGAATCAATGCTTCTAACCAGAGAGCATCAGATTCAATAAAAGTCACATACAATTACCCTTTTACTGAGACACTGCACAGACCACACAGCACAGAATGAAAATTGCTTCTAAAAGTGAGCTTTTCATCAATGGCCTGCACTTGAATAGGACAAGAAAAACGATCCTCGGCTTGGCTGGAAACAAGAGCACTCTTATCTCCGGCCACTTGAGTTTAAAAATATGTAGTCATGTTCATAAGGCCTGCAGTCAAGCATGGATGCCAGGTTTATCTGACTAATGCTTAATGGCAGAGAGACACACTTATGGTCGTGACTTTAAAAATGGGAAGGGGGGGAAATGCAGGTAATGAAATTCCTAACACTTTGGCTGATATTTATTATTTCACAACGACACATCTTAGTAGATTCATCTAAGCATAGATCAACCACTAAAACAGACAGAGACTTTATTCACAGCACACAAAGCAATTCACAACACACTGAAATACTATAGTGTCATCATACCTGCTAATGTAATTCCAGACAGTAAGCGGAAATTGAAATCTTAATAAAGTGAGAAGGAACTAGATTCCATGCTGTTGCAAGAAATCGCATGGATTTCTCCATTGAAAACAATGGCACTTCTGCTCCAGTGCTTTAGACCTTTTCTTTTAGTTTAGTGTCTTAAAATAGCACCTGTCAAAATACCAGCTTATCAAAAGACAACTCACAGGCTTCATCAGAAACATTTCCTACAGTCATAACGGCCCTATTTTTAGCCTCCACAATAAGTGCCTATTTTCATTAGCACTAATTTAATATCTCAAAATGCATAGCATGCAGCTCTGGTTGCTTGAAACACTTATGAAATAAAATAAGCAGTCACGTATTGATCTGAAACAGTGGTTGTGAGAATCATTTGGGCATTATGGCACACACATTATAAAAATGCTGTCTGAATAGGCAGCTCACTAAGTCGACATAGCCATGTTCTTTAAGATCATCATTCATACTTTCTTCATACCAGCACAACTCAGTTTACTCGTGAAAAATGAAACCTCCACCACTCCACCTCCTTATTGTAAACAACACTGTGCAATCATATGGCACTTTCATGCGGAAAGGAAAGCGACATTTTCTTGAAGTAATTAGCCTACGAAGAGCAGTCTTGTTCATTCTGTTACTAATTGCATTTATATAACGGCTCGCGCGTATGTACACTGGTTTCTGCCTGCAACGTATGAATGAATATCAATAATGAAAAAATACAATTTTATTGTAACATCATGTTCATTGAGGCTACAAACTTGATCGTAAAGGCACGATGATGGACATATCACATATGTTCCGAATGTTAGCGTCAAGTCCCCTGATAAAGTCTTGTTAGTAGATGACACTTACCCTGGATGTTCCAGCTGGAGCTTCGTCTTCCCAGCGCGTACGATATACAGGCTGCTCTGAAATACTCTAAGTGCGCGCATGCGCGACAATCAGTAACGAATGGGGGAACCCAGTGACGTAGCCATGATGACACGTGACTGCACACTGCGCATTTTTTACAGTTCACGTTATATTGTCAGTTCAGCATTTTTGTGCGTGTATTTCAGAAAGCCTATATAGAAACTTTGGAGTGTCAGTCAAAAATGTGCATACACCTGCTCTTTCGTTATTTTTACATAAAAACGATTAAATAATTAATACGAAAACGCTTATACAATTAAAAATAAAATACAGTAAATCATAATATTACTACATTTATTAAGTGTATATATGTATATTATAAACATTAAAATGTAAAAAATGTGATATTTAATTTGTAAATAGTAATATAAATTTTACTTTATGATTAAGCAGTCTATCTTGACGTTTTTGTTACTTGATTTCATTATGTATGCATTTCACTAATGTATTGTTATAGCCTATTTCCATCTAAATGAAAGAACAGTTTTGTACATTCATTTTATTTTCACATTCAAACTATTACACACATCCATGAAGTATGCAATTTCTAACCATGTAGGATACTGATACTTTTTTTATGGTTGATACCAATATCCAGATTTGGGCTAGATTTGAGAAACATTGAAATGCTTGTAGAAATCTATATCAATTGCAAACGTTTTCTCTGGGAACAATTGCACTGCATGGAGACAAAATCATTTATGCACACTGTACTGCACTATGTTTATTGGTGTAAAAACAAATTAGGCTGTGTGGAGTGCAGCAAGTTTCTTAGGTAATTCAACAGTGAAAAAGAGCAGCTTGCCCATCTTCAGACCCTGTCCCTCAGTTTGCTGCAATCCTAGGTTCATGTATTTATTAGACTGGTCGTATACAGGCCAATTCACCAGATTGGGCCCATTTGGTGAGCTGTAGAAATAAAATATTAATTTAATGAACAAAGGATCATCAGTAACAGATCCTAATACTCTAATGTACTCACCCAGTACGAATGAAGTTAGCCCAGTATCTCATTACAGTTCTGCATAGTTGGTTTTCCTCCTCACTGAGTGCTCCTGTGGATGATGAAGAGTTGATATCCACAACCCCAATCGCACTTTATCATAACCATTTTCACTTTTGTTGCTATCATTTGCCGTTTCAAACCCCTGCCATAATACTTGTCCAATATAATAATAATAATAATAATAATAATAAACCTGGGCAAACAAGTTCTTAGATCTGCTTACCTTCAGTTTTGACATGGCCATCCCAAAAGCAGGCCCCAAACACAAATCCAACATCATCAGCATGGTCAGCCTTCACAAAGCTGGGTCTGATATCTTTAAATATACTGGGCCGGTGCTGAAACTCATACATATACACAGGGACTCCAGCATCTGTGAAGTTATAACATAGGGTGTTGGCTAATTATAAAGCCAACCAACAATGAAACGAAATTTTGCCAGTAACATTGCAACCAACCTCTGTGGTAAGACGCAACCGTGATGGAGGGTATCACAATAAAAACATCCCCCATCATCTCAGTAAATGCATCGCGAATGTCCTCAGGAGTTTTAGCATCTTTTAAGTATTCTTCTACAATGAATTCATTGACTCCTGATGTCTATGACGACAGAGAGAAAGCGATTTTACAGTCTTCTGAATGGTATTTTGTACTATGTCCACTAGAGTGAGACAAATACTAACAAATTAGCCAGACTGAGTTAATCCAAATAAATGCATTTGCATATTTTAGCTACAGGTAAATCACTAGAAATAATCTAAAAAGGAAGAATTTGTTGAGCTTTACACCAGCTTTGTTGACCATGTCCAAAATTGCTTTCACTGATTTTGTGTCCATCCCTTTAACCCATTCCTCTGAGACCAAGGTCTGAAATAATAATAATAAAAAAAATGAGCACATCCTGTTCAGCACCGTGTATTGTTTGTGTGTTTCCTATTTCATAATAGTCATAAAGGGTCATTGACCATTTGTTTCATTGCACTATTCCATACAAAAATATTATGATACTTACCTGAGCGAGCATCCATCCAAATTCATGGTTTGTTGTTCCAACAAGAATTGGAACTTTCTGAAAGTCTTTGCTCTTTAGTATCTCCTCTGCTGGAGCTTTGAGAAAGACCCCATCAACTGTCGCTCCAGGGAAAATGTGTTTCTAGGGAAATCACTTGGTCTAAGAAATTAATTAATTCTCTCTTCAATCTGTATATTTATGAAGTCTATCACTAATAGATCTTAGCAGGGTGAAATACTGGAAAGCATCTTCAAATTCTCTGCTCCTACCTTTTTAGTTGCATTTATGATCTGTTCCTCGGTCAGTTCTTTTATGCATTTGACCAGCACTTCAGAAGAGCTGAAGTCACACTCAGTAACATTTGCTACCACCTGGTCAAACAGATTACAGACAATCAGCTTTCTTCTAAACATTTAAAATATATAAATTATCCAACATAATGTAATTTCAATATGTATTTTCAACTGATCCAGTTAACAAAAATATATTCCAAGAACATATTGCTAATGTTCCCATTAAGTTATGAAAACGTTATTTCTCGATGTTCTCTGAATGTATGTAACGTTATGTGAACATTCCATCGTATCATTTTGAAACATTATGGAAATGTTAATTTTGAATGTTCTTTGAACGTTCTGAAAGAGTATCACTTAAAAAGAATTGGACAGACGAACAAAAATTCCATGACCAATATAAAGGCTATGTTTTTGTGCTAACGGTTTGAGAACATTATTAAAGACCAGATAACTTTGAACGAATATTGTATTAATGTTTGTTCATAACTTTTTTTGATGTATTTATGCATTGTTTACGTGTCTGAAACCAAATTGCCTTCAGGGAAATAAAAACAAACTAAACTGAACTGAACTTAACAAGGCTCAAACATTTTTTATATCTGACATAATTACAGATTCCCTTAAAGTGATAATTCACCCAAAAATGAAAATTCTGTCATCATTTACTCACTTGTTCCAAACCTTATGAGTTTCTTTCTTTTGCTGAACACAAAAGAAGATATTCTGAAGAATGTTGGTTACCAAACAGTTGATGGACCCTATTGACTCCCATAGTATTTTTCACCCCCATAGCCATAAGGCCCATCAACTGTTTGGTATATTCTTCAAAATATCGTCTTTTGTGTTCAGCAGAAGAAAGAAATTCATACAGGTTTGGAACAACTTGAGGGCGAGTAAGTGATGACAGGATTACATTTTTGGGTGAACTATCCCTTTAAGGAACTATTGAGCAGTAAACACTGATTGTTGTATTTAGGTTAAATACCTTGGCAAACATCAATGGGTGTTTGATGGAGTAACCCGTCGTGGTTGCTACTCCACTCTGAAAGATGGCTCTGTGAAACAGACCCTTGGTCATGGGTGACAATGTCTAAAAGTCCACAAGAATACATCTTTAGAATACATTTAACCCTTGCATTGAACTTTACAAAGAATCTATTGTTGGGTAATATCTTATATTGATTTAACAACTTGTCTTAACATTCACATTTCCAAGTGGGGCCCCGAGGAAGTAGCCTGGTCCTATAGACTCTTTTACATTCCATTTGTACTGAAGGAAAATCAAAATTGAGCGGAAGTACGTAGGAGGGCGGAGCCAGACTACCGAGGAAGCCCACAGGACCCCAAAGAACTTACTTACCATTTTATTCTGCTTTCTAAACACTGGTCAGAAATCATAAGATTAACAACAATATACCCAGCAGGTACATACTTAAAAATAGGCAACAGTGAACTGTGAAAGATAATGTTGCATTACAAAAATTGACTGACTAGAAAAGAGGCACTGATTCCTCCTGCAGACTCTCCTGCTATGGTGACAGACTGGGGGTCTCCTCCAAAACCCTCAATGTTTTGCTGCACCCACTGTAAAGCTGCAATCTGGTCTAGGAAGCCCCAGTTTCCTTGTGCAAGCTTATCACCTGTGCTAAAACCAGAAGCATTTGATTATAACCCACCCAGCAGAATCAGTGTCTTCAGTAAGCTTAAAAAAATCTTAAAGTCATTCTTAAAGAGACACTTTTATCCATAAATGAATACCTGAAGTATCCTAACATTCCAAGTCGGTACTGAATGACAACCACAACTATGTTCTCATAGGCCGCCAATGGGGATCCGTCATACATGGCAGCTCCGCTAAAGACCAGGGCTCCTCCATGAATCCAAACCATTACCTGTTGGTTTGCATACGTTAATTTTTTCAGAAGGGAATAGGAAAATTATAAATAAAGCATAAGAAAGTTCTACTGTGAAATCACAAGTCTAGATGAGAGTAGCCATAATTCAGTACTCACTGGATGTTTTTCTGATTCTAATCTTTGAGAAGGAGTGTAAACGTCAAGATACAAACAGTCTTCTGAGACTCCTGTGGTGGTGAAATTCAACTTCATGGCCTTTGCTACCAAAGGCACAATATCTGGGTTTTGAAGGCACCTACAATGCAGCAAGAGAAGATAATTGGCAGGGTAAAAGGAAATCTGAGCTGTGAAACGGTTTATATAACTTTAATATAGTGCAGCGGTCGGCAACCTATGACTCGCGGAGGGATAAACACAGAAGTGCGCACCTCCGGCTGCGTTAATGTGTTGTATGATCTGTTAGAATCTCACTGTTTAATAGTATTTATAGATCCTCCTAATTTAATAAATCAGGCTGTGTGACTATGAGGAAAAATTACCTTAAAAATGTACATCCGCACGCAAGTTCAGGGGATTTTATTTAAATGAAATACATACATATCTTTAGCTATTGTCATGTGCCTGTGATTATCCCTCCCCGTTTCAATGTTGACACGTGTCTTGTCGACCCCAGATATAGTGGTAAATAAGAAATTTTTATATAACTGTAGTCCATTACTGAATACAAATTACGTGATGAAAGTTGTATTTACTAACGTAGTCTATTACATTATACATTAAATCGGACTACTTTTAGATTACTTTTGATCTAACTCGTTTGTCACTTATATAGCCTAGTACAGATATATGGCATATCTGTTTTCAGTTATTGTTATGATGACTATATAGCAGTACTCACATGGGAGGGTGCTGAGTGGCATTTCTTATGCCTTCCCATCCCTGTACAGGATTAGGTGCAGCCAGGCGAAGAGGACCAACAGGTGGCTGTGCAAAAGGAATCCCCAAATATTGCTCCACCACCTTTTCGGAACCTTTAACCTTCATATATTGCCCACGGACACTGCCATGCTTCAGAATGACCACCGGCCCAGAGTCTGCACACACGCAAACAGAAATCTGACATAAACACACATTCTTTAATTTAGTTAAATAAATATTATTTCAATGTATAATTTCCAATTTTATTTAAAAAGCAATATAATAAGATGAAATACTTGCCTGTCTGTACAGGGGTTGTCCAAACAGGGGCCAGGGTCAAGCACAGGAAGAGCAAACCTGCTTTCATCATAGCTGTTCTTTTGTTAAATCCTCAAGCCTGACTCAAGCCTCTGGCTAATGAAGACCTCACAAAACAGGCTCAGTTACAAAATACTGCCCTTTAACCGGTTCCCCCCTAAAAACAAATCAACTGTTACCTGTGTACACACTGAACTGAGGAGAAAAAAAAAATCAATTCCCTGTAAATAATGACTAGTTAAGAATTTGTATGTCACAAACTTCCTGTTACGTTTACACGACAACGATATGCTTAAAACGGAGAAGTTTTTCCTTTGAGTTTTCCGCGTACAGGTGACACCTTTGTCAAAACGATCCCCATTCACACGGATCCACGAAAAAACAACAACCCTGTGTTCTGCTTCTGCTGCCAGGCCATTAGATGGCGATGAATAGACTGAACACGTAATACGCATTGCCATCATCTTCAGAGATTCCCGTTATTGTTGTTTACACAGAGACCGTTTTCAAAAACTTTGCTTTTTTAGGAACCCAAAACACCATTGTCGTGTAAACGAACGGCCAAAACGCATACAACGTTTTACGTTTTTAGTTGAAACCGGTGTCGTGCAAACAGCCCCTTACAAAGGCTTTATTATGGATATCTAGTTAGGCCTACCTGTTTTCATTTGTTCGAGTTTCCGCTCCTTGTTTGTTATAAGTCATCACCTGTTTCTCATTTGAGTTCAATCACCTTGTGAATTTAAGTTCCTCCTTTTCATTCAGTTATGTCTGGTATTGTTCTTGTGTTTGTGTGCAACATGACGTTACGTTGCCTTCCAGGTAGGCTACCTGAGTTTGTTTATTGAAACCTGTTTTTCATCATCTTCATCTGGACCAGATCGTGACAATGTCTCTCATGATGTGTTTGTTTTTGTTTGAATAAAGATGTCTAAAAATATTAAATGTATGAGTAAAGTGAACCAAACATATCAAATGAATCAACATATCAAAGAAAAGTCACATTGACACCTAATCAAACATTCACCCATATGGATAATTTACTTGCCACTACAGTAAATATTCTGTCAAAATCTTTATGCAGATAGTAAAAAAGTGTCAGAGGCTCAGATTCTTCACAGGTAAAGATTAATAAGTCTTATGCTGGTTTTATTGAACAAAGCTTCCAGGAAAGCTAAAAGCTGTTTCCAGTGACATTCTCTTAGTCGGTTTCTTTTTTCTCTTCTTTTTTTTCTAAACAGTTGTTTGACTAGCTTAACGGTCCAAGGTCTGGGTTGGTAACCTCTATGGTTAAAGACTGCAAGTTCAAGCTCGAGAGGCATTGGTCTACTACAGGGGAGGTATCGAGAGCTCATTCCTACTTAGGGATGAACTGGTTATGAAGTTTCCGTGAAAATCAAACCGATGGTATGGTGTAAATTTTAACCAGCCAAAGTGCATTCTAAAAATGTCAACATTTCAGTTAATAAGGTATCTAGAATTATTCAAGAAAACGGATAGAATACCTGTATCATTTGTCATTTTGACTCATCCCTTTTCTTAAAAATTGTTTAAAGGCTAAAATGTGAGGTTTATCTACCTTTCTTGTCAAAATGTATTTGAACATGTAATGCATGTTACGATGTAAGTCACTTAACCAACATTTTATGTTAATTTAAAATCCGTTCATTGTTGCTATTGTTATTAGTTTAATGTTTTTGCAAACCAGCAGTGCATAGTGCTATTTATTTTATTTGTTGGTTTGATTTCATTGTGTGCACCGTTACGAAAAACAAGTATAGGCCTACTTCAAGTTCATTTTATTAAGTAAATTATCGTACATTATGGTTTTTTTCCCCCCATTATTGATCGTACATCGTACAGAGGTCAAAATTATCGTACAAATACGATAATTATCGTACGTCTGGCAACACTGACCGGCGCCCTATACTGTACAGGAGTTAATCTGCGCTTCCTTCAGCCTGAGGCTTATTATTTCACCTTTGGTGTGAAAGGGTCTTTACATTTGCCCAAAAATAGAACTTTTTTGTTATAAAAATGTAACGCAAAAGTACTGAAACACATTACTTTTCCAAGAAAGTAACTAATTGACGCAATTAGTTACTTTTTAAGGGAGTAACGCAATATTGTAATGCACTACTTTCCCCAACACTGCTTTTGAGTATACTTTAAGTGTAACAGCAGGAAACTTTGAGCACACAACCACGTTTCTCATTTGTACTGCATCTGAACTACAAGTGAACTTATGAGTAAAGTAGTTTACTATTTTAATACTTGTAGCACATTTTTTAGTTTATAAAAGTACATGAAGTACACAAAGTTCTAGTTTAGGAGTTTTATTCTACAAGTAGGCTATACTTATACATACTCTTACATATAGTTTACTATTTATATATTATTTTTGCACTTTAAGTATACTATGTTCCTATTTAGTATAAAATATTGAAATATGTAGGTTTATAAGACAGGATGTAAAACTATGTAAAAAAAAGTGATTATAGGCTACTCAATCAGAAGGTTAAACAAGCCAAGTATACTTTGAATACTTAATTATACTTAAGTATATCTCGATCAAAAGATTGAGTACACGTACAGGCCGAATATACTAGACCTTTCTGTCAGTGTAAGTCAAGTATACTTAAGTTCAATTTTACTTTCTTATTTTTAGTTTACAAGTAGTATACTAATAGCACACTTGAATAAACATCTTTTTTGTAAGGGTATCAGTACTTTTTGAATATGTCCATCACATTTAACATCACCGTGATAACCATGATCATTTTGGTCACTAATGTGATATACAATTATTCTCTAGTCCTACTCCTCCATTCTAAAAAACAAAACAACAAGAAGTGATTACAAAATGACAAAGAAGGAAAAATGTGGCTGCAGCTTTTGAAAATACTCTTAATTGTCATGTTTTTTCAAAGCTACAATAAAACCAAAAGGAGGTTTTCATAACGATGCCATTTATATAAGAACCATATTATGCTGCCTTAAGAATCTTGAAGCAAACAATTCTTAAAATATTTTTTTCTTAGTGTGAAGAATACTGTATAATCTGAAGAATCTTTTTTCAATAAGCTATAAACAATGTTTTGAGCAAAAATTCATAGATATTAAACGGCCTTCGTGGAGTACACACTGTTTATTATTTTGTCAAATAATTCATTTTAAATAAATTTTTATTTTATTTGTCTTTATTTTGTCATTCTACATGACTGTCTTTTGTTGAGTGGGTTTGTAATGAATCTGCTGTGGACATGGCTACTTTACAGGAAAGTAAATTCGTTTATTTTCATTTCTAAATGTTTAATGTAAATGTAAATTCTAAATGTAAATGTAAAATGGTTTTAATTTGAGGTATGCATGGGTTTGACTATGTCCAGCATTCATTTATTGCTAACAATTTTTCTTAAAACCACTGTATATCCTTCTATAGAGGCAGAGCGCACTCTAGTGGCTTCATCTTGCTCGTCCTGATTTTCCATTCTTTGTTGTTCCTGGAACAGCACCCCTGTCCAAAAAAGTAATCCTAACCATATCCCTACCCCTGAACATAAACCTACCCATAAGTTATCCCTAAAACGAGAGGGAAATGATAGGTGAATAACACGGACGTAGAAGCACCTAACCCTGGTTGTAAGCCTAACTTGACATATCCTATACACTTGTCATTAAAATCTGATTGTTTGATTGGAATGTTGTTCCAGGATCAACAAAGAAGTGTTTGTGTTCAATGTCTCCTGCTTTAATTTATTATATGTCATCATTTATTGTCATTATTGTCAGTGTGGAATCCTTTTCTATGTCTTGATTTCATCATGTTTAATCATCAAAGACAAGATGAACAATGTTCCTCCATTATCAAGATTAACAAAACCAGCATTGATCTTATTGATAGCCTATTAATAGTCCTTATAACAAATCTTAATAAATCATGACACAACACAGAAATGCAGGGTCAGGGTGGTGTTTTTTTGTGGCTTGTAATTATGGTTGCTCCACAACTTTTAGGTTAGCTGTTGCATATGACACGGTTCATGTACTTGTCTTATGTTGGTCTGCGAGGAATGTGTCTATTAAGTCATCTCACTACAACCATGGTGGCCTCTACTGTGAAGGATAAGATACGTTTTTTTGTTGGTCACTAGATGGAAGCAGTGAGTTTTTGAGGAGGCCACAGTGTCAGCATATGTGCTGCCAGCACCATTCTCACTTTTTTGGTAATTATACCAGGAATGACAGCTATAATTGTATGACTTTTTGTATTTCAGTAACTACCACTGAACATTTGACATGGAAATTCTAGTCACGAAGTAGACAAGTAGAATGGAATAGTATTTTTGATCCCTGTGGGGGAATTGCAAAAGAAGGCAATAAACAATAAAAATAATCAAAAATATGAAGTGTTCAGATTATACAATAGACAAGGCAAAATAAAAAAAACCTAAATAAAAATAAAAATGAAATTTTAAGGCAAAATATGTATTATCTTAATCTAAGAAATTACAACAAAGGCATAATAATAACACTAATAATATAACAATGTTTTATTATTATTTAATATCATTATTGATAATAATATAAATTCAATAATAATATTATTCAATTTATGTTAATATATGTAATAGTAATACTTATATAATAATTAGTCATATTCATAATAATAATAATATCATGAATAGGCCTATATGAGCATAGCCTATATTTTATAATACTAACAATTTAAGAACAATATTTAATTTATTATAATATTTTTTATAAAAATTCAATAATATTATTATTACATTTGTTATAAAATATTTTATAAAAACATTATAAAAATATATTATAAAATATCTATTAGGCCTATATATTTTTTTATGAATAAAATAAATAAAAACAATGATGATAAATTGTTATAATAATAGAAGGAATTATTATGTATAATTATGATAGTATTATGAACAATATATTATAATAAATTCATCATCATTATTATTATGAATATATAATCGTTTATAGAAGTAATACACAATTATAATAATTACTGTTGTTATTAAAATGAGTAGTTGTAATAACTTTATTATATTTTGGATAGCCCATTTAAAATTTTCCGTACATGCTCTTTGCTCATAATAACTAAGAAAATTGTTTTGCATGCAAACGACACGAGGCATACATTTCATGCCTTGCATTGATGGGGATCGAGGGTTGCTTGAGAGCGCGGGCGCAGTGAGGAGCGTGCGGCATGGCATCATACGCAAGGGGCGTGACGGAGGCGTGTCATAACATTACAGCGCCACTGTTTCATGTGTCGATCGATCGAGCCCCGTTGAGAACTGCGCTGTCTCTGTGCTTCACCGGAGTAGACATAAACAAATCATTAAAAGCTACAGGTTTAGTTTTCTCCAGCAAGCGTATGCGCTGTCAGGGCTACACCGGCAGAGTTTGTTTCGGCTAACGAAGAGGATAGATCGCGAATCTGGGAAGACGTTGAAAAGTAACTAAGGCTCACTCGGCCACAGGTAGCTCTTTCAGCTCTGAATATCAAAGTACAGGTCATGCGGGTGTCTCCGGCAGGGCAGAGAGCTGTGATCCAGTGCTGCTGTTACTGCTAGTCTCCCCGGTGGACTGATCGCTTTTGCCGCAAGCTGAGCAGGAACGACGGAATAAGCATGTCTCGAAGAAAGCAGAGCAAACCCCGGCAGATCAAACGTAAGCGTTTAAAGTTTCACTAGTACCAGTGCTGTTGTTGTGAACGGTGACTCATTGTAAAAAAGTGTGTGACATTATTCATATTATGACGGGATATCATTGGTTTTTTTGAGCGCAGCTCAACAATTTCGTGGAAACTGACAAGATATTTCTATAACACGAGACGAATGGTAGCCTACACTTCAGATGTGTGGCCGGTCTGTTCAAATAATCCTTGTGTTTTAATGGTTTCAAGACTGTAGAAAATTAGAAATAGCTATTTAGTTACAATTGCCATAGTAACCCTAGTAGCTTTTAAGACGCTCAGCTCTTTTTGTAAAAGCGCACGGCACGTGAACGGCGCTGAACAAACTCGCGCTTAATTTTTCAAACCCAGTCGAGATAATTGTGTTTAAATCCGTTTTATTTTACTTTTTCATTTGTCAAAGTGCTTTCGTCTGCTCCAACCGAAGTGTAACCGTGGCTTCCTGTTTAATACTGTTGTGGAAACGTCACTGTTCTCTGAAAAAGACGATATGAGTTCAGATAAACAGTGATCCGATCCCAGTCGAGATAAGGATTAAAATTGGATCTTTTATTTGTTTTCTGTCTGTGGCTGCAACGACGCTGCTGTTGCATTTTCCTTCGGCTTTTCAGTTCTCTTTCCAGAGATGAGACGTCAGATAGCGCGCCCAGCTGATCTCTCCACATGATAGTGGTTTACAATTGGATCTTTTTTTTTCATCTATCCATTTTAACCCTAATGTTCAGGCACACATTAATTGGACTTAAAATGGAATTTTTATGATTGAATGCAAGATATTATATTATTTGCACTTCTTCATGTTGCTCCAAACCTGTGACTTTCTTTTTATTGTGGAACATAAAATGATACATTTTGAAGAATATCTTGGTTGCTCTTTTCCATACAATGACAATGAATGGTGGCTGAAGATGTAAAGCCTCCAGAACGACCCAAAATGATCCTAAAAGCAATTTATGTGACTCAAGCTGAATATTCAATATAAACTGTTGTCACTTCCCTGTGAAAAGTAGCAATGTTTGAGTATGAAATCGTTAATACTCATCATGAAACCAATCAGAATGATTTGTTCATGAATCAAACTGATTCGACTGCTGAGTATAGCTGGCTCATTGATCCGTTTAACAGCTCACTGGAGGGGAATATTAATAGGGAATAACAACTGTTTCTCACACAAAGCAATAATTAGGGCTTAAGACTTGGAATATAGTGTGCTAGTCTTTTATTATATTTTTAATATGATTGTAACATCCTTTTTGAGGCTTGACATCTTCAGTCACCATTCATTGTGATTAGAAAAGAGCAAACAGGAGATTTTTTTTTGACATCCACTGGTGAAGGAAAGTCATAAAGGTTTGGAACAACATGAGGGTGACCAACGTTTTTGGTCAAAGTAACCTTTAACATTTTGTGGTCAATAAAATCATAAGGTAAAAAATCAAATTCATTGACCCCTGCCTCTCCCTCTCGTTCTCTGAAAAGAACCAACAGTGCTGAAAAGTCGTTTTGCTCTGGTGCCAGGCGCTGTTTCAGTTCTTCATCCAGAAGAGATGCTTTCAGGCGATAAGCACAGTAGCAATATCTTGGAGGTTGAGTTTGAAAGGGCTGCTCAAAAAAAAAAAATATTAATGCGATTCAAAGGCAGAAAGCGACTCTTGAATAGGAAAGAAAAAATGGTCTGATAAGGCAACATTAGCATATACCACTGAGTGTAAACGGCCGGTATCAAGGTTTGTTTAAGTGACTGGAGAGTTATACGAGCACGTTGGCCAGTGACAATGCCAGTGACCTGCTGACCCATGAAGTCGCTCCCTTAATTGAGATGTCTTATCTGATATATAAAGCTATCTCTGGTTGGTTTCCGGAGAACTCATATTCCTACCTAGAGGCAGCTGCGAATGGTGGAACCAGCTTTACTACTTCAAGCCAGTCGTAGCTGATGTTTTGAACAATTCCTTATCTAGATTTCATATCTGGTGGCTTTTAAAGTACACTTCGCCAACTCCACGAGTCCCCCATTGACGTCTCATTAGACTAATGATGAAGATGGTGGGAAAGTATCTCAGATTTGGCTGGAGATTTCCCTAAAGGTGAGTTCCCCCACCACGAAACTCTGGAACGCATGTGAACATCCCATCATCCCTCTTATCTTACCTTTTTTGCATATGTAAACGTCAAGACGATGGCGTATAATATAATAAATGCGCGATTGCATTGTTTTGTTACACTCTTACTGGAAGGATTACAATCCCGGCCCCTCTAAAAGAAGGTATCCGGTATCATGGAAGTCTATGTTGAGAGGAAATATTTTTGTGTGTCTTTTGTGCGTCACTCTCCCAATGGTAAAGATCGTGCTGATAGATTATCCATCCCTCCCTGATGGCGAGATTAGCTTGCGGCCTAGCGGGGCCACATCCCAGGGCTTATATTTTGGCAGTTGAGATGGGAGACAAGATAGGTGAGACGGCGATCTCTGTGGAGATAGAGCCAACGTCGAGGGGGGTTGGGGGAAATTGGGATTATAATTACATTTGGCTGAAGCATTCTCATCTTTGTCATGTTTGTGTTGTTGTTTGGGACTGGCTGGGTGTATCTCTAGATAAGTTTAAAAAAAGAGAGAGGAGAAAAGCAGATAAGGGGAGAGTAGGATGGCAGGGCTGATAAGGGCTGGGGGAGAGAGGCAGGAATACAGAAATGGTAGACGGGTGTACGCTGCGTTTTAAAAGCAGCTGCCTCAGTTAGATGGCAGGGGCCGATAAGAGAGCCGTTGAGATGATTGGGAGATAACAGAGGAGATTCTCACAGATAGCAGCCGAGTGACATCATTCAAACGGCTCAGAGGTCGGCGTGAATTATTCATGAGCTCCCAGAATTTGGCGTCAGCGGCCGGAGGATGTTTGAGAAGCTGGGGCCAGACAATGCACTTGTTTGAGTTACCACCTCCTGTACCTTGGGCTTGCACTTTTGAAAGTGTGGACAACTGATGGGATCTCTTCCTGTTTTTGTTGAAAGCATTCTCAGAGCTTTCGCTGCTGTCAGGTTCAGCGTCTCGGGGTCATTTGACCCCAGGGCTAGTTTAATGCTCAGCCCAAAAATATTGAAAAGAATGAGAGATCACAGGCTTTCGCTCACATATTTTCACACATACGCACACACGCAGTTGCGTCGTGGTGGTTTTGCTTGTGTGTTTTCCTTCTTTGTTCTGCTTTTAGCTCGATGTGAACTTTTGATAAAGCCTGGGGCCTGATCTCCGGTACAGATAGAGATCGCCAAGTGTGATAAGAGTTGTTATCAGCACAGAGCAGGCAGGAGCTGAGGCTTTGCTGCAATAACAAAGCTACACGTAAGAACAGCAGGGCCCCGGACCCTGGCAATCAGTTCCAGCCTTAATGTGATTAATGTTGTTGTATAATTAGATGATAGGTGTGAATGCATTTTTTCCCCCCTTTAGTTACTCCCCACCCTCTCTCGGTTCCCACACTTGTGTTTTCTCCTAACAACCATTGTAGTTGATTAATTTAATTAAAACTAATTCCACATATTACTCACTGTAGATCTTGTGTTAGATAGCATTGAGATGCAGTTTTTTTTTTTTTTTGTTCATCGATGTTAATCTGTGTGGGGTGCGTTTTGGTGAAAAACAGTGAAAAAAAAAAAAGTATTCAGCGCTAGGCCTTGCGAAAGGAAACAAGAATGTGGCGTCAGCAGTATGGCTGAAATGTTGATTTGCAGTGAGATATTAGATACTGAGTGATAGTGGGTGCAGTGAACACTGTGAGAAAGTCATAAAGTTTTTATAATGAGTTGCAAAGCCAAGGACGACTTTACTGAATTTGATAAAATATGATAATCAATGTTTCTGGTATCTGATAATATTTAAAGCAAGGTTAAGGTCTTCAAAGTCCAGCTTTTAATGATTATTGTTTAATAATGCATCTTGTTTCTAACTGTGCTTATTGGTATTTATTATGGTAGAATGTAGGCTATACTAAGCCAATTATTTATATTTATAATGTCTGACACTATTTATTTATGTATTCCAAAATGTATTCCTAAAATTTTCAGCATCATTACTCCAGTCTTCAGTGTCACATGATCCTTCAGAAATCATTCTAATATGCTCATTTGGTGCGCAAGAAACATTTCTTATTTTTAAGAAATGGCATAAAGACTTAATGTTATTGCACAAGAATTTGTTTCTGATTAATGATTCTTACAGATTACTCTAATGTTTTATGTTAGTATATGATGCTGTGTATCTAGGTTGACCACACTCTTGTAAGCCGATAGACATAATCTGTTGATGTAAGGATTTTTATGTATCTCTGTGTTGTTTTCTGCAGACACAGATCTCACTCAATCATCAACTTGCTGAAAGCTCAAATTTTTATCTAAAACCCAAGTCCTTAAATAATATACCTTTTTTCAATATAGAAAATGGTGTATTTATTCTAAAGCTAATTCTATAGCTAATTTGTTCTATTATATCTTTCTCTACTTATTTATTAGAGTTTTGTGTAGTATGTTGATTAATACAGCTGGGTGATGTTCTGATTGGTTCAGCCCATGAGCTCTCCTGATTGGACGAGAGAGCTCGCAATATGTGGGCTGAAAGTGATGTCAAAAAGCTGTAACTGTAGATTAGAATTTACTGTTTAGGAAGTGTCTGTTGGTTGCCACAGTGAAAGGAAAAGCTTTTAGGTGTTTTGATGAATTATTGCTCTTTCCTAATGTTTACTCCAGAGGAAGTCGAGTGAGTTATGATAACTGATCCCTCATTGACCCATTAGCACTCTTAAATCCTCACTTCTTTTGTTATGTAGGCTCATAAAAAACGTAGAAAAGAAAATAAATACTAAAGTTTCATCTAAGATGATTGTGTAAAGCACAAACTGAACCTCCCAGCGAGTCATAAACCCCTATTTTGTCTTTTATACAATCTAATATTTGCAAGTGCAACAGAACAACTATCAAGCCAACCACATTTTTTATTTTATTTACGTAGTTTATATTATGTAAATATATGTAAATGACACTTGATGTCAATGATGTCACCTTATACAGTGCTGTCGGAGTTCCAGCACTCAGTATGCCATCTTTCTTATAGCAGCACAACTCAAAAAGACGCCATAAAAGTTGTGAATCACCCCCTCAACCCCACCAACCACAGCCCTGCTAAATGTAGAGACAAGCATAAAGTCTTAAACAAAGCTGCAGTTGCATGTGATTGTGGAGCGGTGGATGAGAATAAAATATTAATGTGTTATTAAGGATCCCGTAGCCTCTGGCCCCAATGCAATTAAAAACAAGATGGGAACAGGGCAGTAATCTTTTAATGCACTGTTATCACATCGCATCTTATGAAGAGGACTTATTTTTATGTGCCGTTTTGATAGGAATGGCGGAGGTGAGATTTGCCATCGCAGGAGGGAGATATATTTTTTTTCTCCAGAAGCTTGGTGTAATAGAGTTTTCTGTGCTTTTTGGTTGGAGTTAATGAGTTGCGTCTTAAGGAGAATGGAGATATGATAATTTGTCCGATGTGGAGGAGCCATATTTGATGTGGATCACGGCTAACAGGGTTGATTAGATTGACTGATTTCCACGCTGAGGTTTGATGTCATGTTCTTTTATTTGATGTGCTTAATTGGCATGGTAGGGGGTGTGGGCCATCAATTTGATGTAGTGCTAAGGACGTAAAGTTCAAGAGTGACACTATTCACTCCTTTAGAAGGATCGGTGCACATATCTCAAGGGGTGCTTTATGCAAACATTTCATCTGGGTGTATTTGTCTGAACCATAAGGCCGTAGATTACATCTACTGGTCACATCCCGATGGCATTCAGGTGAGTTTCTGTGTCAGAGTGTAAAATATACACTCTGGGACAGAAACAGTTCTCACTGGCTTGCTTGTTATGGCTGCCAAGAGCCGAATCTTTTGCTAAGTGTAATCAAATGCACAAGGCCAGGTTTTTTTTACTATTTATAAAATGTTTGTGCTTCATTTTACACAACGTAGCACCGCAGACTTCAAAATAAGCCAGACTAGGGGATTAATGAGTTTGACTAGTGAGCTGGGATGGGTCACAAAGGTTGCATAGTTCAAAAACTGACCAGAGGTTAACCTGTTTTAGATTTTGCTGATAGTCTTTAAAACGGTTTAATTGTTTAGCCAGTTCAGTTTGGATGTTCAGTTCAAATGTTTTTTTGAAAGAAGTCTCCTGTGCTCAACAAGGCTGCATTTCTTTCAGGGAAAATACAGTAAAAACAGTAATATTGTGAAATTACAATTTAAAATAAAAAAAATTTCATGTTAATATATATTTCGAATATGTAACATTTTATGTGTAACTCTATATATTTAACGATAAATTAGTGCTGTCAAATCGATTTGGCACGATAATCACGATTAATCGCATCTAACATAAAAAAAAAAATACTGTATACACACACACACACACACACATATATATATTTACATATAACAATATAATTTTATAAGTCTTTATAAATATATATATATATATAATAATATGAAACGCATCTGATTGGTTTCTGGACCTTTAATCAGTTTATGTAAGACAGAACAGAATGGTCAATTATTTGATCAAACAACCCATTGAGTCGTCAGTTTTTAAAATATGTAGTTAGCACATCTCTACTATAAACTAACACTGAGCTATCGTATAATGTTTAAAAAAAATGCTGTCCTGAGTGCTCACGGTGCAGAGAGCTCAGGCTTGGGTGTTATATGCCAGGCAGGAGGCTCTTGTGGGAAGGGAACACCGGGCATGTTTCATAAGGAGAGGCGGAAAGAGAGGAGATAAGCACAGAAGGGCAGCTGGGACAAAGGCCCCAGAAAGAGGAGAGGTTAGTCCGCCTCCAGGGAGCCACCCCTGAACAGAGGTGGTCTAGACCAGAGTGGCTCCTCTTTCTGCTCTCACACACTCCACTTGGCCTGCTCTAGAAAGAGAAGGGAGACTGCCAGAGATCAGCATCCAACCTCTTTCAGCTTCTGTCTGAGAGGAGTTACATATATGTGTGTGAAGTGTGAATCACATCGTGTTAGCCACATACAATGTTGCAGATGCTCAGACATGTTTCATGGAGCTACAGTAATTGTCATATGTGATCTCATTGCAATGCATTTTTACATTTCAAACACATAGACGAACTCCTGTTTAACTGTAAACAACTCCCGTTTAACAGTGTACAATGTGTTTTTGCCTTTTTTTATCATTTTAATTGGCAAATCTAGACTACATCAGTGACATGGAAGACTACATTGAGGTTGACTACATTGCGATATATGGTTTGCCTTTGCCACCTATCTTGTTTCTTCTTCTGTGCTTTTTCTGGTCATTGGTTTCTCACTTCCTCTTCTTTTGCTTTTGCCCCTTCGTTGACTCTTCTTGTGACCCCTTTAGCAAGTTGCAAACACTTATTTCAAACTTATTATTTGTTTCATACCCTTTCTGCAAGACCATAGGAATATCTCTATAGCAACAGATGCTAGCATGTTCTTTATATGGTTTATAAGTACTCAGCATTTCTTACAACATAACTAGTCGAATAGCCAGGGTTGCATCATGTATTTGAACCATATTGGTTATTTGCTGCACGATTAATCGTTAAAAGGCCGCAATCTTGATTCAAACAACCACGCGATCTTATTACTAAATGACATCCATTTACATGTGTCTATCAAACTTTTGACAAAATCCTAACGGAGCATTCAAATCTGTGTTCGCGCTGACACAGAGAGAGCAGTTATCATGTTTGGGTATTAAACAGCTTCACAAACAGTCTTTTCAACCACACAGTATCGTTATTACCTGTCTTTCAAATGATATAGTTCAGATATAAACACTGATGTCTATGGTAGCGATTAAAATAGAGCAAATCCCCTTTTGAAAGTAACATTGCGCTTCAAATAATGATGGTATCGATTACATTGTTATAGGTAAAAATGTATTAGCCATTGAATAATTCATTCAAAAACGCTGATACATAAATGAAACAAGTGAAGTCTTTGAGTAAGTCATTGAATCAATCTTTCAAACCATTTAAATTTTTTTTTTAAATAGATTGCAGCAATTAATATTTTGTCAGAACCTCTAGTAATTTACTTGTTATTTTATTTAGTTGTCTGATCGTGATCTCTATTTGAAACAAAGAATCATGATTCTCAATTTATCCAGAATCATGCAACTCTTATTAATGGTAATGATAGCCTATATATTCACTATTCACTAATTCACTTGTAGCATTTAAATAATTGATTTCAGTTTCGGTTGTTTTCTTTTTCTTTTAAATAGACAAAACGGTATATCATTTTAATATTAGCTTGTTATTTTAACGTAATCATCTGCATCCCTACAAATAGCATTGCTTCCAATAAGTAGATAAGCATTGGCATAATAACTAGAGGATCAGAAAGATTGTGTTTTATAAACCTGCAGTGTTCAAATTATTCAGTTAGGACTCCACAGTGCTGTTTAGGAATTTATTGTTTGGTCTATGACTTTCATTTAATCCATTTATTGTGTAATCTTGCACCAATTCCAATGAGCAGTATCTAAAATGAAATCTTTCCTGTCAAAGGTCATCATCCATTGGGTCTTAATCTTTTTAAACAATCACAATGAAAATATTATCATTATCATGATTATTAAATGATAAGACTCGGTAGTACATTATAGGCAGTAATCATTGCGATTTCATGATTGTGGACTTTTGGACGTTACCCGTTCTCTTGTTTACCTAGAATGCATTCTGAAAGTCAAGAGTACTTCTCAACCTGTCAATCAAAGTCCTGCCCAGTACGTACGCCCTCCCCCCTCAGTGTGTTATCTCTGTAGACAATCACAATGAAAATATTATCATAACAGAGATTATTATATGATCAGACCGGTGGTATTAAATCATCAATCAACGGACTTTACTCCTCTAGGCCTTCCTGACCTCACCTTACTTTTTACCCAGAGTTTCATTCTGTCAATCATAGTCCTGACATCCCAACCCTTTCAAGTAAGCCCCTCCTCCATCTCTCCCCCTTCATTTCTGGGCCGCTTTCCATTACTCGTCTCTCGTCCTCGATATCTACCGCTATCTCACTCTTTCTCCCCCCCCCCCCCCCCCCCCCCCAACAACTGTCTCTCTGTAACCCCCCTCTCCCCCTGTCTCCAGTCAGACCTCTAGCCTCACTGAACCAGGTCTTAGCGGTATGATAATGTGGAAAGTTGAACTGGCCCCATTACAGCTTGGCTGATGGCAGCACCGATAAGGCCCTTGATAATGGGTGCAGATAGAGCTGACACAGCGGTCCAATAGCCAGCCCTCTCTCTCCCATTATCATTCCTGCCCACCGATGGGCTCCCAGCACACTATCTGCTCTCCATTTCCACTCCTGCAACAGATAAGAATGGAAATACTGACTTCATAGCTGACTGATTAAAGTGTCTGCCTTTCTTGATAATACACAGATAAATTATGTTTTTTTTTCTCTCCCTCTTTCTCTTTTGCTCCTTTCCTCTGTCTCTATCGCTTTCTCTCTCCCCCTCTCCCTCTGTTTTTCTCACTCTCTAGAAAGGAGAGGGGCGGCAGGGAGAAAAACGTCTCCTCTGTTAATTTCTCTTTCTTTGTAGGTTTATTTGAGAAGGAGAGAGGAGGAATGGGGAAGGAGGGGTATGTGGGAGAGATGGCGAGATGGTGCGGTTAATAAGAAAGTTTTGGAGGGCGGGGGAGCACTCGGGGTGTGATGGGGGAATGACTCCATTCAAGTGCCTCTCAGGGACTATTACATTTGGAATCTTGTCGACTGACACTCTACGACGCGCAATCACATCGCCATCTGCATAAACAAGCACTGCCTAAACGCTCTCGTTCCTCTCTCTCGCTCTGAAACACTAGGTCCCCCAACCGCTGTGAATATTCATGGAAACGGGGCTAGTGGCCGTCCGGCCGATCACTGATTTACCACGGCGTCCGGAGGAAGTTGCCAGGTAGCGCGTGGGTAGCCCTATCGGTGCTGATGACCTCCCATGATCTTTAATAACACGCTCTTCCAGGGTGCTTTTTTATCAACGATTGCTCCACAGAGATACCGCGCTGATCAAACCGATTACATCCTTTTGTGTACAGTAAACCTGTCCTCTCTGTCACTTCCTTTTTGTTTCTCATCTGTGTTTTCCACCCATCCAGTTGTAAACTGGATTTTCCTCTCACACTTCCTGGATCACATTGCTGATGTCAGAGGGACTCGTGTGTCATTAATGATGCAATCTAGTGGCACACCTCAAATCTAAGGGTTCCTCCTGCCCACAAGTGATGATGTCATGCACATGTGTTATTATATGGATGCAATGGATGTCTAATATATTGTGTAACATTTTAGCTAATGGAGATGAGGTATGCAGTTTTTGGTGATTTTTATTATGCGTTTTCTGTACACCATCTGATTTAGTTGATCTTTCTAGATGAATGTTATTATTATACAGTAGATTTTCAAACTGGGGTGTGCAGAAAAGCTTGGTGAAAAATGTAAAAATGTTACCAATATTTTATCAATAAATCAATTAAAAAAATAAAATAGTTTTAAGGTAAAAAAGTGTATGAAACGGTAATTTTTTGTGTTTTTGAACAGTCTCTTATGCTTACCCAGGCTGCATTTATTTGATAAAAAATTGTAATATTGTAAATATTGCAATTCAAAGTAACGGTTTTCTATTTTAATATATTTTAATGTAATTTATTCGTGTGATGGCAAAGCTGAGTTTTAAGCATCATAGAGTCTCATGATCCTTTAGAAATCATTCTAATGTGCTGATTTGCTCCTCAAGAGACATTTCTCAACAATTGTGCTGCAAAATATTTTTGTGGAAACCATAGTTTTTTCTATTCTTTGATAAATACAAATAAAAAAAAAGCATATATTTGAAATAAAATCCTTTGTTACTATGTAAAAATTTACTTTTTTATCATTTTAATGCATCCTTGCTGAATGAAAGTATTAATTTCTTTTGAAAAAACTCTTTGAACAGTGTAAGGCTAGGCGATGTATAGGTAGACACGATAAACTGGTAGAAATTTGTGACGTGCTGTGCCGTCATGAATGCTTATCATTTGCATGCATTTTTAAGTATCTTTGTAAACACAGTCATTTATGTCCTAAGTGAACATAAACAGTTGAGAAAGAAAACACATGTGAATCAGTATATTGGATCCGTGCATTCGGTCTTAAAGTGACAGCAGCCTAATATTCCTGCTGCCATCTGTGGCAAACGAGAGAAAATCTCTCACTGGTCCTGACTGAATCACTTATGTAACTTTAATAAGAATTGTTATTACTTAACTTTATACAATTTATGTAGTATTTCTAGTGTTTGAAGTTTTTCAGGTAGGTCTATTTCATTTGCTTTGTGTCTTTGTTCTATTGTAGTTTGTTGTTTAGTTTCTTTGTTCTTAATTTATCACTGATTGTTCTCTTCAGTAAGCTTGATGTTTTTTTCTTTCTTAATTAGGCTATATTAGTTTTTTTGTGATATTGAAATTGGTGACAAGAATTATGAAATTTCAATGCTATAAAAAATGTTGAGATATAATCCTTATTTAAAGCAAAACTAACTATCTTAATATATATAGTTAACATGAAATAAAGTTTGTGATATCGTATTGTGATGTATTTTGATCATATCGACCAATAAACAATATTATCTTCATCTGAAATCTTAAATGAATTTGTCCACCTGTTGAAACCTTACTGAAAAATGTGAAAAATCTTTATTGACCTCTAAATGAAACATATTAGCATATTTAGCAAAGCAGTACCCCAGCAGAATGTTTCTGGGGTCCTTTTCTGCATTTACTGTAGCTTTTCAATCACTTAATACTGGAAGTTTGGGGTGATTGGCATTAAAATTCTGTCTGTTGTACCGTCTTACTGACTATCTGTCCTTCTATCTTCCTGTCTTTCTGTCCAAGCGTCCGTTCTCTGCTTACATAGAGAGCTCACTTAAACTGCTCTCTTAAACAATGCAGTATTTGTTCAGGGCACTGTAACTGACCTTGATAGATTAGAGAGACCTTTTTACTTTCTGTGAGAGTTTGAGCACGTTAGACCGAAATTATTAGTTTGCGTCTGAACATGTCCGCCCCCCCACACACACACACACATCATTTTGTCTAGGAAACAATGTTTTATATAAATGGGACATTTTAAAAAAGAAAGTTTGCAAGTTGGCTTTTGCTCCCCAAATCTTGAAGTTCCCTCTGACATAGCTGCGCTCGCACAATCTCTTCAGCCGCTTGTCCCTGCGTGCTGAATTATTCACATTAGCGAGCCTGTAAAAAGCCTGCATAAGGTTAATTTGATACATAAACCTTGCCTAGATTTTTAAGGGCAGTAGACCTTTTTTTCAGTTGGGCTACAAAGAACAGGGAGTGGAGGCGAAGAAGAAGAAGAAGAAAAAATAACGAAAGCATGATAAAAAGCTCTGATAACGGAATGACTGTGTTGTGTAGGAGTTGATATCAATGTTATCTATCTGTCTTTTTCACTCTCTTAGCCCTTCTGTTGTTTTTTATGCCTTATCTCTCTCTACCAAAATGCCAGGAACAAAAAGGGAGAAAGAAAAGAAATTACCGTACGGATTATTCATGGGGCCTGCTGATAAAGCGGGTGATGCAAAAATTAAGAATATACGGGGCTATTTGGCTTTTTCAGATGGCAGTTGTTTTGCAGGATTATAATTGTTTATTTTATTTTGTTGAAGAGTGAAAAGATCAGTTTGTGTGGCTGTATCTCTCTATATCTTTCAAAGAGTGAGTGATTTGGCCTGTGTTAACCCTTTCTGGTCTGTTTCTAGACTGACGCACACACCTTCAATACACATACACACACCTCAGCATTTTTAGAGCTGCTTGCCTCTGATAAGGCTAACCTCAGTCTGACCCAAATAAAGAGGCTGGACACAGTGGACAGGCGTGTTGCAGTGGGAGACAGGCATCTGCTGTTGTTGAGGACAGTTGAGTTCACTTTCAGCAAAAAGAGAAGGAACGGGGCGTTACATGTAATTGACTTTGCTTAACATTTCTAAAGCCGTTTTGGCGGGCTCAGTTCAATGGCGTAGCAATTTATTACCTGGCTAATAATCTTTTCATTCACTTTGACAGTTGTTTTATGACTCAGAGCTTCTAAACGTGTGTGTCTTAAAGGGACAGTTCATCCAAAAATCGAACTGTTGTTGAGGACAGTTGAGTTCAATTCCAGCAAAAAGAGAAGGAACTGGGCGTTACATGTAATTTGAATTTTCTTTACATTTCTAAATCCATTCTGGCGTGCTCAGTTCAATGGCTTAGTAATTTATTACCTGGCTAATAATCTTTTCGGTTTGACAGTTGTATTATGACTCAGAGCTTCTAAAAATGTGTGTGTCTTAAAGGGACAGTTCATCCAAAAATCAAACTGTTATTTAATTGATTACTTGCTTCCAAACCTGTATGGTGTTATTTTTTTATAGGATGAAATTTCTAAATAATTGTCATGCGGCCCTTACCATACAGCTATAGTTCATAGTGACCAGAGGATTTCAAGCTCCTGAAAGTAGCACAAAACAAAACGGCGGCAACAACATAAGTGTATGACAAGTAGGGGTTTAATCGATCGTAGGTTCGGCACATGTGATTAATTGCAAAGTTTCATGTCTGATGAAGGGCTTGGGCCCGAAACGTTACACGTGGTGAGCAACTATTAAATTCACTTAGGAGCATTTTCTGGTGTGCAGACTCATTGTTTACTATTGCAAAGTTTAACCATCATAGAGTGAAAAGTTATCATTTGCACGTGTTTTGTCTGGCCAGTTTAGTACTGTTATCTGTGGGCACAGCCGCACACACCCGAAGTGCTCACACAGAGAGGCACGTTTCAGACCGAATTGATTTCTCTTTCACATCTCCTTGCACTTGAATGGACACACACAAGATTATGTCAAAATACCCATCTCTGCAAGTATTCTCAAACACAGTCGGTTATGTCTTACTGTACGTTCACACCGCCGCCGACTTGAGCGTCAAAGAAGCTCTGGCCGCCCTTTAAGGACGCTTGTCAAAAAGTAGGGGAAGCTTGTTGACGCTTTGGACGCTTTGAACGCTCTGACGTTGCAGGGAGAATAGAAGTGTCACAACATGAAATGTAATAAACAGAAAAAAACAAGCAATACATTGAAGAAACCTTTTATAATGACAGCATTTTTATAACCGTTTTGGTCACATTTGGTCGGGAAAAAAATAATAGTTAGCAGGGCTCGAGACTAACGGCGTCCTATCGTCCTGGGGACGATAGAAAATGTGTTTAGGACGAACAGAAATATTCTCCAGGACGCCTACAGGACGAAAGATATTTTTGTATGTGTTCATTTATTTCTAGCCTATGGGCTAACTTACTTAGAAAATGTCAAAATTAACCGACCAAGTGCTGACTACAACGGAACGCGTCTTCTCATGCTATATAGCCTAACGTTACTATCACCGGCTACTCACCCAGAGACTTGTTCCGCGGTACATCGTAAATATGTTGCGCTGGTTAAACAACAGATATTCAACGAATAAAAACTAGACAAAAATGTTAGATAGTGACGATTTGGGAAGCGATCCAGTCATAACTGATGTCCTGCGTGTAGATGCGCACATTTGTAGGCCTACTGTAACGTGCTGATCTACCCAGCGGGACACGGGTTGACATGCGCTGCATGTTTCATAAAACGTTAAAATATGTAAACGTCTGGGAGAATGAGTAGAGCAGAGATATATATATATATCTGAATAAGAGTGACGACGCAAAAAATAGCTCTATTCGGTTTGCTGTGCGCACACACCCGACCGAAGCGTGCACATAGACGCCTATACAGCGCGCGAGGACTGATTGAGCTCTCTTTCGTGTCTGAGTGGACAAATACACAACATTATGTCTAAATGTCCGTTTTGGAGAGTATTCATGTAAACTATGTTGGTTATGTCTTAAACAGTTGTGAGAGAATCGGATGTGCATCAGTGCAATTGTATCCGCATGTCATTAGACATGATCCGACGTCTTAAAGTGACAGTGCGTAATAAACCTAATGCGGTCTGTGTCCTTAATATTGATCAAGCAACAAAAGAAAAAGAGAAAAGCATTCACTGCTCGTTAATAGCTTTAATGTTATATTTAATATAATTAGTTCATACAAATAACTGGCTGCTGCTTGAAAGAATAAAGAATTATGTATGCAAGTAGTTATAAAGAATGCATATATCATTAATTGAAAAGAAGACTGTTCTATTTTAGGAAAAGTGGTTTTATTTAATTTTAAGATATTTTAAGCAGTTAAATCTGTATCTGTATTGCATGTTCAAACTTTAAAATCATTCATATTAACAGGTTAATAGATGTTTTCTCCGGCACGAAGATCTCAGTACAAAGACTGAGATGAAAACAGAATTTCCCCCAAATTCTGTGTTCTAGGGAAGTCATATTACACTTTTTAAAGCCCTTTCTCTTATTAACACGTTTCCAGATGATCAGCTATGACACATTACCACTTTGAGATATTTAGTCACCAGTATTTATTTGTTATTGTTTAATCCAACCAACTCAACCAACTCAAAAACGTTTTGAGCTGTATGTATTTTTCTCTTAATTTTCGTAGCCTATATGTAAAAAAAAAAAAAAAAAAAAAAAAAAAAAAAATTATTCTGCATGAATACAAAAAAACTACCAACAACTATAACTATAGATCATAATAACAAAGTACAGAAACAACAGTTTTATTTTGGGACGGTTGACATTCACTTTAGGACGGTTCAAATTGGTTTTCAGGACGGTTCCAGGACGGAGGTGAAAAAAGTTAGTCTGGAGCCCTGATAGTTAGCTATTATTATTATTATTTGCGGTCAAATCGGCGTCACCGTGAGCAAATGAATTGCATGCCCGCTTTAAAACGAGCGTTCGTAAATATTTCAAATAAAAGTTGCGCTCATGCGGTCCCTATAAGCAAACAACGTCATGTCATAAATGATAGGATACCCAGCAACGGCGATTATTAGCTTCTCTCCCATTTTATCGGAACTAATGTTTTGGTAGGAACTAAAGTTTACATCGTATGTTTCTCCGGAATCAGCCAGCGCGAAGGACGTCTATATTCCGACTGGTTGCCAAGGGGGTAATCCCAAGGGGGTAATCCATCGACCGGAAGTTGAAGCCGGCCGGGTGCCGCCATCTTGTAGCAGAACTTCACTTGCGTTAGCATTTCCATTGACTCCCATTCATTTTGGCGTCACTTTGACAGCGAATAACTTTACATCTGAGGCGTTTAAGTTAAGTTTAAGTTTTAAGTTAAGTTTAAAGTTCCCCGTCTCTGCAAGATTAACGTTGGCAATTTTCACGCACAGCTACTAGAAGATTAACGTCTGTCAGACAGGTTGCTCACGTCATCAAGCTTAGTTTGAGTCGGTTTGAGTCTGCGCGTCAGGAACGGAAGTGCTCAAAAATCGCTAAAAATGGGCTTCAACTGTCTCAGCTGAGTTCCAATGAGATGGCTCTGTCCACTTCTTATACTGTCTATGGGTAATCCATCAGCCGGAAGTTGAAGCTGCCTCCGGGGGCCGCCATTGTAGCCTGCTGTTAGCATCCCATTGACTCCCATTCATTTTGGCGTCACTTTGACAGCGAATAACTTTACATCTGAGGCGTCCAAAGACTCCATTTGTCCATTATTTATTTCTAAAGAAACACGACAATGTATAAAAGGCTCCATTACTTTGTATCTTATGTTATGGCCCCGTAGAACCCATTCTTGTAAAAATAGGCTAACGATTGCGTCATAACCACGAGACGCTCTGTCGCACAGTAGACAAATTACCGTATAGACAGAAGTAGAAGCTCGTAGGCAATCGTTTACTGTCTATGAGGCAATCAGGTGGACATGGAGGCATAAAGTCAAGGGAGAAGCCCATAGATAGAGAGTTCTTAAAAGCAACGGGACAAAATATTTCAACAACAGATTTGTTTCAGATTTCAATTCAGATTTGTCTCGGCACAGCTACTAGAAGGTCAGAACGGTTGCTCACGTGACAACTACGTCGTCAAGCTCAGTTTGAGCCTGCGCAGAACGCTTGGCTATCAGGAAGTGAGTGCCCATGTTGGGCTTCAACTCTTTCCGTTGAAATCAACGGGGTCACTGTGTCCATTTCTTTTACTGTCTATGCTGGTTGCTGGCGTTTTGCCGCTGCTTGCCGCTGAACCGCGTCATAGCTCATTACCATAAAGTTGAGCTTCTTTCAACTTTCTGATTGACGCTCAAAACGCCCAAAACGCGACGCTGATGGATTTGACGCTCCTTGCAGCTGAGAAAAGCCAGCTTCCATTGAAAATGAATGACTTCCGGCCGCTTTGGAAGCTCAAGTCGGCGGCGGTGTGAACGTACAGTTAAGTGAACGTAAATAGTTGAGAAAGAAATCTGATTGATTTGTATCCTTATAGTGGATTCGTGCAGAGCAGCTTATAAATACTTGCTGCTGTCTATGTCATTAATGTTAATCAACCGACAGAACACATCTTTAACAAAGATTAATCTATATTTAATTTGACATATTTTACATATAATTTGTGTTATTTTACATTTAGGCCTAATTATTACATTTCTGTACCTGAATATTACATTTAGGCCTTACTTTATTTGTAACTTTGTTATATTGAATTATATATATGCATGCTTGTAATTAATGTATTACCGGTAACTCTTTTTTTTTTGTTAATAATTGTTCTATATGGTTTTTAAAATTGTATTTATTCTTGTGATGTCAAAGCGGAATTTTCAGCATCATTATTCCAGTCTTCAGTGACACATGATCCTTCAGAAATCATTCTAATATGCTGATGTTCTTCCAATATATGACAATATATCTTCTGCATTTATCCCTTGGGTACAATGTTGTTCTCTCACATCTGACTATGGTCCAGTCAGGAGTCTTTCTGTGGAGTCCTTGTGATTTACACTTGACCCTGTTTTTTTAGCTGAAGGTCAGGTGGTACTCCAGTCCTGCGCTCGCTCGGACGCTTCAGATTTCCTCTTGCCTTTGTGCCTCAGGCTGTTGTGTGTGAGAGCGGCCTCTGTGTGAGAAGATTCATGTATATATTTTGTTTGCGATTTATACACGTATGTGTATAATAAAATGTGCACACATTAAAAATTCGATATGTACTTTTTTTGTGGAGGTGCATCTCCATGACAATGTCTTGTCTATATAGGATTTTTCCTTGGATGATTGGTCCTCCATTTTTATGCAACAAAAGATAGTTTTAACAAAGTAAACTATTAGCATGATGGCTTTTCATATCACTTTTAGATCTTTTTGCAGCTACTCCTGTCTGAGAACCACCTACTTTAACAGGTAGAGATAATGTAGATTACATGCTAAGTGACCGCAGTTTTGTTTTTATGAATGGGTGAAATAGCGCATTGTGGGGAAAAACACATTCAAATGATAATGTGACGGATCAGTCCAAAATCGGTTTGGATCTGGCCATTTCAGGCAGTGGTTGCCATTTTTATGTGCAATACATGCCGGATGGACTATGAGAGTGGCCTGTAGGCATGTTAGATAAAGCTATTTATATGTTTATTTCTCATTTTCGACATGCTGCTTAGCTGGAGATGTTTAACTCTATGACTTCAGTCAATGTCTTTGCTTAATATTTTACTTACTCACTAATTGTGTCATGTGTACATACTAGTCTGAAACATACTTCAGCACTTTTTAATGTTAAGATTTCTAAGTCGCACACAAAGGCAATATGCAGCATTTGAGTTTCTGTGATATTGAGCATTATTAAATCAGATTGCGGAGTGAAAGGAATGTATAATCTCTACGAAAACTGTCATTTTAAACCTGTGCTACTGTTAGAGCCCATTTTGATCACAATCTCCTTGTGAATATCCCTTACTCGCGCACGCACACACTTGGCTCCTTTGCCCTTTCCTCTTTGTGCTGTGTCTATCCCTCCCTCTTTCTGTTCTCCCTCCATAAGCGGTGAGTCTTGCCTAAGTATTAGTATTAGAGGCAGCAGTGTCCCCTGAAGTAAAACAATCTGCTGTAATCTATCAGTGTGTTATCGGTCCTATCTGAGAGCTGGAGCGAGCCGGGCCGGGGCCATGGCGCCGTGCTCCGGAGCTGATAAAGTTTCAGAGTTCAGCGATGATGAATGTTAAGAAACTACACCCTCGTTAGAGAGGATGTGGACTTGGCAGGGACCATGAAGGGGGCCGCACATGAAAGCAGAGAGAGAAAGGAAAATGTTGGCACCCCGCACTAGTCGTCAGGTTAGAGGTCAACCCTGTTATTGCACAGACATTCTCGCTTTCGTCTTTTATTTTTCCCCTTCCTTCTTTCAGTTCAAACATTCTGACTTTTTAATGCACAAACATTTATACAGTGGTTTCAAAAAGTTTTTGGACACCTAAGCCACTTTATTTTAATACTTTGATTTATATGACCAAATTTCATTTATTTTAAGGAAAGTGGGCCACATTTTTAGGCCAAATGTTTTGTTATTGATTCTAATTTAAATCATTTTTAAAATGTTTAAATTTAAATACTTTTTGAGGCGCTGAATTTCAAATATTTTAAATATGTGTAGGGCAAATAAATATTGCTGTTTATTTTATTTACTGATATGTTGGGGCATGAAAAATAAAAATATTCATTTTGTTCATTTGAAGAACATAGTAGAAAACATTTCTTGGTTATTTTTGTCGAGATTTGTTTTTTAATTGTAGTTACTACTTGGTTTAAACTTATTTAATTGAAATGGTTCCTTTGATTGATAAAAGAAAACACTTTTTTTAAATTAATTCAGAGCATATTTTAATATTGAGATATACTTTCAATCTCAATTGAAGGCTGAAAAAAAAAAAATGGAATTAATTGTTTTAGCAATATCACTGAGCCCTAATTTAAATTTCTCCTATATCACGATATCTTGATGATAAAGTTGCTGCCTTAGCATTGCTGTCTTAGCTGAAGATTGAAAGTGCTTATCTCTGCCTCTAATAAACTAGTACAGTCGCTTCCCTCATGAGAAAGTTTACAGAGGACAGCTGGATGTCATCTGGAGTGACTGCTTTGTTGTCATTAACTAACTAATTATTTTGAGCTTGTGAAGAACCAGCTTCTCATATCCAGACTCCAATCCCGAGAAGAACTGCAGAACTGGACCCAGACCAAGTGCACAGCTTGTCCTGCCCTAGTAATGTCCTCTGGCCCATCTTTCCAGTGACCTCTCTGCCTAAAGCCAGCACATCAACTGCTCCCATCTATCAGTCCGTATCATGCCTCAAAGTCCCCTGATGACGATGCATTTGATAAGAGCGCAGTACTTAGAAGTGCACAGTGCAAATAGCCGATAAAGCATTATTTTCCTGACAGATATTAAGTGCTTAGAGTTCAAATTTCAGGCTAATAGCTTTTCTGAGTCTTTACTCAAGATTTGTTGTGGTGTAACAAAAATAGCTCTGGTAAGTCTCGGGAGAGATGTGCGACGCTTCGTCAACGTAAAATCCTGCGTGTTATTCACTAAGCGCCTTCAATCCAGTTTAAAGGGTTAGTTAGTTCACCCAAAAATGAAAATTCTGTCAGTAATTAGCAAGCATTTTGAGAGGTGTTTTGACAATTCAGACTTTCAGAGCCACCGAATGACTAATATGAAAAAACGCATACGAAAATTCGGACCTTAAGACTTAAATGTAATCTTTAGCAGATCTCCAATTTTCATTCTGTGGATTATAATGTGATGCCTAAATCCACTAAAATTGGTTTTAGTTTTAATCCATTTTATTTAGATAAAGTAGTATAGAATTTTGGCCATTTTATCGGTTATCTGCCATAACATGAAATTTCTTTTTTACGTTTGGCCAGAATTTTAATATCGGTGAATTATAAATATAATATCAATGAATTAAGTGTCATTCTTTTCATTGCAAACACACCTCATTTCTATGAAAACTAGGTGCTTGGGTTGGAGTGATGAAATTTTTGCCTGTGTTATTTCATTCATTCATTCATTCGTTTTTCTAGTGATTCAAGCACTAAAACCTCGCCAAAAGTGGGTGCAGATAAACTGCGCTAATAGTAAGAACAATTAATTCTTGGTGAATTCTCCTACTGTCTGCTGAATTAGACCACGACGGACCTTAATAAAAGCACGCCTCTCGTTCCCTCCTCGTGCAAAGTCATATTTGAGTCTTCTGATAAATAGAAAAGAGTTCTCGGTCTTAAAAGCTCTTAAAAGACGGTTATACCATTGTGATCACGACAAAGTTCATGAGCGTATAATGGAAGCTAATGTGACGCAGGGCGCGAGCAGCTTTGTTCGCAGAAGTGCAGAGCGTTTAATAGAATCTGATAGGCGTCAGTCCCCGGGCCCAGAGGACAGAGGGGGGACTACGCGCTCATCAAGGAAGTCTTTGCTCATCAAGGGAGTCGGGTGCGCTCTGAAGGAATAATTTGTCAATAATTGGCCGTGTCAGTCTCGTTAGACATTTGATAATGTCCCGTTTCTTTAGGGTCGGCCCGGCAAATATCTCCAATGAAAAGCAGCGCATGGCAGCAGATCTCGGCTTCCGATAGCACCATTAAGGGCTTTAGAAGTATTTTAGCTGAATTCACACAAAGCAAAAATAGATAAATAAATAATGAAAAAGAAAAGTGGAACATCAACTGTCAGGGAAGTGATATGGACTATAAAAATCATTGGGGAGGGTTGAGAGATAAAAGATTATCCCTTTTTTCTGTCGCCTTACTGCCTCCTCAGCCGTCGCTGAGGCTAATTCGCTTACTCAAGCAATAGAGCAGACTTGCAGTGCAAGTGTGTGTGTCTTGTGGCCCTGTTTTAAGAACGCTTACTCTAGCACTACAGCATGACGTCTGACTTTATACGCTAATACGTTCAATACAGGTGTCTGTTTCTGTCATTTTCGTAAAGTGCCAGATTTATTGGGGATCTTCTTTTGGACATGGGCGTTCTTCTGTCAGATCTCATAATCACTTGAAGAAGTATGGGATCCATTATCCATTCCGAGACGCCAGGCATTCCTTTCCGCAGATATCTCTATAATATCTCGGAATGGCTAACCTTCATCAGATTGCCCAAAATCCTTGATGACAGCCACATTCCAGAGAGCCGCTCAGGTCAGTGGTTGTAGAGATGTCGGTGTAGTCATACAGGCTTGCGTCTGACAGAAGGCGTGCTATCGTATGAATCTACGGCAGTGTCGTCAGTTTGTGTGAGGTCCATGTTCTCTCCCCTGGCCGTAGTTCGGGAAGGTGTCCCTTAGTGCCTATCAGAACAGAGATCAGCCTGATACGAGCTGTCATGCCCTGCTCTTGTTCGCCCTGTGACCTTTCAGTCAACTGGGCCCGGTTTGCATGCACAGTTGCTCTTTCCTTTTTATGCAAATGCACTCTCAGAGGTTGCTGAGAGAAGCCTCGGCCCTGCCTAGAAACTGAAGTGTATTAGTTTTAATGTGGACTTAAAGTCATCCGTTTATGTTTTATTGCTTTTTTGTTTCTATTATATTTCAGGTTGCCAGATTTATTCTTAAAAATATATTATTTTTTATCCTTTTTTTTATCCTTTTAATAAAGTTAATATTTTAACAATTCGAATATATATGATATTGTTCTAGTTTATTTGTATCTTGTATATTGTCATTTACTGCAAAACAAACAATTTACGTTTTATTCTTGAATATATATATATATATACTGTATATAATGTATATATATATATATAATGTATATATATATGTATTTAAATAATATTTAAATTCTATATAACATATTATTTTTTAATTAGATTTTCATTATTTTATCTGTCGATATACATATCTATATCAAATCTTCCCTTTTAATGAAGTTGGTTGTTAATCACTATCTTCTAACTGATCAGAAAATCAATTAGAATTCAAATTGAATATTTGCATCACATTTAACTACAAAACAAACTGAATTTACTTTTCATTATTGAATATTTTATATATAATTTAATTAGAGATGCACAATATATATATATATATATATATAGTTTTAAATGTATTTAATGTTTTTTTTTATGATAGTGTATAAGCAAATCTCAATATGATTATGCATATTTCAATCTGTATATTATAATGTGATGATTTTTTTGTGTAATTTAATTATATTAATTTATTCAGCCATTTATCTTTCATTGGTCATCATAGGAAATAATTACTGGCTTATCAGTATTGGCCAGAATATTTATCAGTGCATCCTTTAAATGTATGTTTAATGGTTACGGAGTCTTTGGAAAGGAATACAAGGCCCTCACCCTACCGCCGTCATGCAAAATCTAGTAAATTTCATTATCATGATCCAAACTGCTGTTATGGATTGTGCCATGTTCTCACATTAATAGGAAAAACTATTACAGTCAATGTGATAAAAAAAAAGTGCAGGAGTTCTTATTAATCAGAATAGCGATACGTCTTAAGAGTTGAATGATGAGAACGAGGGAATTGTGGGTAAAGGGCTTTTCTGGTAGGGATGAGACAGACAGACACATTAATATTCTCTTCCCAGTGAAAGTGTTTCGCAGAAAAAAAGGGAAAAGAAAGAAATGAGACATCTATCGCTCTCACCCCATGCTTTTATTTCCTATTGCCTCATCTTAAATTTCCATTATTCACCGTGAAAAAGCCAAGCCAAGCCTATTCACACTCCGCTCTGACACCGGCGGCCCCCTTCACACACACGCTCACATACATTCACTTCAACCAAACACCATTATTAATCATCCCTATCGGTTTCTTCCATCTCCCTGCTATTTGCTGTTTAATCACTAAAATAATATCAAGAGGGGGGGGGTAGAGGGCCCGTTACCATGGCGACCAAATGGAAAAGGTCAGGGTGAGTTTATCTTATCAGCGATAGAGAATGGTTACTAATTACAGATAGGTACTACCAGTGCTCAGTCCACAGGGCCCTGCCTTAGAACACTATCAGCAATCCACACCAGCCAGATATTAAAATTATCTATAGTCATCCACATACACACGCAGACACACCTCATCCTGGCACACATCTGATGAGATGGGCCTCGGCTTTCTGTAATGTCCATTAACCCTGCTAATTCACCAATTGCACTTAATACTACTGATAAACATGTCCGTGCTAGCTAGATTGTTGTTGCTACTTTTAGAAAAGCGTGCTTGCTAGCTTTGATTTATGACAAGACCTAGCGTAAATAGCATTAATGCTTCACACTAATGGTGCAACCTTTATCAGTTCAAGTAAATCATCATCAAATATTTGCTGTATTAGTGTAATTGTCGTGAAACCAATACCTAACATCCTGACAACAGAATACTGTTCGGCGGCGACAAGACGTTCTGAACTGGCTTTGTAACAACTGAACTATTGACCCAAACTAAAGTGACCGTTTCGTTTAGTTGGCTTACCAGTGTTCTTCTGAAGCGAGTCGCACTCATTAATGTTTCCTTACCATCATTCGTGGTTAATGACAAACCAGTTGTAATTAGATTTAGTGAGGCTGTGGAGATAACGACGCTAATTAATGGTAGGTGTTTGTGTACGTGCATCCGCATGCTTAATGCTAAAGCTAGTTCACCCAAAAATGAAGATTCTGTCATTATTTACTCACCGTTTCACAACTGCAAGAATTTCTTTCTACCGGTTTAGTACTGAGAGTGTATTTTTGATGAGTCTGTTGATCCAGTTCACAGTCACCGTCTAGTCAGAATGATTTGTTCATGAATCACTGACTCAATGATTCAGCTTTAACTGTTAACAGCTCACTAGAGGGGAAGATTCTGTCATTATTTACTCATTGTGTCAAAACAGTATAACTTTATTTCACTGAGTAGAGTACTAGAAGTGAATTTTTGAACATCGTGGAAACTCTTTTCAATATAATGAAGGGAAATTAGGACTGATTAGGAAGTTAATTGTTCGTGTGAGTTGGATTCTTTGTTTGGATGAATCTGTTGATTAGGGATTGGTATTTTTGTTTGCAGATTGGCTCTGCACATCTTGCACTTTATGTATTTTCATGATCAAAGTGATTCCAGGCATCACTGCACACTTTCAAAATCCACAGTGTCACTTTATTCCGCCGTTCTGGACGGCATGCTGTTCTAACGCTAACCAATCAGACCTCAGGTACCGCCCAAAATGCCGTAGTAACCAGAGAAGGTTTTTTTTTTAAAGCCACGCCGATCATCGTTTTCATGATGGATCGTCGCGGTCACCTCCGAGTACTTGAGTTCCCTACTGTTGATCCAGTTCACAAAACTGGTCTGAGTGATTTGTTCATCAATCAATGACTCTGATTCAGTTGTAATCGGTTATTTTTGAATAATGCATAAATTGCAGGCTTAAATTTTGGTCTGTTTGTCATACAAAGCTATCATATGACTTGAACTTTTATTTAATATATAAATAATTTCTTGCCACCTTTTAATCTTGAAAGCTACCATTTATTGCAATTGCATGGAAAGTTTTTTTTTTTTTTTTTGCTTTCACCTCAAGAAAGTAATGCAGGTCTGTAATGACTTGGGTTAGTACATGTTCATTTTTAGTTAAACTATCCCTTTAAATCCCTTGAATATTTTTTTTCTGTTCTTTGCACACAACTTTTATATCATTGTACGTTTTTGTTAAAGGGAGCAAAAAGACATGTTCTGTTTGTTCGCATCTAAGACATGCACATCAGAGTATGCTGGTGTTTCCGTGCACTCCTTCATTTATCATCGTTGACATTTGGCTGTGCTCCTTCTATCTTCCTCTCATCTGAAAAGAACACATTTTTCCCATCAGAAATCCCGTTGTGACTTTTGCGTTCGAGGGGTGGTGATACTTCCTTTCACAAACGGCATCTCTGTGCGTATCTTTCCCGGGCTGCGTTCCCTCGTCTCCCCCATCTCTGCTTCCCCCTTCTGTACTGCTCTCTCTTTCTTTCTCAACATGGATGTTATCGGAGGCACTGAGGGCTCCAGTGATGCCCTGCCTCTTTAAAATTCCCCCTTTCTTTCCTGCTGCCAACTGTGAGCTGGTTTATATTTAACGTACCTACTTCATCAGCCCTCACCACCCCCACTCTACGTTCGCCATACTTATCTTTGCCACCCTCACACATCGCTGTATTTTTATTTATTTATTTATTTATTTTCTGCCTGTGCGACAATGGTGAAAGATAACATTTCAACAGCAAATCCTGCCTCTTTCCTTCTCTACTATCATGCAGATACGTTTTTGTGTGCCTCAACCTTAGATGTGGCACATGCATACATCTGACCACAGCTGAACAATGTGAATGCATGTGAACAGAAGTCTTTTGTCTAGCTTGTGAATTCTTTCTAATGAGGTTCCTGTGCAACACTTTTGGTCTTTGAGCAGCCTGAGGTGACACTTTATTCACTGCCTTTTATCATTCATTCATCCAAAAAATGAAAATTCTGTCATCATTGACTCAATCTCATGTCATACCAAACCTTTATCTCTTCTGCAGAATTTAAAGAAAGATATTTTGAAGAACGTTATTAACCAAACATTTCTTGTTACCATTGATTTCCACTCTATGCACAAAAAAAACGCAGGGACATTTTTTCAAATATCGTCTTTTTTCTGCAAGCTTGCAAGGATGGTGTTATGATTAGGCAGACGATTTCTAGATTTTCTCTTCCTCTAAGAAAGGAACAAAATCAGTTGATGTCACTCATAGCCTTATATTAAGAATATCAAGAAGATATTTAAACCATTAAGTAATGATTAAAGCGTTAGTTCACCCAAAAATGAAAACTCTCTCAGCAATTACTCGCCCTCATGTTGTTCCAACCCCGTAAGACTTTCGTTCATCTTCGGAACACAAATTAAGATATTTTTGATTAAATCTGAGAGCTGGATCACTCCTCCATAGACTTCTTAAGGGATCGAAACTGACCGGCCCAAAAGTTATGAAAGACATCGTTATTCGTTAAAATAGTCCGAGTGACTACAGTGGCTCAATCTTAAGTTTATCAAGCGACAAGAATACTTTTTGTGCGCAAAAAACAAACAAAAATAACGACTTTATTCAACTATTTATTTTCTTCCCTGTGGGCCTCGAGTGAGTTCACGTAGCGATATTGCGCAAAGCTTCTAGGTTGTACGTCACACGCATTACACACATGACCAGCGTCGGCCAATAGTGAGCCTACGTGTGACGTGCAACACAGAAGCTTTGCGCAATATCACTACGTGAACTCACTCGAGGCCCACGGGAAGGAAATAAATAGTTGAATAAAGTCGTTATTTTTGTTTGTTTTTTGCGCACAAAAAGTATTCTCGTCGCTTGATAAACTTATGGTTGAGCCACTGTAGTCACTCGGACTATTTTAACGATGTCTTTCATAACTTTTGGGCCGGCCTGTTTCGATCCCTTAAGGAGCCTATGGAGGAGTAATCCAGCTCTCAGATTTAATCAAAAATATCTTAATTTGTGTTCCGAAGATGAACAAAAGTCTTACGGGGTTGGAACAACATTAGGGTGAGTAATTACTGACAGAATTTTCATTTTTGGGTGAACTAACCCTTTAATGGTTTACATGACATCAGTGAGAGGAGCGAATTGTTTGGGAGCAGTGCTGGCCGCTGAAGTGTTTTAGTAGTACGCGTGTGTATAACGGTTAACCTCTGTCTGTCTGCTTCAGCTCCTGGTCAGTAGCTCACTGTGTTGTCTGTTTTTATGTGCTTTTATGGTGATTAAGTCATAACAATTATACAAGAGCCATAAAGGGATTTTCTCTGCTTCTTGACTAAGCGTTGAGAAGAAATATACACATTCACACACTCACTCTACAAAATATTCATATATAAAGCGCATGTATTAGTTTAAATGTACACTACCATTCAAAAGTCGTAAGATTGGGGTCGTAAGTTTTTTTGAAAGAAGTCTCTTATGGCTCGTTTCCACTGAGTGGTACGGTACGGTACAGTTCGGTTCGGTACGCAATTATTTGCGTTTCCACTGTCAAAAGTTGTGAATGGTACCAAAAAGCCGAACCGTACCGTACCACTTTTTGGGTACCCTTCCGTTGGGGTACCTAGCACAGTGGTACGGTACTAAAAGGTGGAGCTAGACTCACTGCAGAACGTTGATTGGTTGAAAGAGTATCGTCTCTTGCGCGTGCTACAAGGGCATTAGCAGCATACAGTTGAAATATAATACTACTGTTATTGTGTCACGAAATGTAGTTTTAAGAGTTTTTCAGGCGAGAAAGTAGTTTTTTAAAGCTCAAATCTGTGGTTTATTTATAGATTTATGATAATTTGAAGATCCCATTCCAAGCAATCACCGGACGCTCGGCGCTCGTGCACCCCGCCTGGAGCAGCCTTTCCCCGGCTAGTCATTCTGATGTTTGCCGCTGACTCTGACGTCTCTGTAGTGGTTAAACATGAGATATAATTCGTCTTGTACAGACCTAACAGGCGATCTTTGGTCTCGTGAATCTATAATTCGTTCCCTGGCCAATAGTTTTGGCAGAAGGCTATAAGTGAAGTTTCGTATATTTGAGCGCTGAATTTGTATATTTGACTGAATTGTTTGCTTTATGTTATTAAAGCTTTACTGTATATCTTTTTGTACCTTTTACTTATACTTTTATAATGGCTATTATTGATAAAACTGAAACTCAACAAAAATAGATAGTTTTGTCATTTATTTTATTTTATTACAAGATCATCTGTAAAGTTGTTTATTGCAACATTTGTACCAATGCAATATGCAATAAATTGCCTAGAATATGTTTAATATTTTTTAATTTAAACGAAAAGAGGCAGGGTTGTGTTTTATATTTAGTTTTGTTATAAATATAACGTTACATACATGCAGTTAATATAATCAATAGGCTATGCGTTGCCTGAACCACATTTGTGTGCTTATAATGTTTAAAATGTATAAATTAAATCGAAAAGAAGCAGAGTGGTGTTTTATAACATATTTCGTTTTATTGTTGCCTTAAATGTACATAACCGGAGTAGCAGAGCGAGCTGAGTCGCGCATTCAAGAACGCGCTGTTCCATCAGCAGAATTGCGCGTCCTCGGGATCATTCTCCTGAGTCGTACTTTGCGTGGCTACTTGGTATTGAGAAACGCCTAATGCCAGCGCTTGTTTCTTGTGACAAACATGCCGAGAAGCAAGAACAAGATCTGCTGTCTGTCATCCATCGTTGTTTACTATGTCGCTTTCTTTGCGCGAAAATGACGTCGATCTCTTCTTTCCGGCAAACACCACGCCTATCAAGTAAGGGTACTGTTGGCAGTGGAAACGCTAGCCGGATCATGCTGTACCGACCCGACCCGTACTGTACTGTACCGTACCGTACCGTACGCCTCAGTGGAAACGAGCTTAGACGGCAAGGCTGCATTTATTTGATTAAAAATACATTAAAAACAGTAAATCTGTGAAATATTATTTCAATTTAAAATAATTTCTTGTGACATAATAAATGGGTTTAGTGTCACTTTTGATCTATTTAATGTGTCCTTGCTGAATAAATAAATACATTTCTTTCAAAAAAAGAGAAAAAAATATAACAATGTCCAAATTGTGTCACTTGTGTGCAACAATTTCCTTTCCCATCTCTACTTTGTCAGTATCCGTCCCCGGAATATGTTGTATTATTTTACAGTATAACATGCAATTCAAATGGACCTTGTTTACATTCTTAATGCGTATTCCTGGTTGTATTGTGAACATTTCATCAGTGCACATTGTTACAAATCTTCGAAATAATTGATCAGAACCTATTAACTTTCCCTTTCCACTGACATCACTTAAGGCCAATTTATACTTCTGCGTCGAGTGTACGCCGTAGTGTACGGCGTGGGCTACGCACGTAGGCGACGCCGTCATGAGCATTTATACTTCTGCGTTTAGGTCTGCGTTGCTCTGCAGTACAGCGCCGAAACGCTAGTTGGCGGCGGAGGGTTTTAATGTTCCACTGTGTTTAGATTCCTCGCGGCAAGAAGAAGAAGATTCCTCGCGGCTGTTTTGAGTTTAGGTTACTACAAGCAATGGCGACTGAAAGAGAGCAGATCATGTTGGAGTTGGAGCTTATCGAGGTGGAAAAGGTAAATTTTTAGTTTTTTTTAACAGTTTCGCTGTACTTAGAATTTAAAAATGGCGGGCGGTGCAGAAGAACACGCCGGAAATGCATAGGAGGAAACGCGATGCTACCAAGCCGACCAATCACAGATCTTGCGGTCCGCGTCGTCGCGACGTGTAGTTACATTTTTGAGGAGGTGCGCGTCAGGTTACGGCGAAGGGTACGGCGTATGGTACGCGTCTGTGCGTATGCTACGCCGTACCTACTGCGCGCACCCGACGCAGAAGTATAAATTGGCCTTTAAGCTGTGCAGGATATCAGATGGGTTCAACCATCAAACAATTGAAGCAATTGTAATTCTTTGATTGCGCAAGTAAAATGTCGAAATGCTCTTCTTTAGGGCATCTTGTGGTCTAACCGCGGTGTGTTTGTGTGATCTGCCATGTTTAGTCTTTACTCTGGACTGGAACAGCTGGGGATGTGTCTGTACGGGGGAGCTGAAAGATCTGTACAACTTATGTCTTCTTGAAGCTCAGATCTCAGGGTCAGAGTCTGGATAAACGGTGAAGGCCGTGTGCATGCCTGTGTGTGAGAGAATATGTGTTTGAAGAATGAGAATCGTCTCTAGTAAGGGGATGACGATGAATCTGCTGCGTTGTGTCAGAGCAGAAAGTGAAGGGCATGATGGAACGGTGAAAAGAGGGAGGGAGAGGAGGATGAGAGCCATCTCCTCCACATACCGCCGCGATGGCCGCCTCTCCCTTTTCCTCTGAAGAGTCTCAAAAGCGTTCTGGGTGAAGATGTGTCTTAAGAGGGATGGCTCTCATCCTCCCTCTACTCTTTCAACTCATCTGCCTCGCTGATGCATTCTCTCACTGACTCATTCGTTGTAAGAGTTAGTATAAAACACACACGCAAACACTGAGTTTGTGCAAATGTGCATAGTGTCTTGAAGGTTACGGCGTCTGATATTAATGTATACTTTTGATATTAATTTAATCTGCGATCGTTTCTTTTGTTGGCTCACGCTGCTTTAATTGAAGGAGTTTTCATGGGAAAAGAATGTTTCTGAATATTGCCTCAGGCTTATCCAAGGACAGCTTATATCAATCAAGTTAGGGTCTGATAACAAATGCAACAATGTCTTTGAGAGGCCGTTCGCTATTACTATTGGAGTCTTTTTTTACCTTGTTCAGTATTTGATGAGGTGAGTGTCATTAAATAAAACAATGTCAAGGTCTTTTATTTGGCTTTAGTTATGCTTATAGGGGGAAAAATATAGAATTACAGAAATTAGTGGTGGGTGATATAGGACCAAAATCTTATATCAAGATATGAGTCATTTTATTTCATGATAATATATATATCACAATATAGTTCTTTTTGCTTTAAATAAGGTTTTAATAAATACATTTTCGATACAATTTCATAATTCTTGTCACTAATTTCAATATCACCAAAAAATAATACCAGCCTAAGTAAAAACAACAACAAGCAAACAGTCAGTGAAAAATTAGAACAAAGAAACTAATCACAAGCAATAGGACAAAACTATGATAGAACAAAGACACAGATGAAATAGACCTACCTGAAAAACTTCAAGCACTGGAAATAAGAAATACTACATCAATTGTATAGAATGTACAAAAAACACTGCATAGTGTTCACTGCGTAAATGAAATAAATGTATTCTTATTAAAGTTACAAAAGTGAATCTGTCAGAAGCATTGAGTGATTTTCTCTTTGTCTTTTGTTGTTATATTAACATTAACATTAACACAGGTATATGCTGCTGTCACTTTAAGACCTAATGCACTGATCTAATATACTGATACACATGCGCTTTCTTTCTCAACTGTTTCTTTTTCAACCGTCTCTCAGACAGCGCTCAGAAACAACCACAGCACGCGCTCATAATGAAATGAGTTCTTTTGCTACATATTGCTCTTCAACAGTTTAAAATCACTTGTTTTTAAATAGCAATGCTTAAAAATGCATGCAAATGATAAGCTTTTGTGAGGGCGCAGCATGACGGAGACAATAGTCAAAAATCTTTACCGGTTCATGAATACTGGTTAATCGTGCCTACCGGTATATCGCCCAACACTAACAGAAATGCACTTGTAATAGAAGTTTACGAGGCAGTTTAATGATTATATTGCCCAATAGACTTCCATTGTAAGTGCATAACTGCAAACACTTTTTTTGCTGACAGACAAGTCAAGATAGAGCTTAACTTCTATTTAATGCAAGATTTGGAAGCATTCTTTAGCTTAAACATGAATGTAAGCAAACAGAGAGCAGTGTGTGTGCCGGGCTGTATTACACTTGTATGTGTGTTAACAGGTTGTGACCCCTGCGTAACCCTACGGAACTGTTTGCACTGATGCTCATTATTCCATTAGATCGTCTTGGCAGCTGTTGCCCTGACCCCTTTTGAATAGACAGAGCTTGATGCGGCTTGGAGACTCTTTAGCTTAACATACACACGTTTACGTATTGATCTGAAGCTCCATGGGGGGAGGGGTACTTTATACAAAAGAAGTGTCAAAATATGTGTCGGATAAATAAGCATGATAATGCTGTCCATATGCTTGTCAGATTCTCTTTATGCTGATTTCACACTCTGTCTCTCGCTGATCTGCCTACTGTTAACTGCATGTTGATGTGCTAATAAGTGATAAAAGTACACAGCACACATATTGGGTTAAAAAAATAGTCGATTTTTTATTACTCTTACTATTTTTATTGGTATTATGTGGTATAAATTAAATTTAAACCTGAATTATACTTATACTTGGATTTCATCATTAGCATGGGTGTACTGTATGCATTCATCCAGACTTTTTTAAACCACACTATGCATACTTTCAGAGTTTGTCTTAAAAAAATAAGTTTGCTTTGGGCTCTATAATCAACATTTCATTAGGGCTTGGTATTGAAACAGATTTGATCAATGTATTTGGATATACATCATGTACATATACGTTTTACTTTAGGAAAACAATCTCTCAACTCATGTTGTAAACTATCAGTTGGCACATTACTATAATTTTGCCCATATTCAATTGCTATTTAGTTTTAGATATAATGATCACACTCAAATAAAAACATTGTATACATTTTTTCTACTACTTAATGATATAATTATGTTTTCACTCAAATTTGTTGTTGAAATCTAAACATTTAATTGTTTCATGTCGTTTGAACTAAGGCGGCATTAAAACAATTCTGAGTTTCAGAATTTGAAAGCTGTTTGTTACTTTTATTTCAAAAGTAACAAAGCACAAGCTTATTGCAATTACTGGATGGGAGGAATGCTAGAAAAAATGTTTGGTGAAGTTTTGTTCACGCATCAGCAGAAAACAGCATGGACTAAAAGATCAGTTTTGGAATTCAAGAATTGTTATCGGCTCATCAAAATTAAGATTAATTAGAAATCGATTAATCGATATCCTTAATATATCTCCGCTTGCCGGCCATCTTGTTTTGTTAGTCAACTATCTAGGATTTAGAACCTCTTTGTCCATCCTCAGATCTTATGAACATTTCCACTTTTAATCATAAACAGAAGTTTTGCACTTGCTGTAAGGTGGGGTGAGTGTGGCGTGAGGAGAGAGGAGGAGAGATTGAACTGGGGGGAGTGAAGTTGCCAGGCAGCCGGAGTGGAGACCCTGGACTATCGAAGCCAGGCACGCAGACAAGAGCCAGAAGATAAGCCGCCTGATAAAAGATAGAAAATAGCAGCAGATTTCAACTTTCCCACCATCCAAGATTCTCGGGGAGGAGGGGCGGCTGAATCAACTACTTATTTCATCCATCCGTATCTGTCTTTCCCCACGAACAACTTGCAAGGCTATTGAGAAGGCGGACACACACACACACAAAACACGTTCAATCTTAGCAATGGGCTTTTTACACATAATGCACACACACACACACACACACACAATGCACACACACTCTTTTCTAGACTTATTTCCTGACCTCCAGCAGAAAAGGTTCCTCTGCATCTTACACTGTAAAAAAACAAACATATTGTCATTTTAACCGTTAAAATGTGACCGCAAAAAGCTGTTAATTGGTTAACGGTAAATTCCCTTAATATGTACAGGGGGAAAACTGTGAAAGATCTAATCTTAAGTTTCATGTAATTTTACAGTAAAATGTTTTTTGGAAGACAAGTAAAAAGTACAAAGGTTGCACTTTATTTTACAGGATGTGCACTTTCAGTGTTCTTACAGTGTCCTTACCAAGAAAGTACTGAGTAATAAAAGGTAACCACATGGGTTAAGATTAGGTTTACCCAGTTATTGTTATTACTACAAAAAGTATATAGTCCTTTTCCTCATGCACATATGATGTACTTATTACAGTAATTACAATAACTGGGTAATAACTAGGTACTCACCCTGAACCTACTCCTAAAACTAACCTTAACCCCTGTAGTTACCCTATATTACGCAGTATTTTCTTAGGTAAGTACATGTAAAATAAAGTGCATAAGCCTAAAATAAGCCCGAAATTGACATTCCCATAAATTCCCAGTGACACTTCACTTTTGATGCTTTTTAATTGAAATAATCATGTTCCTTAGTTTTTTGTTGTCAGTTATGTACATTATGGTTTCATGTTGCATCTTATGTTGGTAAATAAATGTTTAATGCATTGTTTTGTATTTGTGTGCACCTTCTATATATTAGTATATTTGTGGAAAATTCATCATGTGGTTTTATCTTTCCCCCCTGTGTTATTATGGTGGATGCCAGTATATGTAAAAAGTACAAAACAGATTTTATTAGCCGCATAGCATTGCTATGCTGTTGGATTTTTAGCAAATTACATTACATTTTTGTTTTTGCAATTTACAGGTTGTTCTATAAATATCTTATACATTTGTTACTATTTTTACATCACTATTCTGCCAGGATTTTTGTGTGTGTATATGCATTTCCTTACACTCTTCTGTTTATCTCACTTGCCCCTAGCTTTTCTTTTTCAATCATTCTCTCACATAAATACTCGTACACGCCCCCTCTTTCCTATCGTGTCTTTCACTCTGCAAACAAACACAGGCGCACATGCTCGGATATGAGTCTGTGTGTACCCACACATATGATCTGTTTAGTCTATTTCTGCTGTTGTAGCTATGGGAGGACGGTTGGAGGGGTGATGTGACTTGGTGTAAGACGTGTGTGTGATGAAGTACCAGTTAGAGGGTGTTTAGCACTCTCTCTCAAGAGGGAAAATGCGCCTTCTCACCTCTCCAGAAAAAGGGGCCAAAGAGTGCTTCTATTTCTCAGAGTGTTCTGACCTTTTCTTGTCATATTTCTAGATTATTGAGAATTATGGAGTAAACAGACATTATCGTTAAAACGTTTGGGCTCGGTGAGGTTTTTTGAAATGTGTCTCTTATTCTCAACAAGGCTGCATATTTGATTAAAAACACTAATATTGTGAAACACTTTAAAGAACTGTTTTCTGTTGAATTATAGTTTTTTACTATTTACTATTTATACTATTTATCCCTGAATTTTCAGCAGCCATTACTCCAGACTTAAGTCACATGATCCTTTAGAAATCATTCTAATATGCTGACATTTATTATTGTTGTTATCAATGTTGAAAACTGTTGTACTGTTTAATATTTTAGTGGAAACTTTTTTTTTAGGATTCTTTAATGAATAGAAAGTTGAAAAGAACAGCATTTATTTGAAATGGAAATCTTTTGTAGCATTATAAATGTCTTTACTGTCACTTTTGATCAATTAAATGTTCCTTGCAGAATAAAAGTTTTCATTTCTTCTTCTTCAAAAAAACAAAAAACAAAACAAAACAAAAACATGACCCTAATTATTGACCCCAAACTTCTGAGTGTACATATTCTGACAAATTGGCAACAAATAGAAGTTTTTCTGATTCCGTCCCTCCATTACATTTCCCGTCTACACCCCATATGAATAATGGTAAAAAATATGGTGAAAATAAAAAGGACTTTGTCATGTACCGGGTTCCCATTGTTTTGCAAAACCGACATGGGATATTAAAACTGGCCTGGAAAAGCCATATAAATGTAATAAAATCAAAATAAGTTATGGTAATTTCTATAGTGAATTTGTTATGCGTAGTTCTAAAATATTTATTTGTCTGAATTGAAAATTCCTCTTTGTGAGCACAATTCCTATTAAATAATTTTTTAAAATATCATTTTTAAATATATCAAATTTTAAAAAATGATTCAACAATTTCTTCTCTTCTGTGTCAGTCTCTGACGCTTTTCACGTTGTGAACAGTGCAGCGCGATCCTGGTTCTACGTCAGAAAGCAGACTCAAGATTGGCCGGCTCCTGCATCATCACCACACGCATGTGTCGTCATGCTCACGTGAACAGCGTCAGAGACTGTTGAATAAAGTCGTTGTTTTTGTTTTTAATTGTGCACAAAACATATTCTCGTCGCTTCATAACATTAAGGTTTAACTACTATAGTCACATGAACTATTTTTACAATGTCTTTACTACCTTTCTGGGCCTTGAAAGTGGTAATAACGTTGCAGTCTATGGAAGACATGAGGGTGAGTGATTAATGACAGAAATTAAACTATCCCTTTAATGGCTAGAAATTGGTTGGTCAAAAGGTGTGAGAACCCTGAAAGCATCACTCCCTTCATGTGGATTTTTGAGCCTCAATATTATGAAATAACTTGAAATGTTCTGTACTGTTCCCCCTAGATATGGCATTTATATATGTGTTGTAAGAGAACCGTATCAGTGTAAATGTTCCAATACAGAAAATAGACGTCAGACGTATTTTGGCTGTGCTTTTTTCCCCTCTACAGGAAGGGTCTGATAAATTGGTGAAAGCAAGTTTGTTGATCTGTACTTGCAGGGGTAGTTTTTCTCTCTAAGGGGCATGAGAAATACCCTCAGACGCACCATTCATCTCTGTAGCGACTAGACTGGCTTGTAACCTTAGAGATATCGTTGCCGACAATCGCACCTGCCCTCTGTGGACACAAAGAACAATTTCCAGAGCAGGGGTAAAATCTGATTTCTCCCCTGTTCGGTGAATCCATCTCGGTTTTTATTCCTCCTTTTCTTTCTCTCTCATTCAGTCTCCAGCCCTATCGCCTCTCCTTGACCATTATCTGGCAGACAGCTCCTGCTCATTAAGGAGTTAATTTTCTTCTCTCTATCTCTGATTAGTATAGTTGAACCTAAAGCACTGTGAATTCTTTAAATTTTCCCTCCCTGTTATCAAAAGGAGAAAAAGGGGAATGGGGGGGATATTTAATCGTTTAAGTAGTCTTCCTGGGGAACTGCTTCTGCCGTTTCTGTTTTTTTCCCCTCCCTCTTCCCAGCAATGTAAAGAAATCCTGTCGAAGCCGCCCAGCTCAGTAATTCAGTTTTTAAAGCATGAAAAAAAAAATGACTTGATGAAATTCCACTATCAGCTCTGAACCAATATGCAAAATATCTCGCTGGAAATCAAATAGCTATTATGTTTTCATTTCCACGTCGGCGTATTTGCTTAATGAAGAGGAGACAGATCAGACCGGTAGAGTCTGCAGGAGGCGATAACCGGGAACGGCTCGCAGCTATCCACACAGAGTGACGCTCCCAGTCACTCTCTGAGAGAGAGAGAGAGAGAGATGAAGAGTGAAAGAAAGGAGAGAGTAATAGGGAAAGGAAAGAGCTTGCACAGGCGAGAGAGAGAGGCAGAGAAAAGGTGCAGACAGTAACATGATGGAGGGATGTAAAAAGCAGAAAAGGAAGCGTAGAGTGAGAAAAAAAGATAAGGAAATCGAGGGATGTCTTTTAAAATGTGCCTCTTTGCAGTGTCCCGGTCTCACGACTGTTTGATGTTTGACAACCTGCTGACAAATCCACGGCGAGGATCAGTCAGGCCCGTTTGAAGTGCTCCGATGCCCAGCGCACATGAATACCATCACCACACATTATCACTTTACAATAATCACTCATTATCATAAGTATTATAATCACTCACTCGTGTGATTTGACTGATGGAAATGAGAACAGTATCTTCCTGCGCTGTTTACTCTTTTTATTTCATTATTAACGAGCCTCGTCAAGTATAGCTATATTATTTGTTCTGTGTTCGTGCTCTGTCTTAAGAGTTTTGATAATTATTATTCTTTGTTTGGCTGGCGTTCTTACTCTTTATGTTTATGCTTTGGCAAATACAAAAGATATTAAGTAAATACACTGTGGTGTTTATTTTTAAGCCTCTCTCTCTCTCTCTCTCTCTCTCTCTCTCTCTCTCTCTCTCTCTCTCTCTCTCTCTCTCTCTCTCTCTCTCTCTCTCTCTCTCTCTCTCTCTCTCTCTCTCTCTCTCTCTCTCTCTCTCTCTCTCTCTCTCTCTCTCTCTCTCTCTCTCTCTCTCTCTCTCTCTCTCTCTCTCTCTCTCTCTCTCTCTCTCTCTCTTTAATATTCCAGTTAAAGAGTTTAAATCAATATTACAAGTATTGTTTTTTTACACTCATGTCTTTTGAAACCTGTACAACTTCCTCCATGGAATGCGAAAGAAATTATTTACAGAAGAATGACCAAGATGCTCTTGTCCAATAAAAATGGATGTTGACCATAACTGTTTGGCAATATTTTGAGTATGACTTAAATATCGGGTCTATATCTCACATAAAACTATGGTATGGCTTCAAAAGACTTTGAATATAGCACATGAGGCGTTTAGACTGCTTTTATGGTGCTTGTAAAAAAAGAAAGCCCCTTGCACCCATTCACTTCCATTATATAGAGAAGAGCAGCATGAACATTCATTGAAACATCTTCTCTTTGTGCTGCTCAGAAGAACAAGTCATATGGCTTTCGAACAACATGAAAATGAATAAATGATGATAGAACTGTCCTTTTAAAAAAGAAGTTAAAGGGATAGTTCACCCAAAAATGAACATTTTGTCATAATTTACTCACCCTCAAGTTGTTCCTTTAAATAGATCTTTTTAAACAGTCCTGCAATGTGACAAAGTAAAAGTCTTCCATGCATGATTTAATAAAAGGAAAAAAAAGATGGAATATAGCATGTCACACCTCTGTTCATTTTGTTTTACAAGTTTAATGATTACCACCCATGTACAGAAATGCAATGGAAGTCTTTGAGGCAAGCTTGCTTTATGGCCTTCAACTGTATAGCTGTGAAAAAGAACAATATGCCATGTATTAAAGCACATTTATTGCTTTTAAAATGAGCTTATCAAACAGGTGATGTTGTGTGGCCTAGACACTCTGAAATGAAGATGTCAAATTAGTACAAGGATTAATAATATTACACCGATGCCTGTTTCTAATTGTGAATGGTGTCGTCAATGACGAGACTCTTTGGCCTTGTGTGGATGAAGTTACTTTGTTTTACTGAATGAAAACAAGAGTGCTATTCACTACCTCATTTCACACCGCATGCTTTGTTGGCAGAAACCGAGATGGAGCGGGTCTTGGCAAAGCAAGTGAAAGTCCACTCCTGTACGGCAGTGTGTCCGCAGAGGTCCTGCCAGTGGTGTGCAAGCCCAGAGGCTCCCCCAGCTTATCTTCGGCTCCAGCGACGCTGGTGACACGAGTCCCGTCAAGTTTTTAATGTTGTTTATATGTCTATGGGGTGTTTTTAAATATGCTTTAAGACAAACCATGTGCAAATTCATAAGTCAGCACTCAGCACCATGGCTGAGTTTTTTTCTCCTTAAAACTGCAGTGAAAAAGACGCAGTTTGAAATCGCTAGTGTTTCTTACGTCACAAACTACCTTGTTTAACTAATCACGCCAACGTGTGGGCGGGCTTTAGCATATCATTAACTTTGCTGCGAAGCAGGGGAGTCTCAAGACAAGAGAAGCCAGGTTATTCCGGTATATTTTTCTGTTGATATGAAAAATCTGGTACATTTAGCAGCAATATAGCAAGCGAATGGTGTATATTACGATGTTATGATAAACCATATGCCTTTCTCCACTGACGCTCGAGTTGTTCTAAGCGTTTCTAAGGATGATGATTTTTAAAAGGCATTACTGAGGTGGCAAATGGGAACATGGTTTGTCTAACATACTGCATGATAACGTAGTCAAGCCAAAGGCTAATCATATTAATTTCCGTTATGCGTTGTAGAGAACGATACATTACCATTCTGATACATCGACTTGTATACAAGCCTGTAAAGTTCACTCTTCTTCTTCTAAATCAAACATATATGGCTGAATTAATCCACTTGCCGTTGTGTAGAGTTTACTACAGTAAAGTTTACCAAGTGGATCTCTGAGCTCGTGTGATTGAGTGGAGGCGGGGACTCATTTCCATATTCGTGATTCCGCCATACTAAATGAAAGAAGGGTGTAGAGTTCCATTCAAGCTGTTTTAAGGCATGAATCAAATTGTTTCACAGGAATTGTTTTTTTAAATATGTCATTTTGGTGATCAAAGATGAGTTTTAAGTGAAAAAATTATTGATACAGGGGGACTTGAAGTCTCCTTTTGATTTATGTGGGTTGCTGTGCTTTCAAGTGCCCGGGATCCGGTCTAACCCTTGGATCCATCTAATTACTAAGAGCGTGTTAATGCCCTTGGCTCTGATCAATGTGTGTAGCCACTTGTGCTTGAAATTATAAGTACTGCAGGTACCGCAGTTCTTCCTCGAACGCTGGCACACACACACACACACGTAGACTCTCACCAAAGGCTCAGTGTTCTCCTCGAAGTATCTTTCTTCACAAGTCCCTGATTTCCCGATACAAGCAGTGTTCTTTTTTTTTTTTTCACTGTGTTTGGGCTGTTTGGTAATGTGGTGATTAACGTGATGGTGAGGAAGTTTGTTCATTTAATCAGGGCTCAGGTTTGATGTGTTGTCTCTTGGTTTAATCACTGCCGCTAAGCACACTGGTTTGATGTGGACGGGGGCTGCTTAATAAAGCCCTATCTCCTCCGCCTTCATCAGCTTTCTCACTTTGTTCTGTCTGTTCGAGTGCCAGTTAGAACTCAAAAGTGTATTTCTTTCAGTTGATCTTCTTTGCTTTGTATAATAGACAAAATAGGGGCTTTTACGATTGACATTTTAGTCCTTAAACGTGGATTGGGAAAAGTTGTCATTTTTATCATTTAAACAATATAATTGTAATTTATATTTGACGTCATTTGTTTTAAATCCTAAATCGTTTTTATTTTATTATAAATGTACAGGTTTAAGTTATATTTCAATGCGATACATCAAAAAGCACTTTTATACATGTTAAATGTTCTTGACTGCTAGATTTTTCCCCTCCTTTTTTCATAAAATTTATGGCAAACAAAGTTGCCAGCTGTCATTCTGAATGCAGACAACCCTTTTTCTGTCGTCGGTTCTGTGAAAAATGCATATTATTCCTTGTATGAGATGAAGTGGGAGAGCAGAGACTTTTTTCCGTGCCATTTGATGTCTGTAAGCAGTGATGCGGCGATTTATTCATTTAACCAGAGCGGTAATAGGAAAGAAAATCATAATTCAGACTTACATTTAAACACGAAATGTAATTGGAATTTTAAACAGAGGGGCCCCTTTGTACAATTATGATTAAAGGAAAATTAATTGTATGAAAATGTCGCCACAGATATAGAAAATTAGATCTAGCAATGCCCAGACTACATTCTAAAAATATGGCGTATGGGATCGATCTTTTTTACTTTTCTCTCTCGCGTCCTTTATTACTAAGGTCCAAATCTAAGTGTGTTAATTTTATCTGAAATTACAGTGAACCATGCAGGCGTGGAAGTCGAAATTAGCCTAAAGATGTTTCATTTACAAAGACAGAAACACTTTGTCAGGGAGCGATTGTTTCCAAGCATTATCTCCGCCTCGTTTTAATTGCTTTGGAAGTGAAATTAACAGAATTAGAAAAATTGCCTTTGCCTTTTTCTACAAGGCTCTTTATTCACGGGTATTGTTGTGTGCTTTGTATAGATTATAGGCCTCTTTGTTCTAGGAAGTGTAAATATATACGCCTCCAGTCACGGCTTTAGCTCCTAACAATCCCCTCTCTGTTCATCACAACTTAATGAAAATTAATTTACCAAAACCTGTGGTAAAATTCGATTTTCCAACCCCTGGTAATTTTGCTTAGATGCAGATGCATAAAATAGTGGGTGTCCTAGTTGAGTTTAGCATAGTAAAAATGTGTGAAAACTGTAGTTTTGCTCATCTTAAACCTCATTAGAATAACAATACGGTCGACGAAGGTTGAATTAACATGCAGACCGCTGTGGCGTCCACTACAGAAGCCCTTGTCTGGCACGTATTGCATTCATTAATTTTAGAGAGAACAAGCCATACAATGAACGTGATCTCTGAGAATATTATAATTTAAAACGGATTTTATGTCAATAATTAGTTTTACTACTACTGCTTCTAAAAAGGTTTTTTATTTTATTTTATTTTTTTACATCAACTAAATAAATAGGTATTTTTAAACACCAATGGTTGGTTATCTCATCATGGTTGAAAAGTGTAAGGTTTTGTTCGAACGTCTGCCAACTGGGAATGTATTGAGTTATACAAATGAGTTAATCACCCCGGCCAGTGATACAACACACACACACCGTTGTTCATTTACTTCCTTGTGGTCTGAAGCTCTGGGATTTCCAACCAATTAAAACTGTAAAAGGCTTGTAGCAAGAAGGTTTGAAATGAATCAGAATTTTCTTTCTTAATCATGTACTTTATCACTTTTTATTTACAGGACACCCTACTTCCTTGAAGATATTAACAGGGTATATTCACATTATCTAAAGCCTCTCAACTGAGGCTTTGGCATGATATGATATCTTTTCAAAGGCCTTTCAGTGTCAGATGACTTTTATTTTGTATTGCTCCTCTTTTTATGACCGCTCTCTCTCATTTTCTCTGCAGGCTCTATTGGGGATCTTAATGGAGGTGAGGATCCATCTGATGATGTAAGCATGTCAGGAGAGGAGGGCGGAGCTTCAGACCAGGAGGACTCTGCAGAGTGTGACGGTTCAAGTCCACCTTCATTTACACCACTTTATAACGAAGGTGAAACGACGCATGCTAAAACGGCTTTCATACGAAAAGTGTCAAAACCACCTGAACGTTCCTCTAACATAACCTGTGTTGTTTTGTGATGAAACCGTTTTAATGCTGATGCCTATTGATAACAGTATTAGACATCTCACTCACTCACATCTGATTGTCTGGATTTCGTGAAACAGCTTCTATTTTGCCATATGAATTTAATGGATAGTTAAAGGATATAATTGAAATTCACTCTCGTGTCGTTCTAAACTTATTTGCCATTTTTTTGGTGGAACACAAAAGGAGATTTTTTAAATCATATTTTACAGAACATTCACATCAATCTCCAAAAAGGACCCAAAAAAACAAAAACAATCAAAGAACCATAAATCTATGAACTTCTGGAGCCATGTGGTAGATTGTTTGAAGTATAAACTGAAATTTTTCACTGAAAATCCACTGGAGCTTTCTAATAAATGTTATTGAACATGCAAGACATTGATGTTTTCTGCCGCTGATGATATTTGACTTGAGACTGAGCTAAAGAGATTTTATATATATATATATATGGTATTTTTTATAGTGTTTTTTTTTATTGATGTGGTCACTATGACCTGTCATTGTATGAAAAAGCAATGTGAAGATTCTTAAATTCAGTTTTTAGGTTTTATGGAAAAAAATAACGCCATACTGGTTGGAAATGACAAAAGAGTGTAAATAGTGACAGAACTATTACTTTATGAAATAATGGTTCTGTTCAGGAAAAGGAAACGCTTGCTGAATGAGATACAAAGCTTTGTTTAATCAAGTTTTCTCTGAAGAGAGTTCATCATTATTTAAGATTAGATTGTTTTAATACCTCGTTTAGTTCCTGGAAGTGTTATACAATATCTTTTATAGACTTAAATAAACAAGTTATGTGATTATTTATTTATTTATTTATTCATTTTAAATGAGGTAATATGTAATTTTTGCAGACATGGATGTATATGGTTGCCTTGTTGCACTTTCTGTCTGGTTTTCCAGCCGGAAGATATTTAAGTCACATTCTTAGTTGAGATTTCTGTTTTTCCTCTTCTTTTTTTTTTTAATCTGGAAAATTCCTGTTCTTGTGAAATTGGGGACTGAGGAGATAAGAGCTGGTTCGTTGGCTGCTTTTGATAAACGCATGGAAATTCTGTCAGGTGCTAATCGTGACTAGTTTAGAGATTGTCCTGTTTTGTTTGTGTGTGCGTTTAGACATGCAAGTATGTGGCATTTGCAAGTTTGTATTTGAGGTGATGTTTGTCATCCTCCTATTTTTCGGTGTGAAAAGTGGGTCTGCATTAACGTGTTTCTTTAGCTCTTTTTTCCCTCTATCAATCGCGCCCCCACCCCTCGGGGCTCCACTGTTGCCCGGTGCTGCTATTATCAGCCTCTGTAAATCAGTCGTGTTTGACGAACCTGCTCTTTCAACCTGCGATCAATACCAGGTCTTTATCAGGCCAGCAGTGGCTAATAAAGGCAAGCTCCCTTATCCACCATCTGGGAGAGAAAAAGACAGGCGATAACCAACTGATAACTGCTTCAGAAAAACACTCAACCAGTCACAGGACACACACTGTCGATAACCACCTGTAAAAAAATAAATATAAATGAAAATGCCACCTTTTAATAATCATTAATGGCAAAACGGCCGCTGGTTTCCATGTGAAAGGGTCAGTCTGAAGTGATCCGAAGGAAGATCTGATGGTGAAGTCGTCATCCATATCAGCAGAGAAGCTGATAAACCTTGAGCAAAGATGGCTCTGTGTTCCAGAACACCTTTTGTTATCTCAAACCCGGTGAGGAGGTCTGATCGTGGGCTTGATCTGGCTTATGGTTTCACCAAGCCTGCAGTATTTAACTGGATGGAAACATCTTAGCCTGTACAACCAGCTAGCCCCACTTTGGGCGCCATGTTGGACTCAGAGATGATATAGTTGAGCCTTACAAGAAAAGAACTTGACCCTGCCATGATGATCTGTTTGGGAGAAAGAACTTCGAGAAAATTGACTCTAAAAAATGAGGCCAGCCAGGAAGAATGGAGCAAGTTGGGTGACTTTGCCCTCCAGGTGTGACAAGGGAAGTTGCTGTTATCAGATGAAAGGAGGTTGTTGGGTTGGAGACGGGGTGTGTGTGTGTGTGTGTCAGTATGTGTGTTTGCATGTGCTGGTAGACTAAGGAGACTGCCGGGGAGCCAGTATGGTGGCAGCACCCATCCACCCCGCCCTCTTTTCCTGATACCTGTCGTCTCTGCTCAGATGATATGGGAGATTATATTGATAATATTAAATGCAATAACTGTGGCTCCAGCTCCTCTCCCCACGCTGAGCGCTGCAGGATAAAATCAATGTGCCATTCAATGTGATTTATCGCTGAAAATAATAGGGCTTCTTAGGCAGGGAGGGAGGCGCGTCATGGGACGGCATGCGCTGGGACGGGCTGAGAATGGCGGTTGGGCCTGGGTGGAATTGTCGGTGGCTGACGAGAAGGGCGTGTGCATGTGTGATTTATTTGATGATGAAGATCTAATCTCCAACCTGTTGCATTAATAACAGCATGCTCTGACCACGTCACATTTATGGCCCGTATCGATCGGTAGCTATCGCTGTTTATCGCCACGGGAATGCAAGGGTAAACATGCCCTTTGTGCACCACAGATGAGCTGTAATCGAGGTGGGGTGAAGGGGAGGGAGTTGGGGAAGGGGAGAGGGAGAGAAGAGGACAAGAATTCATGTCAATTTACTCATACATGTTACACTGGCACTCAACCAACCGAAAGAGAGAGACCGCTATCAGCAAGGTGATCACATTGATCAAAGAGAATTAGAAATCATTGGCATCGATGTCTGGGAGATCTGTACTCTGTCTTTCACACTGATGAAAAAGATCGGCCTTAATAAAAGGAAGACGCTGGCCGTCTGTTGGCTGGGGTTTCCAATTCTCGCTTGGTAAATCAAAAGCGTATGGGTCGGGTTTATCCTAAGATGTCGTGTTGCTGAATCACACAGGCCTCTCTGTTGACCACTTTTGATCATCAGTGCGAGACCATCACATTTGTTGAGTATTAAAGAGAATGGGAGAACATTAAGAATTAAACATGGGACTCAGGATTCAATGTAACCATCACGTGCTAAAGGCAAGTTTAAATTATAAATAAAATAAAAAATTATAAATTAATAATATGATTAATATTTGTTCCATCTTATATTATGTAAAAATATACACTATTGTACAAAAGTAACTTTTAAAAAAAAGAATGCTTATTTGAAACGACGCATTTATAATTGTTTAAAAGATTTATTTTTCAAATAAATGCTGCCCTTTTAAATGTTCTGTTCATCAAAAAATCCTTAAAAAAATGTTCATGGTTTCCACAAAAATATTAAGTAGCACAACTATGCCAACATTGATAATAAGAAAGAAATGTTCCTTGATCAGCAAATCAACATATTAAAATGATTTCTGAAGGATCATGTGACACTGAAGACTAGAGTAATGATGCTGAAAATTCAGATTTGCTATCACAGGAATAGATTATGTTTTAAAATATATTAAATAGAAAAGAGTTATTTTAAATTGTAATAATATCTCACAATATTCGTTTTTACTGTTTTTGATCAGATAAATGCAGCCTTGGTGAGCATAAGAGATCCCAATCTTTTGAACAGTAGTGTGTTTTTGTTTATAATAAATATTATATTTATTTAAATTTTGGAATACAATAAAAATGTGTGCAAAGAGTGCAAAATACAATTTCATGGTAATACATATTTTCTCAGATGAACTTGTTAAGTCACAGTTAACTTGAAAGTCACAGAAGCATTTACCAATTACATAAGGAGTAATATGCAATTAGCTGGTCATGTAAAAAAAAACGACGATATTGCACAAAAATTTAAATATCGCACAAACATAAACTCTGGTTGTTTGCAGAATGTGTGTGATTTTTGATTATTAATTCCCTGTCATCAAATTGTTCCACTTGTTTTGACACAGAGCCAAGAACCCACGAGTCCCTGGCGGTGCCGGATGAGGGTGAGGAAGATGAGAAAGGACTGAAACGCTGTACAGAAGATGAAGAGGAGGAAGAGGCAGAAGGGGAAGGGGAACCCCAGTGGAACGGCCCAGGTCAGTCTCTATCTGTCCCTCTTTCAGGAGTGTTTTACTGATGCATGAGTCACTGGCTCCTCAGGAAGGGCCAGCCGTAGTCATACTGTCACCTTGGCAGCCATGAAACAATATAGGCCACGACTTTATCAAGATATGCATTCAAACCAGAAATGATTCAGTCTGATCTGCTCTTAAATTTGAGAGAAATTACTGTCATTCTCATACCACTTTGCGGGGGGAACCTACTGTACACTTTTCAATGCTTTGTCACTTTTTTCTCAGTGATGCAGTGGTCCACAACAACCCAGTGACATCACACTTGTGGCACGTCTGAGAATTCAGATAAACTTTCAAATCTGTATCCCATGGAGCCTCATTAAACAATGCTTTAACTCCAGGGTCAAATCACAAAGTTGTCACAGCTCAGAAAAAAACTCCACACAATGTCTCAGAAATGTTCTAATAGTCTCTGTGAGAGTTGGGACTTGTCTCTCTCAGGCAGCCGGCCCTGATTTGAAGTAACTAGTGCAAAGGAATTCATAAGCATTTTTACCATTGATCATTTTATGTTCTTGGTTATATGTGGTACAAAGGAGCTAAGAACAGAAGAGAACATGCAGGTTAATCTGTCGCTTAAATGTAAAGGACAGAATTTCAATAGTTAAACTTGACATACATGTACATATTAATAATTGTGCTGTATTTATATGATAAATATTAAGTTATATAATATATAATATTCATAATGATTTATAATATAATAAATAAAGTTGTATAATAAATAAATAAATAAATAAATTACGAAGAGTGCAAAGTGCTATTTCAGGTTTGATAAGTTATTAATAACTTAGCTAAAATGTTTGAATTCAGGGGAATTTTTATTTAGTTTTTTTTTTGATAAATAATTTTGGCAAAACCAGTTGAGAACCACTGCCATTCCTGCTGAAAACCCCCCCCCCAAACATCTTAGACCAGCCTAAGCGGATATGCTGGTCTTTTCTGGTCTCTTGCTGGTTTTAAAGGGGTCATATAATGCCATTTTTGTACAAGCTAGTATGATTCTTTAGGGTCTACATTAAAAGTTTGTAATATACTTTAATTAAAAATTCTCATTAGTATTGTAAGAAAACACTTATTTTACTTGGTCAAAAACAGCTCTGTTTTCAGCACGCCGTTTCAGTGCATATGACTTTAAATGATAATGAGCTTTGCTCACCCCGCCTCTCTGTTCTGTGCGTACACCGTTTGTAACACAATAACACAATAACCATAATGCGTTGTTCAGTATAAACGTGGGATTATGAATTATATTGAGAACATCATACATAGAAAACATGCCTTAATGTACCCTAAGTGTAAACCTTAGACGCATTCATTGTGAAGCGTGCAGCTAGCGATTTGCAAAGATTAATATAAATATAATATTAATATAAAGTTTAATAAAACGTTACACTCGCAGTTGTTCTAGAGGTTCAGCAGGAACACGAATATCTGGTACCGATCCTTTTTTCATGAGCAGCTTCTTAGCAAAACCAGCTCATACTGACCCTCGTTTATAAGCAGTCTGTTGAGAAATGATTCGCGCAAACATGAAAGCATTGACGTTGCTCGTGGGGAATGTTCCCTTCGAAAACAAACTCAGCCACTGCGTCTTCAGCGGTTCGGATTTAGGAACATTAAAATGACTGCTGTGTTCGTTATTACAACCTAGAACAGAACACCAATCACTTAGACGCCATTCTGCTCATAGACAGTGCTCCAGCATATCAACAATGACCGCGCCGGTCCGCGCAGACTATGATTGACAGCTCGCTCACGAGCGAGGGCGGGTCTGTGTTGAAACGACGATGCTGTCAATCAACAATCGTGGGAGGGGCTTCCGAGCGTGTGACTTCACAAAATCGAACGGCTCAATTTGAGACAGGGGAAAACATATAAGGAGATTAAAACAAAAACACTGGATGGATTTTTATCATTTTATGATGGTTGTGTACAGACACTGCCAACACACATTTCAGTACAATCAACTTGTAAAAGTGCATGTACCATTATATGACCCCTTTAAAGGTGTTTTGGCCCTCTTTCATCTAGTAAAATGGATAAAAGCACAGTAAAGCTTAGTTTAGGCTAATATAAACAGGTTTTTCAGCAGAGATAGAAGTTCCATCAATCACTCTGGTAAAGACTCAAAAGTATGAAAAAAAAAAAATTTCATCAACCTCTAAGGTGTTTTTGTGTTGTTTTCTTGCCTTCAAACTGGTTGCATAAAATCAAAAACATCCTTAGAACATTTTACTGCACTGACTGTAAAAACAAATTAGTAGTCTTTAATATTGGCCTGGATAGCGTAATAAGGCTTTTTCTATCGTTTTTCTCCATCTTTTTCTCTCAGGACCACACAGCTGAGCAGTACAGCTTATAGCGATAGTGAGGATCTAGTAGAGTATGACATGATTCAATATGCAAGGCATTTTCTTTATCTCGGAATATTTAGAAATCGCCTAAATATGTGTGTCTCCCCGTGTGCATGTGTGTGTTTTAATTTTTCACGTCAAGGATGTGTTTATTATCGTCCTGTTCCAGCCTGTCCTTTTAACAGTAATTGGAGTGATATTAATTGCTGTGCGGTTGCCGCTTGATGACAGCGCTGGCGATGTGAGTGCGATAGGCTTTCCCCCCCTCCCTTCACAAACTAACTGCCAGGAGAATGAGGAAGAGAGGAAGAGGGGGGAGAAAGAGCAAGAGAGAGAGAGAGAGAGAGAGAGAGAGAGAGAAATAAAGAAGGGGGAGCAGGAGAGAGATAGGCCTTCTATCAGTACTGGAGCAGGCACTGCCTTTATCAGGAGCACGATTGGCAAAAGGGAAACTTTGACCGGTCTGAATTTTTCCCTTATCATCATGACCCCCCTCACACACCACCCCACATCCCACCACTGGTCTCTCCATCCCCACTAACACCCCCCTGCAGAATGTAGACATGCACTTCTTCCTTGTTTCTTGTTGTTTTGGCCCCTCAGCATCAGGAGTGGAGTCGCAGGGTGTTTATCCATGCGTTCATTTGGTGTATGTTGCCTCTTTTTCTCCTAATCCTCTGGGAGCTGATTGTTCAGTTCTGTGGTAAAAATCTATTTGCATTGTTATCATTAGCAGAGTTCTTGTGTTTAACGACCAGACTGACTTCTTTTAGAGAGGACTGCGCCTTTTTTGATGATGTCACATCCTGTTTTACTCTTTCTTGTGGGCGTTAGGTGATGAAATGGGAATGCAGTGGCAGCCAAACCCATGATTTCTGCATATTTTTCAGTCATTATGTAGTGTTTTGCCTTCTGTACTGACAATTTCTATTGTTTTCTATCTCTATTTGACCTTTCATATATTGACCTATGTTTCCTAAAGTTCTCAGCTGGCAGATTATCATCCAATGTCATTCTTATCAGTTTGTATAAAGCTTTATTGTATACGCATACACAAAACTCATAGATAAAGAGATAGAGAGAACATGGGCCATAAATAAACAAGTATGCTTATTTATATATCCCTTATCAGTTTTGCAGCTGTAAAACTCACATCTTACTGTGTATGATTTTACACTGGGAGCAATTTACTTTGAAATCTGTCTAAAAATTAACACAAAAGCTAATGTATATGAGCCTTTTAGCATATTATACATCCATTTAGAATTGTCACTCAAAATATGGGTATTATTATTTTTGAAAAATTCACCATATCATCAAAGGATAGCGCATATCGCATTTCTACACCTTCCACATTTTAATTTGCACGGGTGGTCTATCCGTCCTTTAAAGCATCCATACGTAACGTCCGTGGAAAATTCTTGCTTGTTATTTGTTAATTGCTTCTGTATCTTTATAGAATATTTTCAGGGTGGGGTTCTGTTGAATGAATTGATAGGCAGAAAAGTGTCAGGAATGGGTTGATATGGCAAAGCAGCTTTTTAATCTATAACGTGTCCTGCTGCATGATATGCAAAATAAATTATGAAGAAAAAAATTATCTTCAAAATGACCTTGCTGGCTGGAGGGTTTGATATTTTCCTCTCTGCTTAAAATTCTTGATATGCAAATGGCCGTCACAGTAATCCCTTCTAGCTGGCGGACCGTTGCTCCTTTTTCCCCTTCTCCCCCTCTTTCTTTCTCTCTCTCTCTCTCTCTCTCTCTCTCTCTCTCTCTCTCTCTCTCTCTCTCTCCATCTCGCTTGCTCTTTTAGAGTTTCACAGGATGGAATAGGACCTTGACTAAACTAGCTCGGCATATAACGTTCCTGCTTGGCCAGCATTCCCTCCCCACCAGCATTCCTTATCCACACAAGTTATTCAAATTACTCCAATAAAGCATTATAATGGCAATGATAATAATGATTATTATTATTTACCTGGTGCGGTGGGATTTTATCATATTTAATTATAAGGGATCGGAGGGAGCAGCGTGTGCATATTATCAGTGGCATTTAAATGCTGATAAATTATTTGCGGGTGCTGGAACTGGCATTGATGAGAGGGCTGCAGGGATGCTGATAGGTGCGGAGGTGTTGGCCAGGTTTCACAACGTCAGCAGAGAAGCAGGAAAATCTGCATAGACCTCCTGAAGAGTCCTGAGCGCTGGAAAATTAAAAACATATCAGCACAGCTCAGAGAGAGTGGAACTAAAATTAAATAGAAGTGTATTTGCGGGATGTCAGTCCAGTGTCATGAAATGTTCCTGCAAATACATACACATTTTGTACGCGTTGCTGCAAATATTATTAATTACATTTTATATATATATATATATTCTTACAAAATAGTGATTGTTTTTAAACAGGTTTCTAGAATACACTCCCTGTCTTCCATTTGTTGGATAAAGATATAGCTTCGCCCCAAACCAGTGTTGCTGTATTAAGCCGTGTGTTGACCAAATTGTTTTCAGCTGGCTGTTTCCAACACTCTTCTGAAAAAGCCTTGCTGTGGGATCTTGAGAGTGCAGCGGGTTTCTTTTCTGTTGAGACACTATATGATATGGAATATTCGCTAGTTACTAGTATCTGATTTCGCAAATAGTCGAGACAATATAACGTACTTGCTCTGGCACTTGTTTTGGATGAAGATGAGAAGTGCTTGTTGTTGTCGTCTGTTATCGTTGTACAAGCAGAATGTGACGGTCGGTCGGTGTGGTATTTGTCCCGCCCCTCATCCACTGTGATTGGACGGCTGGGTAAAAAGTGACAGTTCGCGAGCGCTTCGTTTTACCCAAAGTTGAACATTTACAACTCTCACTACAACTCTCGGCGACCGGTAGAAAACCCAGAGCCACCAGCTTGAAATAGATGCTCAGGGCCTTGTCACGCTGCTGGTGTTTTAAAAACGACCCCCTCCCATTGAAAACAATTGGGAAAATACGCTAGCCTCTGGGGAAAAATGCCCGTTCACACCAAGGACGATAACTATAATGACAAAGATAACGATAAAGATATAGTTCTATAAAGCGTTTTCAATATTAAAGAATAGCAGAGTTCACACCAACAGCTATAACGATAACGGCACAACAATATCGTTTTTTCACTCGTTTCGAATCGCTCCCAAAATGATTTTATCCAGCTGATGAACGATAAAAACATTGACAGCCAATCAGAATCCACCCTGTCGTAACAAGCTCAAGCCTTTTAAACTGACAGACAAGCACACGCTTAGAATAAACAAAACGATTGTCTGCTGGTGTGGATGCTAATATAGTTATCTTTAAAGTTATTTTTATAGTTATAGTTCTTAGTGTGACTGGACCTTAAGTCTGGGTATCTGTGTTTTGATAGTGCCAAAACTTTTCATGATTTAAAGCTGATGTGCAAGTATTTTACCTTGAAAAATATAACCACTGTGGGGTCGAACCATCAAGTGGTTATATTTTTCACGGTAAAATACTTGCACATCAGCTTTAAATCATGAACCTAGAAGTAGAAAACGGAATATTACTGTTCATACAAGTGAGTTGAATTTAATTGTTATACAGAGTAGCGTGTGGTAGTCCTTGTTAAACATATTTATATTGTTCTCAGGGAGACAAAAGCGCCTGGAGTCTGAGGTTTTATCAGACGTGTCTACAACACCCGACTGCAGGAGTGAAATTCACTGGCGAGTCATTCAATCTCATCCCTGGACCCATTGTTTCGCTGCTGAATGAGGAAGCTTAGATCAGAGCGCCGCAGTGTATGGATATAATATCCAATTGTGCTCAGCATTTCAAAGTTAATTCAAAAGATTCATTCACAAGTTTATTTTGATCTGCTGTCACTCTCAATGGAAGGCCATTGGTGGCACTGATGCTTTGCTAGACCTTTAATGATCTATATCTTGCTGTACAAAACTGAATTTCTTGATTTGGTCTCTTTTTGTTTCTTTCTCATCATTTCTTGAATGTGTTTCGGGAGTGGAAACCTGAAACCAGACAAATTAGGGTTAGAATTTGTCCAGACAAATTCAGCTCAGCCTAAACATGCTAATAATCTTGACATGCTGTCAGTTTTGTGGTTAGTGTGGTTAAGCTGATTTGGGTTACACATACAAGTGCAAAAGAAATACTAATCATAAAAAGTCTCCAGTAATTGTGTACTACTGACTATTAATCTTCTAATCTACGCATGATAGCAGGTGTTTTAAGAGAGTGACAGTACATGAAGTGCCATTGTACAGCAGCACCTGGTATTTTGCCAGTGTACCAAACTTAATGCGTTTTTTCTTCATTCCTGTGTCGGCGAGAATGCATCGGCAGTGTAGATATATCAGAAAGACCGCCTGTGAGCTCGATGGTTTTCAGTTATTCTGATTATCTTGCCTTCTTTTGCAATCTTAAATTATTTCTTCCTGAGATCCGGCTGTGGTTGTGCTGCACTATGAGGGACTCGGGCGAAGCTGTTATCTGAGGCTGAGCAGAGCGGGACCAGCGTCAGACCGTTAACTTCCATTCTCAGTCGCTCTCACTTCCCCACGTTACCCCCTTATCCCAGCACAGCGTTTTCCCCAGATTGCTGACCTGACATTGGAGTTGTAAATTATCTGTATTTGTTTATAATGGTCATGTATTGGATATTTATCTGCATGCTCAGTTCTCGTTTTTACATTTAGATAATCTTTGCTGTCATCTCGTTGTCATCAAGTTTATCGTTAACAACACTAATAATTCAATAACATCTTAAAATCACATCATTATCCATTTTATGCGGCGAATTATAATTATGTGTTGACTAAATTCACTTTTAGCATTAAAAATAATTGACTTTATACTTTAGTGATTTATTTCGAATTTGCCTACAGCATTTTAGGTAATACTTTACAATAAGGTTCCATTTGTTAACTGTAGTTACCTACATCATTTAACATGAACCAACAATATAAAATACTTCTAAAGCATTTATTCGTCTTAGTTAATGCTAATTTTGACATATACTAAATTAATATATTGTTCAAGTCAAAAGTTGAATCTGTTAAATTTAATGGACCTGATCTATCATGAACTAACAGTGAACAGTGGTATTTTTATTAACTAACGTTAACAAAGATGAATAAATACTGTAACAAATGTATTGTTCATTGTTAGTTAATGTTAATTAATACATTAATGTTTAAGTCACCATGAAATCAAAATTTACAATTCTTATTTTTATGAAATATTGCAGTATTTATTAGCGCTAAATTATTTATTCATATTGTTGTTTTAAAAAAAAATAAGAAGCTTATGCCCTTGTAATCTTCAATCAAAATAACTTTCCTTCCCACTTGCAGCAACATCTCTTCTCTTCTCTGATCACGTGTTTCCTGGCGTGAGGGCGGGACAACCTGTCACTCACATGATGAGATCACAGCAATTCCCAGTGGACAAAAGTCCCGCCCTACATTTTTTCTTGTTCGAGAAGCCGTTTCATTTGGATATACATCACAACAGAGAAGAAAAGACTTTTGCATCTTCCTGTTCATGTTGACTTTAACTAATGGTAACCTTATTGTAAAGTGTTACCAGATTTTAATATCTTATTGGCTATTAGTCATTACATGCAAATAATAATTGGCTTATGTGTATCAGCCTGAAATTTAAAGAGATAATTCACCCAAAAAATGAAATTTCTGTCATTATTTACTCACCCCCTCACGTACACGCGCGAGAGATCACTTCCGGCGCTTGCCGGAAAAGACCGAAGCGCCGGCGCCCTCAGATCACTTGGACGTGGCTGTGTTTACAAGAGGTAAAAACGATATAAATACTGTTCGTTTTCTCACACAAACTGCTCGTTTCGTGTTTCGCCATCAATGTGTACTTACATTTGAGGTAAGCTAAAACATACCAAAAATTAATTTCAAAGTGAACTATCCCTTTAAGAATAGCATCCCTACTACTAACATATCTTTAATTTGTTAAGAAACGTTTTCTTCCTTACTTTGGTCATGGCGAACCAGCACAGCCACTGGTGCCCCCTCAAAAAACAAATCGGTGCCCTGGGTATGCATGCTTTTTTTTTTTTTTTTTTTTTTTTTTTTTAAGAATTAAAATATCTGATGGGCTATACTCGATTCAGTTAAAGCTTATTTCGTAAATTAACAGTAACAAATGTTTCTTAAGATTGTCAGTTTGAATTTTTTTCTCACTGTTTGAATTTCATTTGTTGTTTTTTTTCTCTTGGCTTGCATCCCACACACCTGCAGAATGCTGTAACTCTATTGCGCACAGTGGGCTGCGGGACAATCGTCCCACTCTTGTGGTTAAACGGAGCTCAACGGCAAGCTAATACACGTCACATGAAAACTGTTTAGACTGTTTATGTTTAGAACAACCGTCCGTGTGTGAATAAGTGAGCATTTCCCTGTGTCGTATGTCTCACACAATGATGATTGACTGTAGGAAAGGGGCATTTATCTGTAATTAAGAACATACTCTTCCCTTTCTGTCTGTCACTCTCTTACCCTGTTGATGATTGAGAGGTGTGGGCTTTAATCTAGAGAAACATTTCTCACTGCCGTCCCCTGCTGCTATCTCCCCAGCTGCTCCATGTGGCCCACGAACTGGCGGCTGCAGACGGGACACTGCCACGCCGATTACCAGCCCTATCAGATGCCTGCGCTTTCCTGCCGCTTCCTGTCTCTCTTTCTCTGCCCCGCATTTCAGTTTGTCCTTCCTCCCTCCTGCCCTATATCTTTCCTCCGCCAGGCCTTGCTTTTTCTATGTGCCACTTGCATCTGTCATTTGTGCCATGTTTAAATATGTGAGAAATATTTTATAGCCACTTGTGAAGAAACGGGCAGCAAAGGGCTGCTTTGCATTGATATTAGATTAATGGTTGGATAAAATCCAATTAGATTAAATATTTGTTTAGTTTAAAGTTTATTTCCTTCAGACTTTTAGTCATAGACAGTTTCCTATTTCAGTCTGGTTTTTTTTTGTAAATACATTTTTTAATTCCATTGTATATGAACAACACACACAGTGTCCTCAAATAGTATTTAGACCGTTTAGCCATGCTTAAAAAAAATCATTATAATAAAGTATTAAGCCAAATGGCATTTTTGTAATGAAAGATAGCACAAGCACACTTTTAAAGCAAAACATTGGAATTGGTTGCAATTAGTTAAAATGGTTTCAAAAATCATTTGTGTAAAGGTCTAGCATCATTTGTTTGTAGATTCCACTTGTTTATTTGGATATTTTATTTAATGCAGTGATATTCATGCATTTAAATGTTCACCAAATGTGTGTATGCACTCACTGAAGTCATGTTTTTAGCGTTTAAATTCTCTCGTCCCTGTATTTCAGTGTTATTTCCCATACTTTCCTTTCAGAATCTAACTCCTTACGCCGCTATCATCAAAATGTCCATTTTTTTTTTTTCAGCCAGAAGGAGTTGCTAAAGTAGACATGAAATAATTATTGAATTAATTATCAAAGTCACATACCGTACAATTAATTTGATGGCTTTTCCCGGAGTCTTTTCCCCTGTCTATGCAGCGAGAATGTCAAGAAACATTTTCTAATTAATTTATGTGTGATTATCAGGACGAGTTTCTGGAAGGTCCTCACTTTCAATTTGTGAAAGGGTAACGGTGGTGGAAGACAAGGAAAAGCAGTTGAAAACGCACACACACAAGATCAGGCCTGCAGTCATACAGAAGATTATAGAGCATCTATATGGTCTCTTAAACAGAAGACAGTCAAATGTGTAAATTAATTAAAATACCAGCGTTAAGGGTGAGAATTGAACACAAAACTATTCTCCTAAAGCAACGTATTACCTGTTTAAGCGTCAATTTAAAAAACCCATGAAATCACAATTATTGGAGTTAATAGAGTTATGTGTCTATTAGCTATGAAGCAAATCTATATACTTTTCTAAGCTAAAATCCCTTTTTAGCAGATAAATACGCATTTAAAATGGACATTGTTCCGCGTGAAGGAAAATGGACCACAAAAACTGATGGCTCATCTTGTACTACACAGATTTTTGTCCAATCTAAAGCTCTCCAAAAACGAATGTCTCTGTAGCAAATCATAGTTTATGATTTTGAAGTAACTAAACCCTAGTTTCTGACCCCTTAAAATACAGAGCAAAAATTTCAATTTGTTCCACTCAATCCACTCCTTGCCTTTTGACATCACCTCGTAGAAACTTGTTGCTTCCTTTTGTTTTAGGTGAGTGGATGCTTTAGGTTGGCTAAAGTTGAATTGTCTAGCATGATTCATTACACAACGGTTTGTTTTGCTGTCTCTTACAGTAGTTATCCTCTTGGTTCAAACATTAAATTTAAATATATTTCTCATTGTGCCCATCAGACCTGCATTTCCCTCATTTCTATTATAAATTCTTTCCAGCACTTCAAATTTTTTCTCCATTGTGGACTCTAACATACTACTTAAAGTCTTTTTTTGTTTCTCCAGGCGTGTGTCTTCAAAGCCACATCTTTGCAGCAGTGTGCAACGCTTTCTATTTGAGCATAGTTCATCTTCCCTACCCCTTTGCATATTTGCTGTTTGGCATCAGCTCTTCTCCAGGCCTTGTGTTGGTCAGATAAAAGTTCAGAAGTACAGTTAAGAGAAATTAGTTGTGTAAACAGTAGTAAATGTCAATGATAAAGTTCTGTTGAAGCTCATCTGATGAGAGTGGCGAACGCAGGTGTCTTATCTCTACCCAGCAAAAGAAGGGTAAAATGGAAATGATGCCGTACTGAATATACGATGCCTATCCCAGAAATTTGTATCTTCTCAACCGAACTCTTTGACCCACGGACGCTTGGGTGAGTTTTATCAGGGAGTAGTGTGTGTGTGTGTGTGTGGATCACTGCTGATGAACTACAGAATAGCCACTCCTCTACTAGTGTTACACTCATGCTCGCTGACAAACACGCTTACACACTCTATTTTCACTCTTTATGGGTTCGGAAAGTGTGGGATTTGTCATTCAGCAGAGGTTAAACCCCACCTATTAGCGTAGGGTCGGAGTGTGGCTCCGATAAAGATTTCCTGTTGTACTGTGTCAAAAAATCAATGGCCGTGGAGCGATCTGCTCATTTGATATCAACAATAGTCTTTTTAAAAATCAATTAGTCCTGATAGAGAAGCCCAAAGAGCTACGGAAAACCTGAATAGGGACCGACTGGTTAACTACATGCTCTTTTTAGCCAATAAAGAGGAGCTTTAGAAAATGAACTCACTCAATGTTGCTGTTATGAGAATATGAGGATGATTGTTTGTGTTTTTCAGGAACATGTCTGATAAGGTTAAAGCTAAAATGCCGCTACCTGTCAAGTATCAAAATAATAATTTCTCATGTCATGTCTAATTACTGATAATCGGCTGATATTAAAATTCTATACTGATTTGTCTAAATTAAAAAAATAACTCAAATCAATCTTTTTAAATGTTACTAGTGGATTTAGTTATCACAACATTATAATGTACACTTTGAAAAATGAATATTCATGTTCAGATTTTCTAAACAGTACATTTAAAATGATAAATAAAGATTTAAGTGAGTATTAGATGACGGCAAAGGCGACCTAAATGTAAAAACAGGGAAATGACACATGCACAATTAGGCTAAATATATTGAATATTGTCCTTTACCAAAATGGATCTACTATGCATCCCTAGTTGTTTTAGCATAATAGTAGTAATAATGCAGCAGGTAATGATCGCAACATGATTGGAAAATTTAGGATGTTTGCGTGATGTAATTCTGCAACTGTTTATTCAATTCCCCTCTATGTGTGTGTGGGTTTTCTACATACTACTCCCCGAGGAAAAAGTTACAGCATCAGCCCAACAACCGTTTTCCACTGGATTCTGTGAGATCGTTAATTACATGTCTCTTTTCTGGCAGTTTGAGCTTTTTTATGATCAGCATTGTTCTGTCTTGACTCACCATAACCCTGACTGCCAACTTTACTCAAAATATCTGGGATCAACAACCCCTTCATGCATACAGCAGCACATCCATGCAAATGATGCAAGAAGTAAAACACAAACATGTTCATTTAGAATTGTTCGTTTTAAGAAGGAAATTTGGATCCCACAGAGTTTTTTGGTTGGGTTTCCTTAAAGGGTTAGTTCACCCAAAAATGTAAATTCTGTCATTAATTACTCACCCTCTTGTCATTTCAAACCCGTAAGACTTTTGTTCATCTTCTGAACACAAATGAAGATATTTTTGATGAAATCTGAGAGCTTTCTGTCCCTCTGTTGACAGCTACGCAACTACTCAGACGCTTCAAAAAGTTCATAAAGAGATCGTCAAACTAATATATACGAATTGGTTTAGTCCAAATTTTCTGAAGAGACTCAATCGCTTTATGATGAACAGATTTAATGTCGGCTTTTATACACATATAAACATTGATCAATGAACATCAACTTCTCGCAGAAGCTCAAATGGCTGCTTAACACGAGAATGAACCACATGCTTGAGCTTCTGTTTATTTATCATGATGAATGTTTTTATATGTGAATAAAAGCCTACATTCAATCTGTTCATCATATAAAGCTATCATGTTTCTTAAGAAAACTTGACTTTACCACTCAATTTATATGGATTAGTTTTATGATTTCTTTATTAAAGGGTTAGTTCACCCAAAAATGAAAATGATGTCATTAATGACTCACCCTCATGTCGTTCCAAGCCTGTAAGACCTCCGTTCATCTTCGAAACACAGTTTAAGATATTTTAGATTTAGTCCGAGAGCTTTCTGTCCCTCCATTGAAAATGTAAGTACGGTATACTGTCCTTGTCCAGAAAGGAAATAAAGACATCATCAAAGTAGTCCATGTGACATCAGTGGGTTAGTTAGAATGTTTTGAAGCATCGAAAATACATTTTGGTCCTAAAATAACAAAAACTACGACTTTATTTAGCATTGTATTGTCTTCCGGTTCTGTTGTGGATCCGCGTTCAGTGACGCCGCTGACGTAAGACGCTGCTGACGTGTTATCCGGTGCGCCCGAGCTTCGTTTACAGTCTGAGGGAGACGCACGCTGTAAACAAAACAATCTTCGCAAACATGTCTAAGGATTTCGACACAGAGGAAGAATTGCATTTTTTTGCCCAGCCATATTTATTTGAACCCGAATACACGGACGCACCAGATGACACGTCAGCAGCGTCTTACGTCATCACCGTCACTGCGGACTTGTGAACGCGGATTCACAACAGAACCGGAAGACAATACAATGCTGAATAAAGTCGTATTTTTTGTTATTTTTGGCCAAAATGTATTTTCGATGCTTCAAAACATTCTAACTAACCCACTGATGTCACATGGACTACTTTGATGATGTCGCTCTCGGACTAAATCTAAAATATCTTAAACTGTTTCGAAGATGAACGGAGGTCTTACGGGCTTGGAACGACATGAGGGTGAGTCATTAATGACATAATTTTCATTTTTGGGTGAACTAACCCTTTAACTTTTTGAAGCGTTTAAATGATAGTTGCGTAGTTTTCAACAGAGGGACAGAAAGGTCTCAGACAGACTTCATAAAAAAGATCTTCATTTGTGTTCTGAAGATTTACGAAAGTCTTACAGGTTTGGTACGACATGAGACATGAGTAATTAATGACAGAATTTTTATTTTTGGGTGAACTATCCCTTTAAGCTCAGGAGAATCCTCTTTAAAAAGAAGCGCGTGGCTGTGATAACTGAGTACGACCAGTTGCTCAACTCCCACCATTGAGTGATTTGCGTTGCCTTCAGGGTATTTACCACACTGCTGCTGCTCGAGAATTGCTCTTTTGTAGAATGTTTCCCTCTAGTATGTTATGCAGCTGAATTCATCCTTTTTTATTTCTTTCATTCTTTCTTTCTTTCTTTACGTCTGTGTTTTGTCTGATGGTGTTGTGTTAATGATGGGATGATTTTCTTTTTTATATTGCACACTGGCCGCTTTGGTGTCTGCGGAGGCAGTCATATTGATAAGGCGCTGTGTGGACACTGCCAGTGTGTAGAGCTATTGATAAGAGCTGTGTGGACTCATCGCTATCGATAAGAGTGGCGTATATTTTTGGGAACCAGTCACGCAGAGCTATCGATAAGGTTGATGGGGGTTATTGTAGGGAAGTTGCTATGGCCTAACACAAGAGAAGCGTCACAATTGTGTCAGTGTATTGTGTGGGAAAATGGTAGGGTTTTAAAGATAAGACTTCTTGGTCTAGAGAGAAGCTGTTTGGGTTGTTCTCGTAAATTGTAAATTGTCCACCAGAGGCCCTGAGAACAATTAGCTTGATGGAAAGTTGTGGCAGAACTGTTTACTTAAAGTCACCATGAAATCAAAATGGACAATTCCTATTTTGGAATAATTCAGTATGTATTTACAAGAAGCCATTTCACTCTGATAGTTGTGATAGTTTTTTCTTCCCTATTGTGATGTATACATCTGAGTGAAATGGCTTCTTGTTCAAGAAAGAGTGTAGGGCGGGACTTGATTTTGTCCATCGGGAATTGATTGGATGGTTGAATTGTTGTGGTTTTGCTATTGGTCAATCTCATGTGAGTGACAGGTTGCCCCGCCCTCATGCCACGTCATCAGAAAAGTGAAGCAATGTCGCTGAAAGGGGGGAGGGGAAGTTATTTGGATTAAAGATAAAGAGGGCACATGAATTTTTTGAAAACAATGATATTTACGAATAAATCGTTTACAATAAATACTGGATTATTCCAACAAAAAAACTATATATATTTATTTATTTATACATTTAATATATTATTTTATGTATAGCATTTAATATTACCATTAATAATTTTCATGTTTTGTTAAAACTTATCATACTTATTATTAATGTCAAATTCTATAATAATTATTATTATCAGTAGAAGTAGTATGTATTATTAATTAATTAATATATTTTATTGGATATATTTGTCTTCATTTTTACACTAAAAAAAAAAAAAGTTTTGTTTAAAACTTAAATTTTTTGTAAAGATTCTATTGAGAATCACTTTTGAGAGTAAAAGAAATGGCAAAAAACATCTGAAATTGAGAATTTTGGGTAAAATGGGCTTAATTGCCACTTTAAAAAAGGGAGATACTTAAAATCTTTTTGTTTGTTTTGTTAACATGGACTTTTTCCGTTGGATTCACTAATTCAGACTGAGAATTTTGAGATTTTACTCTTGAAAATCGACCTGTTGGCAGTCACCATCTGCTGAGCACAGATGGTGTAGGAATTGCTTATGTAGGAATTATGCCAGTGATATATTGGTAATAATGTCTGCTGCAGAGATAAGATTGGGTCATGTGAGAGGTCAGGGTGGGTACTGATGCTGGGCTTAGATTAGAAGACATGCAGTAGATAGGAGTCATTGACTCTGTGCTGCGGATGTATGACACTGGACTTCAGACCGCTGATAGAGGCCCAGCCTCTCATTAATAATGAACCAAACCCACCACTGACTGATTTATAACTAATCATTTAATACTGCCTTTTATACAAGGCTTTTTCCTGCATTGAAAATATTTTGACGGCACCTTAAATGAATCTTTGTCCCGCCAAATATATATTTGATCATTTTAATGTGATGATACCTGCTGTTCTGCTGTACTGGTACCCACTGATAGCCGGCTGCTTTTAAACGGTCCCGTGAGTGTTTGCATAAGTGCTCTGTGAAGAGTGTCAAAGGTTTCGATTCACAGCGAGTTTTTGCAGCATTGAGCGTTGTAGAAAATTACACACAGACATATCTGTTGAGTGCGTGAACGCAATGGCAAATCAGATGCGTTTAAGTTAGTCAGAACACCACTCAAAACTGCTGAGTTTTTGTTCAGGATGAGATCTGCACGCTCACAAATCTTTTCATTATAACCAACAAAGTATAAGCATGATGTAAAATGTCAGTGCACAGAATAGACATGCTTCATTGATTATGACGAGAGTTTTCGCAAGAGTGCAGCTTTGTGTACCTCACAGCTTCAGTGGTTGTAGTGGCTGGGATCTTTGCTCACTTTCTGTATGATATATTTTCATGCTGCTAACTATACATAGCAAAGGATTGACAACTGTATTTAAATGTGCTATTGAATCTGATTGACAATGATAACCATAGCAACATAATCTGATACTATATGTCAAATGAGTGTAAATGCTAAATAATAGACCTGCCACTTTTTCGTAATGTTACTTTCATTTTTTTTGTCACTTAGTGACTTTTTACATATAAATTTACAGAATTCTAAATAAACAGTTCTAAGCATTTTATTTTATCTGTCCTGACAGTGATCATATTTTATTTTATGTATATTAACATATTGCAAATATTACAAACTACTTTATACTGTGTGTGTGGTTGACTGTGTTCGAGACCATTTTTGACTCAGGAAAAACCCTATTTTCTGGTAAGTCTCTTTCTCACTGGTGACGTGTTTCTGTCCAGCATCCGTCCCATTCCACCTATGTACCCCTCTCTCTCGCTCTTGTTGCCCTCTCTCCCTCACGCCCTCCCCCGCTCCACGTCTTGGCTGTGGGAAAGCCATTTTATCAGCATCTGTCTGTTGTTCTCTGGTGGGGATAGATACAGAGAAGATAGATGAGTGTTTTGACATGGAGAGTGTTAGACAAACACTCTTATCGGTCCCAGCACTTTAGCCCGACCCCCAAAAGCGAGGCTGCTAAAGGGAGGGGGTAGTTAAACAGAGCTGTACTGGGATGAAGATGCTGGAATGGACTGTAGCACCACCAGGTCGGCCTCTCCAGCGACTCTACTTTTAAAGTTACCAACTGTAGTGGGGACATGTGCGGAAGAGCTTTTCTAATAAATGTATATTATAAAACATAAACACTAGGTTGAGTGAACGGTTGGGTTTTGTGTCAGCTATGTCATATCTCTATTTGTGGAGCCTGTGTTTGTTCCTGTGTTAGGCCTGCGTTTGTGACTCACCAAAGCCTTGACTCCATCACACTGCACTTATCTCTAATAGGAAGTACAGAAGTTGTCCCTGTTTTGGTCCAGTGTCACTGCTCAGTGAGCGCCAAACTCCCCCTAGTGGTACTAGACTTGGTAGTCTGTTTTTGAATTGATCCTAAGGATAATGACTGAAATAGATATGGTTTGCCAAGGTGTTCTGAGTGGTTTTTTTTGCACTATGTGATTGCTAGGTATTCTGGTTCCTAGATATGGCTCAGATCCCTGCTGTGGGATCTTTTTCATCTGTATCATTATTTATTATGTTATTGATTTTTTTTTTTAAATTAGACATTATCTAATGTTCACTTAAAGTTGATATTTAGAAACGTAAACGTTCAATTTTTTTCTCATTTTAATTATTTGTCGATTACATTGGATTTTTTTTTTTAATTGACCTTAGATTTATCTTTGACATGATCTAATTCTCACTGAAAGTTAATCTTTAGAAACACTACAAATTTAATAACACTGTTAAATGTTATCTCCACATGATTTGTTTTTTCATGCTGTACATTATACATTTGTGATGCCTATTGGTTTTTAGTGTTTTATTTGTTATTTATTTAGACAAAATTTTAATGGTGACCATTTGTCTGTTATCGTCCATAACATGAAAATAATTATCAGCTTATCAGCTCGAATTTTAATATCGATGCTTCCCTACTTAAAGGGATAGTTCACCCAAAAATGAAAATGTTCTCATCGTTTACTCGCCCTCAAACCTATATGAATTTCTTTCTTCTGCTGAACACAAAAGAAATTATTTTGAAGAATATCTGTAGCCAAACAGTTGATGGGACCAATTGTCTTCCATAGTATTTTTCCCCTTTCCCCATATTCCTCTTTAAAATATCATCTTTTGTGTTCAGCAGAATAAATTCATACAGGTTTGGAACAACTGTACAGAAAGATAAATGATAACAGAATTTTCATTTTGGGTGACCTATTCTTTTAAGTATGTGCAATAGCTATCAACTTAGCGATCAACTGATATATTTACACTCTTTCTTCCACTGTGTGTAAACAGATGATCTTATGCTAAGCGGCAGTGCTGATGACTTCAAGGTCCTGGCCCTCAGGGACCTGTCAGGTGACACAGTGTGGGGTCCGTTTTCTGGCAGCATCCAATCAGGAGAGACCACAGATGGACCTGCCAACGAGGTAAGGGTGAGGGGTCAGCGATCACATCATGAGGATATTTGGTTGAGATTCCTATCTCATCTCTGTTCCATCATAACTCTAACATTACAGTTAGAAACAAATAACATGTCATTACCATATTGGAGTTGGTAATAGCAGTGTTTTTGGACACGTTACCATATACTGTAGCCTAGTGTTGTATTAGAGTATCAGTCATGTGCTGTAGGTCCATCTGATGATCATGTGATGTCAGCTCTGGGAGAGGTTTCCTGGCTCAGGCCGTGTTCTCAAACATTTTAAAGATAACACAGACCCGTCCACACTTTTACACACAGGCAAAGTTCCTCGCTTGGCTGATTTCCACAGTAGATGGATGCATACAAAATGTTGCATGTTTTCCAAACTGGTTTGATTCAAGAGTAGGTAGTCAGTGAAATGTATTGTGTATTAAGTAAAACGGGATTGAATTTATCATTCACCCCCCCTTGGCGCTAACCTATTAAATTGAGGATGAATGAGCAGACGGCTGCTTTGCACTGATTCAAAGTGAGGAGTAATCCACGGGAGTATGGGTGTATGCAAATGGGAGTGAGCGAGTGTCATCTTTATTCCCCTGAACTGCGCTCGGCCGTTCCTGCACGTGATTGGCTAGACCCCCCCACCCCACCCCCCAGACGGACGCTTCTCTTTTATCTCGGTATGGCGCCATCCTCTTGGACAACAAACCCCAGTGATTGATTTCTACTTGATAGGCTCTCATTTCTAAGATTTCATTTATTATGAGAATTTCTAAGGCCGTGCACCCCTCGCTCCCTCCCCTCCCTGCACCTTTCCTTCACCTCCTCCTAATCTCTCTCCCTTCCTCTTTTTTTCTCTCTCTCTTTTCACAAAAAAAAAAAAAATCTCGTTATCGAGGCAGGGCTTTGTTGATGATTTTCGGCTCAGAACTTTCACATTCGCATTCTATCGCGTTTGCTCTCGCTCCGCTATCACTTCGTTGAAGGAGTGTGTATCTGGCAGAGATAGTGTGTCGAATCTCACATTCCTACGGCATCTCTCGCCGTCCCTCCACATCCTCCTGAGTCTGGAGCTGCTGGGGTCACTGGGTGTCAGGGTCCGTCCTGTCACGACTGTACTTGTGTATTTCTCCGTCTCCCTGTCCTAGAGTTTAATCTGAGACACTGTGAGACATGAAATGGGTTGGGTTAAAGCAAAGTGTGCTATTTGTAAATGAGTTAAAGTCAAGCATGATATTGTATTTCTTACAAGATACACTATAATACTAGGGGCGTGCGATATTGACATAAGATGACATCTCGATATTTTCTGGGATTTTATCAACAACGATAATTAGACAATATTTAGCTGAGTGTGTTTATTGTTAATTTGGTACCTTGGTTTAGGACTGCCGTGGACAGCTGACTCCTAAAAGTTTTTGATATTCTTCATATTCTGTGTGGTGGTCAGTTCGCAGAAATGCAGTGGACAGAAATTAACTTTTGCAATAAGCTTAAATTGATTTTTTACCTTTATGGCCATTTTTACCTTTATAAAGACATTTTTAACCTAATCAAATGCATCATCTTTTGTGTCAAATTCTTAGATTTAATCAATAAATTGTTACCAATCAAATGAAATGAGTATCAACAATGCAGAGGAAACAGAAGCAGCATCTGAAGTGGCATTTTGATGCAATTACACAGACTGTTTAATGCAGCTCAGAGGGACATGAATGCATTTAACCTGCAGTTATAAATGCACATATTTTGTATTGATGTTTTAAACATAAAACATTGAATATTGATATTTGAAATTATTAAAAAAATTAAGATACTCTAAATGAGAAATTAAAACCGCCAGTAGGTGGCAGCAAGTCACTTCTAATGAGTGAGTCATTGACTGCGTCTGAAAACTGATAAATGCTGCCTTGGGAGGACGCATTCCTATAGGTCGGAAGGCATCAAGGCACGTCTGAATGCAATGTTAGTTTCACTTCCTGACTCCTGAGATACCTTCATCTGATCGATTTTTGAAGGCAGCATAAATGTATCCTTCGCTGCCTTTGATATCCCACAATCCTACGCTTTCTGTTCTGTGACAGTTGAGCTAGAAAAATAAAGATGGCATCTCAAAGTTGCGACTGGTAGTCTGTTTGTATGCAAATGTACATTTTTGATCAACGTTTTCCACATGATGTCATTCCCTAGCGAGAAATTACTATTGTAGTCATTAAATATTCACTGAGTTTTCACCAAAGCTCGCTCTATTTTGTTGTAGATCATTAAACTTTAACACTGCCTCAGAAGTCTGTCCGAAATCAGTTTTGAGACGTACCTTCGTGGGCAAACGCTGCCTGCAAAGTCATTGCCTGATAGGGCAGCGAGGCAACAAGTCAGCTGTCTAAGTTTTCGGACGCAGCCATTGAGTTTGAGCTGATTCAATCAGGAATCAGTGTTAATGAGCGAGTCATTGAATCATTCATTCAAACAATTCATTCATTCAGTAACGAAACACCGCCGTGTGTTGCACAGAGACGCCAAACAGTCCTGTGACTTTGTTTGAAATTTTTTCCATGGCGAAATAGAGCAAAAACAATATTGTGTCTAAAATGTAAGTCACTTAATATTAACTTGTTTATTGAAGTGTTTTATTAAATCAATATCGTATTTGTAATCATGCTGATATGGGGGTGGGTACTCTTTGTGTGATATTTATTAACTATATTAAATGATATAAATATCAAAGACATACAGTTAATTTTGCCCCCTTATCTTGAAAATTGAGGGCATTTTTAATGCATTTTAATAGACTAAATGACGTAGTAGTGAAAGCGTGGACTCTAAATGCACAAGTGCAACTAGACTACTACATCACGTATAGTGTATGCGTGCGCTCTCTAGGTGTGTTTTTGTAAAGTGATGGAAATACTCAATAATGTCAGATCACACATCGTTAAAACAACAATTATGATATTACTGAAGAAGACTATATATATCGCACACCCCTATTTCACACATTGAATTTTATTGGTTTTGGTCATTCAAGAGTACATCTAATTCACATCTAATTTGTTTATTTTTACTGTATCCATGAGGAATTCATAGGCGTTACGATGTTTAGAGAAGCTTCTCTTAACGTCTACGCATTTTGTGTAAAACGTCCTGTTCTAACAGGTCCATTTATATTTATTATCACTTTGAGCTGTCTGTTTTATGTAAATTTTTCATTTGCATATTTACGAAACAGCCATAACATTGTGTCTATTTGAATATGTCTTTGATAACTCGAAGACTGAAAAAGCTTATATGAACAATTGTCTCTTTGTGTTCATGTGTCTTCATTCAGTTTCCTGATTTCATACAGTTTTAGAGTTGTTTTGGATAATTGACAGTTTCCATACAGATCCGTTATTGCTGTTACATAAGTTTCCTTGTGAAATAGCAGTTATGCACACACCTGTGTTTTAATGTAAACAACTTGCGACACTGGACTCAAAACATGTTTGGACACTTTTTTTAAAATGTATGAATGTATTAGGAAAAGTCAAGTTAGCTCTAGCATAATTTGTTTACAGATGAGCATGATTTGTTGTTTTGTTTCCTAATGTAATTGCGTTCAGACATTTTTAAGTGCGTCTGAATTGGCCAAGTGATCTAATACTTTTTAGGATCACTGTATAATGTTTGGCAGGACATTTGTTTTTTTTGTTTTTTTAATCAAAACATCTTCACTAAATATTTTCAGATTTGGATATAAATACATGATGTACTTTTATACAATATTATGCATATTATAGTGTTATAATATACACTACCATTCAAAGGTTTGGGGTCGGTAAGATTTTTAAAATGCTCACCAAGGCTGAATGTATTGGATCAGAAACAGTGTAAACAGGGTCATATTGTGAAATATTATTACAATTTAAAATAACTGTCTATTTTAATGTCTTTTTAAAATTACTAAAGCTGAATTTTCATCAGGCATTACTCAGTCTTCAGTGTCACATGATTCTTCAGAAATCATTATTATAATATGCTGATTTAGTGCTCAAGAAACTTTTTTCTTAATATTATTAATGTTGAAAACCGTTGTGCTGCTTAATGTTTTTATGGAAACCATGATACATTTTTTTCAGGATTTTTTTGGATGAATAGAAAGTTCAAAAGTCCACCATTTATTTCAAATGGAAATCGTTTGTAACAAAAGTATACATTTCTTTAAAAAACCCACATTTTTGAACGGTAAAGTATTATATAACAATATTTTGCATAGCTTAATGTATTCATATACTGTAAACATGTAAGGACATATCAATGATGCTGTGATTAGCCTACTTTTGATGTTGACATGAGCAGAACTGTCATTCAGACTTTTTGTGGTTAAAAAAAAAATTGTTCGCTAGTTGCAAACAAGTGCAGAATGACTTCCACGTCGCCATTGTTCTTTTCACTTCGCCTCTCCTGTTATTTCGTGGAACGCCGCCCGAAGGCACGATGGTAGCGGGTGGGGAGTTCAAAGCGTTATCATGCACCGAGCGCCTTTTCATCATGTTTTAGAAACAAGCGTCCCAACTAATCCCCCAATAATCTCTCCAGGAGAACTGCTCAGATAAGCCCCGCCACCCACTGCACTCCAGCCCACTTTTTTGGGGGGAGCCCCACTTTCCCCCCTCTCTGCCACCCCACAAAGGACACGTGAAGGTGAGCGCTCTTCATCTTTCTCTTTTTCCTCTCTCGCCCACCCTTCTTTCTCGCACCAATAGGGTTTGTTTACCCTCATCCCAATCTCTGGTTTATCTACATCTGTCAGTAGAGTGATCTCAGAGAGTTACCCCTCGCTACACATGCTTTTCCCTGAAAGGAATGCATGAATACCCTTAATTATTGGCTCTCTCAATTATCTGCATAATGATAAAAGGGAAAGCAAGTCAAGCTTCAAATGGGAGTCCAATTGAGAGCATCACACATTGGCACCTGTGGACTTCTCTGCTCTCCACGCATAGAAGTGCAGAAATGTAGCGGAATAGGTTGGAACATCAAAAGGAGATGTTTAAATAGAAACTCGCAAAAAATATAAATAAAAATGCGAATTTAACAAAACGGGGATTTGTTAAATTTGTAAAGAGATTTTACAAAAAAACTATTTTGTGTTTTTGTGTTAATAAAAATTAAAATATCAATAAAATTAGTTTAAAAAATAATTCTATTAGATTAATCTTTTTAGAAAATATATAATTTTTCCTACCTCTTTTATTTTAAACATAAACCTCACTTTTTTTCAATTAAAAACATATATAGAACATATCAAAAGTGATCAAAGTTATAATCCATACAAAAGGACCTGTTAGAACAGAAGATTTTTTTTTTCAATTGAATGCACGATTGTTCAAAAGTTTGGGGTCTTTTTGAGCTTTTTTTTTCATTTAAGTCGCTTATGTAAAAAAAAAAATATATATATAAAGTTATGAAATAATATTACAATTTACAATAACTAAATTAATTTACAATAAATGAAATGTATTTCTTTCTTTTAAAAATTTGTGTATGTGTGTATATTTATACATATATACTGTGTGTATATGAATATATATATATTATATACAGTATATATATATGTATAGATAGATAGATAGATAGATATAGATAGGTAAATAGATGCTCCTTTTCTGGAGTATCGATACACCGATACCAGCTGCGCGCTCTCGCTCTTTTCTTTCCGACTGCGAATTGACACACACCCGCCTCCTCTCACTCACTCGTCTCATTCACTCCGGTTAAATAGTGATTGTATTGCGCATTATTTTACTCATTCCCGCAGGTTTCGCACTCATACCTAAAACGTGTGCCCCATTGATCTAAATAAGTGGAGCTCTCGAAGCCGCCTCTCAAACCGCCCGCGAGAACCATATTGACTTCTTTTTCGTGGCTTATTGCGCTTAAATTGTCAAATACATACAAAATTATGTCACAATGCCTATCTTGCCGAGTATTCAGGTAAATACAGTAAGTTTTGGAAGAAAAATAGTTGAGAGAAAACGCATGTTGTGTAACAGTATAATTGGATCTGTGCATAAGCTCTTAAAGTGACAGCAGCCTAATATTCCTGCTGCTGTCTGCCAGGTTAATCAAAGAACAAATGACAAAGAAAATCAATCTCTGCTCTTGACTGAATAACTTTTGTAACTTTAATTGTAAGCATTAATCTGTATTTAAACATGTAAAAAAAAAAGTAAAACAATATTACCCACATTATCAAAAAATTATTTTCCCTGTGGTATCAAAAATGGTATAAAATATCGATATTTTTCAAGGTATAATATCGAAGTTGGAACCAGTATCTTGACAACACTAATATTATATTTGCACATACACACAAAAATACTGATTAATAAAATGATTATTTTGTGCGAAGCAACAACACTCATCACTTCAGATATGTGTAAAAACGTACAGTTTGCATCGTTATGTACTTGGATTTGCAGGCTTTACGGTGGAGAAAACGACAGAGAGAGATAGGATGGGTGGGGAGTGGAGAGAGGAAACCTTCCTCTATCTCCAAGCCCGATCACCGGCAGATCAGGAGCCCGCTTTCCAAGAGTGCCTCATTTTCAAATCTCTTATCGCACCTTTTTAAGTATCACAGTTTCCCATTTTTACATGTCATTTGCATGCTGCTCATCTCACCTGGATGCTGTTTTCTTGGAGGGATGTGTAGGCGGAGATGTGCTGCTATTTACTGTGGGTTCATCCATAGAAATACATGTGCGTAAGTGCTTTCGGTTGTATGTGTGCGAACGAGGCCTGAAAAAAGGGAAAGATGGAGAAAAGGAGAGGGGAAAAAAGGATATGTGTGTGAGAGAGGCGGATGAGAGAAGGTTTCTGATTGTTATCGCCCTTCCTTTTCTTCTCTGTATTTTTGGAGGATTCACACACTGACCTCTTTGTTTGGGACAGTATGAACCCCTTTTTCACCCCCCCACCCCCCTTTTTGGGAAAGAAACCATTTCCTGTGGAAAGGAGATTGAGAGAGGGATAGACAGAGGGATAGGATTGGGAGAAGGGGTTGGAAAAGTGAGAAAGGGATGTGTGGAGAGATATGGAGAGGAATAGATAGCGAGAAGGAGATGGAGACAAAGAGTGTGGCGGAGCATGAAAAGAGGGATATGGACAGATGAGGAGAGGGATAAAGGTGGAGATAGTAGAGAAACAGGAACAGAAGAAGATAACGCTGGAGTAAAAAGCAGAAAAATGAGAAAGAGAGGTAGAGAGGACCGCTACTGAAAAAACATACAGTTGGGAGCAGGGTTAGTTTTCATTTTAGTGGTAGAAGTTTTTCTTTTAACATATCTGTTAAATTTAGTTAATAGTTCATTGTATTGTATCCATTTTAGTCCATTGTAATCTGAAGTGACATATAATTTTAATCCACAAAAATTAAATTGATGGTGTGAAATGTGGGAATGATTCAAGGGCCCCCGGAATAGGGGCCCAGAATGCCTGGTTATGATCATGTTTTACAAATTTTCTGTTTTAGATACTGTTTAGTACATTGCACTAAATAATGTAGGTATTAATTACTCACTCTGACACTTGCATTTTACTTGGTTCATTAAAAAAAAAAAATGTTTTACAAGTTGTAATATTAAGGATATCAGTGATTTATTCTCACATACACTACAGTTCAAAATGTTGGGGTCATTACTTTTAATCAGCAAGTAAGCATTACATTGATCAAGAGTGACAGTAAAGCCATTTATAATGTTATAAAAGCTGTTCTTTTAAACTTTCTATTAAAGATTGCTGAAAAAATGTATTGCTGTTTCCACAAAAATATTAAGCAGTGCGACTGTTTTGAACATTGATAATAATAATCAGAAATGTTTCTTGAGCACCAAAACAGCATATTAGAATGATTTCTGAAGGATCATGTGACACATAAGACTGGAGTAATGATGCTGAAAATTCACATTTACCATAAAATAATATATTCAAATAGAAAACTAGTATTTTAAATTGTAATAATATTTCACAATATTACTGTATTTTTAATCAAATAATGCAGCTTTGGTGATGAGCATAAGAGACTTCTTTCAAAAACATAAAAAATCTGACTGACAGTCTTCGCTCTTTCAGTTACAGCAAATCAATCCCCAACATACTTGGATTAATTGAATCAATTCTTTTTATCATTTAGTTTTGATGAATCATATAGTTTTGATGAATCTCTTCCCTCTTATATTTATTGTCGCTAAGTCAACAAACATTTTTTCTTCAGTAATCTCAGTAAATTGAGACAATTAACACTGAGTAGACGCCTCATTTAACAATGGCTCTTTTATGACTTGCACTGGTCCACACCAGGGCTTCTTTTTTTTCACTGGAAAGTGTTGCATCACAGACCACTGCAGGATTACACATTGTGAGATACATACTGTCATATCTTGAGCAAACACCTTTTAAAACCTTGTTCCACACTATCATAATGAGCATCGGTTTTGGTGTATTTGCACACTGTTTAAAACGTTAAACATTTACATGCGAAGCATATGGAGTGTGCGTTCAAGAGATGCATACATTATTGCTAATAATTTCAGAAAGGGGGGGTCATACTGTAGGGTCACAGAGAGATACGGCCCTGTTTCTCTCTTTAAAGGAGACGGCGAAAGATTTTTTTTCCCCCACCGAAAGGAGAAAAAATGTGAAATGAAAATCGTCCAAGAATCATTTGCATTCAACTTTTATCAGAGCGCTAGGAGGACATTTTTTAGAACGATAACGCCGCGAGTGGCACGCACCAGTCTTGACTGTGAGAGTGTGTTTAAGGTGTTGTGGTATGATGGTGGTGCGCAAGTGTGTGTTTGTGTGGAAAGGTGCATCTACCTCTTTTCCTGATGGTGTGCGTGTGTAAGGAGGAGAGAGGGAGGGAGGGGGCTGGTTAATATCAGACCAAATAATTAGATTCGCTATCAGGGCGGCGGCAGCAGTGCGGGGATCAGGCAGATTAAAGCACGGCCGTCGTCATTAATATTCATGAGGGAGCAGGGCTCGGACGAGGGGGCTTAGACTGTTCCTCAAAGCTCCGCACTCGGTGGGGCTTAAAGAGCCGTTCTCAAAGTACCCTAGTTCCTTGTGTGTGAGGGGGTGGGGGGCATATTCAGCAACACCAGGGTTACACTCTAAAACATGTGCCGTTCCTCTTTCACAATAGTCTACTTTCTGATTTCTCCACACTTGTCTTTCAGCCACCCACGCTGAACAGAGGTGGCAGGACTACATGTCACCTGCGTTTTTAGGCCTGTTACAACAAGAATGTTTCCTCTTATTAAAGTGGAGCCTAGGCTTGGGCGGTAATACGGTAATATCGTATACCGCGGGATCTAAAAATAGCAACGGTATCAGTTTCAATATCGTCATACCGTCATAAAAAAAATCCAATGCACTTATATAGGAGACAAGGATTAAATATTAAATATAATTTATTTAATGGCTAAAAATGCTTATGTGTGGTTGTCATCACGTGACAGTGTGGAGGAGAAAGAGTGGGGGAGAGAGGGGGAAAGATGGCAAGTTGCGCACCGAGTGACCTGGTCTCGAAGAAGAACACGACTTCTGCAGTTTGGCAGGGATGGGCATTTCAAGCAAAAATAATATTTGAAGATCGCCTGGTATTATTTGATTATTATTCGAAAATCGCACCCCTCCACCATATGCACACACACATGCATGTAGGCTACACAGCTATACAGCGGAGCGGTGTGACACTTAAATAGGCTATAAGTAAAAAAAAAACCGTATTTCTTTTCATATTTATGTTTAATAATATAATGTTGTTATTTTTTTATTTCATCTATGTTGATTATATGAAAAGGAAACTGCATGAGATGAATAAGATAGGATGATAAGATGCCCAATATCGGAAAACATTTGGAATGGGTCAGACATGATTTTTGACCACTTATTACATTTTGTTTTCAATTCAATTCAATTCAAATTTATTTGTATAGCGCTTTTCACAATACATATTGTTTCAAAGCAGCTTTACAGAAAGTGCATTTCAGAAATGTACATAGAAGAATATAGTTAGTTAATCATCATGTATTAATTTAGGGCATAACATTTCGCCGGCGTCGAGTCGTCTCATCGCAGGTGTTGGGGCATCTGAAGTCTCCGTGAGAGGCTTTCGTTTTGTAGAAAGCCTTTCTTTAAAGTGAATTTCGTTTTGTATAAATTGTATCTTAATTTTAATCAATGTTTCATCAACGAATTGCCTGGAGTAATAAATAAAAGCATATTTATTAGACAATATAAGCCGGACACGGAGGCACCGGCGCGTGAACTGGAGCGCGTCTCCTAAAAAAACGAAACTCAGCGTATAAGATAGATGCCTTAAATATCTGAGAAGTGTATATATATAGTAAGCTTGAAATGTCTACTTTTAAACAAAACAATTAAAAACTAAAAGAAATGGGCTGCTCTCTGTGTAGGCTAATTCATATGAAGTGTGCATTTCTCTCTATGCGTGTTCACTACTGCGAAGATGCGAGTCTTCATCGTAAACTTTATCTGTGCAGCCACTGACATAGAAAGTTTTTCATTAATAAACAATTCAAATGTTTCATGCATTATAATTACTTTTGCCGGTTCTTTGTGGCAAGCTTTATGCGTGCTTTGAGATGCAGAATAGGCAATATATTACGAAAACGCTCATTATGGTTTAGCATTCTCTCCTATATATATTTAAGTAATTTAATCAATATAAATATGTGATTAGACTAATGGCTTAAATCAACTACTACTAGTCAACTAGAAAAAAAAACCTTTAGTCGTGCACGGGCAGCCCTACTTCACATGTTTTCTAACCAGCATGTCACTGCGGGCGTTCTGAGCGCGCGACGCTGAGTGGACTGAGCACGCGGCGCGGGATCTTCAGAAATGCGCTCTCTGCTCTGGAGGAAATATTACCACTCCGCTCGCATGCTCTGGTGTGAGACAATGTGCATCTTCTCCTGTTGTCTGAGAGTTGATTGACAGCTTTTAGATGCATTATTGGCATCGCCACCCTCTGGTTGAACGTGTCACCACCGCATCAGAACGGAAAACATGGGGATTTTTTTTAGACAATAATCCCACAACCTATTCCATATTCTATAATAAAATCAAATATTCGAAAATTGTGACTCATCCCTGCTCAAACCAACAGTTTGGTGATGCCTTCTGAGCCTTATGTCATAATTTTGAATTATCACGCGGTAATACCGTATACCGCGGTAAAATAGGGAGGAGGTTTGACGGTATCAAAATTTGGATACCGCCCAAGCCTAGTGGAGCCTTATTTATTACCTTTAACATTTAGGGTGTGTTCACACTTGTAGTTCGGTTTGCTTGGTCCGGATTTAGTCCTAGTCCGCCTAGCGTTCAGATTGGCATTTTTAACATCGAACCTAAAGGCATAGGGATATGTTCACAACCAGATTAATCGGCTTTAATGACGTATTGCGTATTTTTTGACAGAACTTACCGAACATCCAAAACAATGTTGTGTGCTGGAATAAATGCGCTCGTTGTATGTGTGTAGCTACATATGATGGTATTTTGACCAGCTGAGAATTCGTGAAGAGCTTGTAAAATGTGTAAAGGAGTCAAAACAGCGGCAGGAATCCCTCCGTCACACACATAAACGATCTGCTGCGAGAAGACACTGTTCTGATGCCTGTTCTGAACTGTGATGGGCAACATCGAGACTATGACGAGAAAAAAAACAGGTGTGCGTGAGCATTCTGTCCTTTTTAGGGTCGCATCTTCCTGTTTTTGGTTCGTTTACATGTCTTTGGTCCGTGTTGCGTTCATATATCATTCGAACCGCACCAGAGTTCGTTTGGAAGTGGACCTTAGTGGTCTCTGTTTGCTTGTTTGGTGTGCGCTAGGGTTTGGATGGCAGCGTTCACATTTATTCAAATGAACTGCACTAACAGAGCAATCGCTCCAGGGTTCGTTTTAATCGAACCAAACAGTGTGAACACTAGCTATGTTTCCATCCACACGTTTTTATCCGCATTAAGTGATATCGAATGAAAAATGCCTTATGGAAACAGTAAAATTCGATTGAATTTCATGAATATCGACTCAAATGAAATACGATCGGTCTCATCGGATTTTATCTTGATCGATATCCGGCTTATGCGATAAACGCGGATGGAAACGTTATTGTGGTGCGATCCATTTTGCCTAGTAGGCCTAAAACTTTGTTCGCAAATGTTGGCTTGAATGTTGTGCAATTCGGTGAGAAAATGAATGGAAACATGTCTCAAATCAATTCGATATACCAATTTGATCGCAAAACAACATGTGACGTCATTACGCACAGGTTTTTATCCGCTTTAAAGCCGTTTGATGGAAACACACTTTCACCAGCTTTATTCGCATGAGGTTTTTTACCGAACTTCAGATAATTCGATTGACAAGTGGATGGAAACATGGCTGCCCAGTCTTTATCATTTGGTTTCAACTTAAACATTGTTTATAAATGGTATAATATGATGTTCAGATACATTTAAGCAAGATTCAAAATTGATACTTCAATGAAAAAAAAAAAAATGTTGCACTGCAAAAATAGCATCTTAATAAATGTTTAATTAGCAAGTCACAACAGATGTTACTTTTAGTAGACTTGCCTATGCTACATAATTCAGTGTGCGTCAGATGATCAACTTTGAGCTTTATGAAATATTGGTCATTTTCTACTTAGTCATGTGTTCATTTTTTGCCCCGAATGATGTGTGGTCACCTCGCCACTTCCAAATAAAAATAAGGACCCGCTGTGTTTGTCTTGATCGATTTGAACCGGTTCTTGTTCGCTATTCACAATAGGTCATAACCATTTACATCTTCACTTTACTCTCCGTGTGCATCTGCGTGTGCAGATCTGTCTGTGTGTCAATATGTGTGTGTGTTTAATTAGAGAGCGCGTTTGTCTGGAAGTGTTTTGTCAAAGGCGAGGGCTGACCAGGCTGCCCTCTCCTTTTGTGAAGCTTAAAGTCGAGTCGTGTTAAATGAGTCTGAAACAAATTAGCAGAAGCACGCAGCACTTATGCCACAGACGGCTCCAGCATTGGGTTTCAAATTAAAACAAAAGGAGCCCTATCTCCTTATCAGCACTAGTTCCCCATGAAATACAATACGGACTGTATCTTCAGGCAAGAACAGACAGAATTAGAAAGAAACCCTTCAGCTGTCCTCCTCTGCGGCCCATCTCTTTTCCTCATCCTCTCGACTGGTGGCTTTTTATCCTCCTTTACACAGTTGAACTAATGTCTTTTTCATTTTCTCCTGTCTTTAAAGTTGATTTGGTAGCATGTCAGGGATATAAGGACTAGTCTCCCCAAGGGCATGTCTTTAACTTAGTGTAGCCGAGTGAATGAAGGAATGGGAATCTTTTCTTACATATTAGGCTATGAATGAACTTGGCCTGCAGAAATGCTGCCACCTAGTGGAATGGATCAGTCACACTCAAATAATCGGCTTTTAAATGAGACGTGCAATTTTGTGAATTTCAGCCTGAAATCAACCCTTCAGTTCATGTACAGCCTGTTATCAGCACCATATAATGGCTTTATTGTGGTTGGATTGGGATAGACTTTGCCAGTCGTTCTGCTGCTCATTGTGAATACCTGTTAAATCTGACATTGAAAATTACCCGCCAATTTCCCATTAAACGCATGCTTGAGCTGAACAATGAAATGATTGTGTGGGAGAGTCCAGGTGTGTTTAGTAGGATATTTGCCAGCTGCCAATACACACTTCCACCTTTGTATACTCTGTTTAGTTTACTCAAAATGTTTAGTTGAAATGGATCCAGTATATACCCGCGTGATATCCCCTTTCCAACCGCTCTTGTGAATTTCCTTTGAGATTTTCTGGGGGTTTCCCCCCTTCTTTTCTCACTCAGGGCATCCCTGTGCCCAGTCCCCTATGGTCAGAAGTTAAATGATTAAAAAACTGTTTATTGGTCTGGAAGTGTAGGTCTGCTTGTATGATATTGCAAGGTAAAAGAGGTATGCTGTATGCTGAATTTTAATGGGGCAGTATCAGGAAGAAGGGATTAAACGTGCATGTGCTTTTTGTATTTCTTTGAACATAACTTAAATCCATTTCTTAAGCTGAAAAAAAGTCAGTGTCTCTCACAGATAAACAGGTGGTTTTCTCTTGGAAAGTGCAATTCAAAAGCGGTTTGAATAGACAGCTGAAAAATGTAGGGACAGCAGTGTAATATAGGAATTAGTAGTGGTCCGTTCAACCTTACGGCTATGCTTTAGAATAAAGGCAAACTAAATAAGTATATATTACTTTGATATTTGTTGAGAAATTGTATGTTCATAAGTTAATTGTGTATTTTACACATTTTACATTTCAAGTTTTTAAAGCAAATCATCTTAGGAAAGTACTGTATTAGATATTCCAGCATATTGACAGATAAGTGCATGATGATGACAAAGTCCTTTCGTGTGTATAAAGGATGCAAAGGAACCCATTTAAAAATTTCGAAAGGAAATGAGAAATCTTAAGCAGAAATATCTTTCATTTTAGTATAATAGGGTCTTTTTTATATAACCTCTCGCTGTTGGATCTGCTGTAAGTGTCCCACTGAATCCTCCTCTACCTCTATCTCTGTTCTTTTTAAATTGCAGGCTGACTGTTTTTCTTCCCCTTTGTGTGTTTTAGAGCCATGTAATGTCTCTGGAGTGTGAGGAGCCAGACTGCTGGCTCAGAAGAATTCCTGTGACCTCAAGCCTCACTGAGTCAAACTGCACCATCTACAGTCAGGGTATGACAAAAAGAACAACAACACACACACCTCTCACATTCACTAACGTATGAGATGTAGAGTCTAACAGTGACAGTTTGTTTTCCAGGAGGAGCGTTATTCTGTAAGCTGACACAGGAGCTGTCCAGTGGAGATGCTCTTCTGGCAACGCTGTCCTGCTCCACAGCGGATCATTCGGCAGCGACTCAGACCCACGGCGTGCGAGTGAAGGAGGAGCCTGTGTATCCCGCTGCTCTGCACACTGAGATCCAGCTCCTCCCACAACAGGCTGGCATGGCTGCCATCTTAGCAACTGCTGTCGTTAATAGTGAGTCACTGCTTGCTGATAAACACAACATGTCTTCACAGTTTCTTGCATTTTTATGAGTGTGTTTACATCTGTGATTAGGGATGGTGGGCCATGTTTTTGCATATGTACGTAAATCATGACACATAATGCGTAATAGATTAAAATTAATTGTCAGTTGTATTTAGATCTACTTCCACTGAAAGTACCTGTTTTTTTTTTAGACACTATAACATGGCAATATTCTTTTAATACTGATTTAATACTCATCATATCATTTATAATATTTTTTTAAATATACCATGTAAATACAATGGTATATAAATAGTATATGTGAAGTTTGGGGTAAGTTTTTTTTTTTTTTGCTTTGAAAGAAATTAATACCTTTATTCAGCAAGGATGAACTAAATGTAAATGTCTTTACTATTTCAAATAAATGCTGTCCTTTATGAACTTTCTATTCATAAATAATAATCCTAAAAAAAAGTCTCCACAAAAATAATAAGCATTAGAACTGTGTTCAACATTTTCTAAAATCTAATAGAAAACATTTTAAATGTAAAAAATATTTTACAGTTCCTACTGTGTTTTTAATCAAATAAATGGAGCCTTGGTGAACATGAGAGACTTCTTTTTTTTTTCTTCTTCTTTTTTTTGTTTATCTTACGCACCCAACCTTTTGAATATTTGTTTATATAATAACATTATGAAATATAATTCATAATGAAATAAATGAAAATAAAATAATGAAAATCATTGAATACATTTTGTTATATCATCACTGGCTTGTTCAGTTTTGTATTTAACTTCAATGGTAATTAGCCATTGTGCATTTACTTTGGAAATGAGACAAATACATCTTTTTTTTGCATTTTTAAAGTTTCTGGATGTTGCAAAATGAATTGACAATGGAGAAGACATTAGTTCAGCCATCAAACAAAACTGCAAAAATAATGGTAATTTTCATGCAAGTTCACAATGGCAACTTATTTTACCATTGAAAAAGGACAAGACTTCACCTTTAAGTTGCTTGTCATTCATGCTCATCGCCAGTAGGTGGCAGTGTTGTGTCAGTTCCGACAGCGGAGGAGTTAATTGGCTGGTACAGCCCTATCTGCAACATCAGCTAAACTGCACGAGGAGTGGGAGTGCACACGGACATGCCATGATGAAGACATGAATCACTGTAAATAAGGCTAAAGGGTAAAAATGATCAGCCCAACTTTGCGCTTCCCGCTGCATTAGCTGGGCTGCAGGTAGACGGATAATTGGGATGTGACGGTCGTTATCAAATATAGCCTGTTCAACATGTGGCCTGACACCAGATCAGCCCGATTACGTGCACACACTTTTGCGCACATCACAAACTCTGTCCCCGTTGCCGTGGAGATGATGGAACACTTCTGATTGCTTTCTCTGATTTAGAAATTTGAGTGTATTATGTTTGTGTGTGATTATATATACAGTGGGTGCATTACTAAACATTGAACATCTCACATATGGTTAAATAAATGGAGGATATCAGTTAAAAAAAAGTGGGCTTGCAGAATAAATTGGAGAAATATCATCATGTCAGAAAAACATTATTGCTATTATGCAAGTATGCATTTTCTAATTAATTAGTTAAAGTTTTTATTTCCATAATCCATGTTCTGTCCTTTTATAATGTATACACAAAGCACAAACATATCCAACATCATGAAATGAATGGATAACCTTCACTTAACATCCTCTGTGATAAACTATCCTGAAAGGATAATCATTTGTTACCTTTGTTTCTTACTAGTCGTATTTTGTGTTTGTGTGTGCAGAGGACATTTTCCCTTGCAAAGACTGTGGGATCTGGTACAGAAGTGAGAGGAATCTTCAGGCCCATCTTATGTACTACTGCGCAAGCCGCCAGAAGCAGCAGACCGCTTCCTCTCCTCCACAGGACAAGCCTAAAGATTCATACCCTAACGAGAGGCTGTGTCCCTTCCCGCAGTGCAACAAAAGCTGCCCCAGTGCCAGCTCTCTGGAGATCCACATGAGAACACACAGCGGTGAGACACTTTCCTGACAGTTTTTTTTTTTTTACTTCGTGAAACGGGCATGCTTGCATGAGTATTAACGATGTTTTAGTAAAGTGTCATTTATGTCTGATTTTTAAGTAATTATGTGTGTTTGTGTTAATGTGTCTCCAGGAGAGCGTCCATTTGTGTGTTTGATTTGCCTGTCAGCTTTCACCACTAAGGCGAACTGTGAGCGACACTTGAAGGTTCACACAGACTCTCAGAATGGTTTGTGTCATGGCTGTGGTTTCATCTCCACAACGCGAGACATCCTGTATAGCCACTTGGTCACCAGTCACATGGTTTGTCAGCCTGGCTCTCAAAGTGAGGTGTACTCACCCAAACCACCACTGGCTGGAGGTAACAGCTCTAATATCTAATATCTCTAATATATATATATATATACAGGTCCTTCTAAAAAAATTAGCATATTGTGATAAAGTTCATTATTTTCCATAATGTAATGATAAAAATTAAACTTTCATATATTTTAGATTCATTGCACACCAACTGAAATATTTCAGGTCTTTTATTGTTTTAATACTGATGATTTTGGCATACAGCTCATGAAAACCCCAAATTCCTGTCTCAAAAAATTAGCATATCATGAAAAGGGTCTCTAAACGAGCTATTAACCTAATCATCTGAATCAACTAATTAACTCTAAACACCTGCAAAAGATTCCTGAGGCTTTTAAAAACTCCCTGCCTGTTTTATTACTCAAAATCGCAATCATGGGTAAGACTGCCGATCTGACTGCTGTCCAGAAGGCCATCATTGACACCCTCAAGCAAGAGGGTAAGACAGAAAGAAATTTCTGAACAAATAGGCTGTTCCCAGAGTGCTGAATCAAGGCACCTCAGTGGGAAGTCTGTGGGAAGGAAAAAGTGTGGCAAAAAACGCTGCACAACGAGAAGAGGTGACCGGACCCTGAGGAAGATTGTGGAGAAGGACCGATTCCAGAGCTTGGGGGACCTGCGGAAGCAGTGGACTGAGTCTGGAGTAGAAACATCCAGAGCCACCGTGCACAGGCGTGTGCAGGAAATGGGCTACAGGTGCCGCATTCCCCAGGTCAAGCCACTTTTGAACCAGAAACAGCGGCAGAAGCGCCTGACCTGGGCTACAGAGAAGCAGCACTGGACTGTTGCTCAGTTTTGCATGTCATTCGGAAATCAAGGTGCCAGAGTCTGGAGGAAGACTGGGGAGAAGGAAATGCCAAAATGCCTGAAGTCCAGTGTCAAGTACCCACAGTCAGTGATGGTCTGGGGTGCCATGTCAGCTGCTGGTGTTGGTGCACTGTGTTTTATCAAGGGCAGGGTCAATGCAGCTAGCTATCAGGAGATTTAGGAGCACTTCATGCTTCCATCTGCTGAAAAGCTTTATGGAGATGAAGATTTCATTTTTCAACACGACCTGGCACCTGCTCACAGTGCCAAAACCACTGGTAAATGGTTTACTGACCATGGTATTACTGTCCTCAATTGGCCTGCCAACTCTCCTGACCTGAACCCCATAGAGAATCTGTGGGATATTGTGAAGAGAAAGTTGAGAGACGCAAGACCCAACACTCTGGATGAGCTTAAGGCCGCTATCGAAGCATCCTGGGCCTCCATAACACCTCAGCAGTGCCACAGGCTGATTGCCTCCATGCCACGCCGCATTGAAGCAGTCATTTCTGCAAAAGTATTCCCGACCAAGTATTGATTATTGAGTGCATAACTGAACATAATTATTTGAAGGTTGACTTTTATTTATTTATTAAAAACACTTCTTTTATTGGTCGGATGAAATATGCTAATTTTTTTAGACAGGAATTTTGGGTTTTCATGAGCTGTATGCCAAAATCATCAGTATTAAAACAATAAAAGACCTGAAATATTTCAGTTGGTGTGCAATGAATCTAAAATATATGAAAGTTTAATTTTTATCATTACATTATGGAAAATAATGAACTTTATCACAATATGCTAATTTTTTGAGAAGGACCTGTATATACATGTAATTTTAATAAACTGTTAAATTACTAATATAACATATTGTAATTATGTACAATATATGCTGTACTATATTAGGGGTGTAACGGTACACAAACACGACGGTTCGGTACGTACCTCGGTATTAACAGTTCGGTACAGAAGGAGGGAGAAAACTAAACATAAAATTGCTTCTTTTTTTATTAAAGTATTTAACGAGTGTGTATGTTTAAATAAATTCTATTATAATTCAAATTTTCTTAAGGATAAAAAAATCTATCTTAGCTAATGCTGTAAACTATATAGGGGAGCCCTTAATTACACATTAATTACACACTATAATATTAAAGGTTACAATTAACAACAGAGCCCAAATTCTTAAATTGAGTTGCTATTTAGAATTAACACTCAAATAAAAAAACATGTACTGTAAATTGCACATAAGGCAGGTTTTGCACTAACTTCTAAATCTAATTTTAAAGTTAATTTTCTACTCCCAATTCATTTTTTAAATATAACTATTTACACATTGGCTGTCATAACTTGTTTTCATGACAAATTCATTTAAACATACATTAAATAATCAAGACATTACTAACAGGCTAAGTAAATATAATGAATAGGCTAATATAGTGCAAATACTAAATGCTTTAGAGTTCATTTCTCTAGTGAACTAACCTGCTGTCATCACTAAATGCCTGAGGTAAATGTAATGCTACGTGAGATATTATTCTCATGCTGTTTTAATTATATCTTTCCCGCAGTTTAATGTCATATTTATAATATGTTGAAATATACTGTCTCTAAAACTTTTCCAGAACTATTCATCAGATCTCTTGTGACCTTTAAAAATATTTTTTACATAAGTATTCTTAATCATAAGACTTAAAGGAGTCTTCCTGTATCTGAATGTCTGTCATTTTTTTCTTTGTGACAGGCTTGAGTCCAGGAGACTCTGGCATTGTTCTGAAATGTCAAGTGTGTGGCTACTCTGCTGACACACCTGCCCTACTTCAGCAGCATGTCCACACACACCTGGAAGTGAGGGTTCCAGCTGAGAGGAGCCCCACTCCTCGCCAGAGCAGTCCTCCTTCCTCTGAGCTCCCAGACCTGCAAGACAGAGAGCTTGTTGCCTGCGTGCCCCGACCCGACTCTTCGAGTCCAGGAGCCAATGGTAGCTCGGCCTCTCAAGGCTGCAGTCCCCTCAACCAACTCATCATCAAAGAGGAGCCATGTTCAGACTATGAAACCGATGCAAAGGAAGAAGAACAGGTGGGCAGTCCTCAAGTAAATGCTGTGGAGGCAAGCTCATCTCAGTCTAATTCCCCTAAGAGCCCCACCGTGGTGGCGGTTAAGACAGAGCCGGCCAGTCCCACCCCAGGTTCCAGTCCCGCGCACTCTGGAACAGGGGGTTCAGTTCTATCTGGAGGGGCGTTGTTCTTACCACAGTACATGTTTAATTCTGAGGCTGCCATAATGCCACAAGCGTCTGAGATATTGGCAAAGATGTCTGAAATGGTTCACAGTAGGCTTAAACAGGGACAAGGACCTGCAGCCGGACAGCAGACCTTCTATCCACCAGGCTCTCCTGCCAGCGTTCAAAAGGGAGCCACTTGCTTTGAATGTGACATCACCTTCAACAACATCAACAACTTTTACGTCCACAAGAGGCTTTACTGCTCCAGCAGGCATCAGCAAGGAGAGGCAGCAGGTTTGACGAAGGAAGGGGCGGTCACTGCAGCTGCTCCTCCTGCTGCCCACGCTGCTTCACCCCAGGCCAGACCGGTCAGTCGTGCGGCTTCGGCCTCTCCTAGCTACCCCGACCCTGCAACAGGAGGCACAGCCTCTGAGCCCAAGTTAGTGGAGGTGAAAAGTGAGGATTCAGGGATGAAAGATCTCACCTGCTCGTCGTCCTCGGAGGGAGAGGGACCTGGGGGTGGGCAGGCCAGCGAGGGTAGCCAAAGTCCTAGTGGCTCCGCTGAAGACGCAGACGACGATCCCACTCGCACCTTCTGCCAGGCCTGCAACATTCGCTTCAGTCGTCATGATAACTACATTGTCCACAAGCGATTCTACTGCGCCTCAAGACATGATCCCTCCAACCAGCGGCCCCATTCTGGCAAGACCGCCTTCCTTCCCCAACCTATCCGCACACGCAAGCGCAAGAAGATGTACGAGATCCACATGGCTCAAACCGAGGCTTTGGCTAATGCCACTGCTTTGCCGGCAGCAACAAGTCTGGGGGTGAAACAAGAGGGCCCTTCCATTCCTCCGTTGCCCCAAATGTCCACACCAACACAAAGCTCAAGTCCTGAGGGCGATGGACCCATCGACTTAAGCAAAAGACCCAGACTAAGAGAAAGCCAAAGTGGGGGCAGCATTCCCGCTCTCCCCCTTACTGACTACCACAAGTGCACCGCCTGCAGCATTAGCTTCAACAGCATTGAGAACTACCTGGCCCACAAGACCTACTACTGCCGGGCAACTACCCTGCAACCGCAAACTATGGAGCAGCTTAACCGGCTAAAGAGACCCGCTTCCACCTCACCGAAGAACCGAGCAGTGGACCTGCACTCTGATGCCAAAGGGCTTCAGACAGGTAAAACTGCAGTGGTTCCGCATCCATCCACCTTGCTTGGCTCTGAATCCACCCCTCAACATGTGCAGGGAGCAAAGACCCCAAGCACCTCCCCAGTGATGTGTCCCTACTGCCCTCCCAACAAACTGCTGACCTGTGATCTGATGGAGCATTTTAAAACAACTCATGGTCTGGTGCTCACACTACAGCAACATCTCGAGGCGCAGTCCGCGGGAGTCAGTCCCAGTTCTAGCCTAAGCCCTAGGGAAGGAGCTCCTCTCACCCCTCCTAAACCAAGCCCTCGGCCCCATAAGGACAGTGTGAATGGCCGGAGCATCAAGTTGGAAGCAACCTCTCCTTCCTTACCTGTACTTAATGGAAGTCCAGTAGAACCCCAGTCTGTGGGGTCTGGTTCTCCAAAAGGCGTACCCCCTGCCCTCTCCCCTACAGGAGTAACTGTATCACCTGTGCCTGAAGCGCTAAGAGAGGTTGGGCAGCTAGGCCACACCCCATTGCCCACACTCCTCCCTGAAAAGGCGGTCCTTGCTATAAACCACGCCCACACAACTCCGGCCATGCCTAAAACACCCCTCCTCTCACCCATGCAGAATGGGAACACACGCTACTGCCGGCTGTGTAACATCAAATTCAGCAGCCTCTCCACTTTCATTGCACACAAAAAATACTACTGTTCCTCTCACAGTGCCGAACATGTCAAGTGAGCCCTCTACCTAGTCAATTCTGCCATTCCTCTAATGCATAGAAGTGCCAATCACGGCACTGCCCGACCTGATCTGGACAGAGCATGATAGCGGGACTGTTACTAGCCAGATACAGAGGTCTTCATGCCGACCATGCTATCTGGAGTTGTTACTATGGTAACTTATTACATGTTATGGGTCAAGTTTTTATCACACTAAGAGATGAGACTACCTGCACACAGAATGTGCCCCACTGACCTATTCCCACATTCCTGCAGATTTCTCATTTCACTTCTAAGTTTAGAAATCTGCTGATGGAAAGTAACCCTTTAATTAGCTTTTGAAAATGGTGTTTTAATCACTCCTATGTTTTTATGTTCCTTCTAATCAATGATGGCATTGTATATTTGTAAAAGATTGTTTGTCTGAGCCATTTTTGTTTTTTTGTTCTAAATTGCTGATTTGAGGTAAATTCTGACCCCTAGTGGAGGTCTCTATAGAAACCAGTCGGCAGATTTTTGTCAATACACTGACTCAAAAATTTTTTTGTAAAAAACTGAGTAACCCAGTTGAAATGTCACCTGGTTACCAGTTCAGATGAAAGAAAAAATGTGAAGAAACTATTTATCATTTGATTCCTAATGCATTTCATGTGAGTTAAATACTACCTAGTTTCTTTTTAAAGAAATACTTTTTTGTTTTCATACTGTCAAAAGGAACCATTTCAATCTTCAGTGTGGTGTATTTTCTTGGTTCTTGAATATGTCATATTTGACTTTTTTTTGCATTGATCAATGGGACTTGAGAAGTAATTCTGTAAGTGTTGGTCTAGCACGGGAGAAGACAGCACAAACTATTCCGTCTCAGTATTTGGTCTTGGCTCCCAGACAGACGTTTTCCATCAGATGGATGTGCATTTCGGATCTAAGGACTGCCGTAGGGTTTTAGGGTTTGGATTTCAAACAGTGTAAGATGTTTGTTCTGTCTCTAGTCACCAGCTCACCTTGTCTTTGTCCCTAACAAAAAACCTTCACTGCTTCAAATCCAAAACCCTTTTGACCTGCTGAAAAGTGCCATCTGTAATCTGACAAACTGTCATAGACATGCAAAGAAAGACATGTTTGTTTGGTCTTTTTTTCTTTTTCTTTTTTTTTACCTTGAAATGAAGTATAGCATAGAAGATTCATATCAATGTCTTGCACACTGTTGAATAATGTTGAAGGCCACTGAAAGCAAGAGAATTGGAAACTGACTCATTGCTCGTGTTGCTTCTTTCTTAAACTGGCAATGCTGCGTCACTCTTGTCCTTCTCTCGTTTGCTCTGTTTCTCTCATTCTCAATGATGACTCAGTGACGTTTTATGCTCCTCTGACTACATGTGCGTGTATGTTGAAAAGAACAGCGTCATGCAATCTATTCTCCTGTGCAGGCTACCTTGGCAAAGCCTTAACAAAGACTCTTGTCACTATGTCTGAAACAACGGGTCACTTATGTCCACAATGCTCGTCACTCTCCCCCACTAAGTGGACTTTGTGTATGTTACAAGTGGTGTTTTCCCATTTCCTGTGTTACAAAAAAAACAACCTCAGTCATCTCTGCGGTAAGAACAGGAACACGCAAAACTGTGTGCAAATGAGAAAAGTTTCAATTTCTCTCTGCTGTTGTGGTTTGAAACGGTGCTGCAACCGTCATCAACACATACAGGGGCGTTTACAATTCCATTGTTTTATCATTTAGCGATGGTCACAAGTCCAAAAGACCAGTGCTGAAAACCGTTGACCTTTCCAGATCCCTTTTCTATTGCACTGTGTTGTACAAAAATGCTGAATGTTTTAGTTATAGAAGCTTTTTTGTATGTATTTATGTTTTTACAGCACTTTTTCTTGTCCAAACCTATCCCCGAAGGACTTACTCGTGAATTTAGAACATTTTAACACAAGTGAAAGGTAATTAAAATACTTTGTGAATAATTAAAAATGTTGATGGAAAAATAATGAATGTCAACCTTTTTCTTTCTTTTTTTCTTTTTTCTTTTTTTTTCTTCTTTTTTTTCTTTTTTCATTTCAACTACAAAAAGTTCCACTACACACTTGTCCAAACTATGCATGGGAAATAAAGAGTCCAGAAGGACATTCAAAGTGCAGGAGAACTTGTCGTACTCTTCTCTCTCCAAGTGGTTTGTAGACTGTGATGCAACACACATTCTGCATTTTGGGAACTTTGCATAGCAATTTTTTATGACGAGACTTGTTTATTTTTCCCTTTGGCTTAACCGTTTGACACACAATGTTTATATTGGAGGCACATTTTACTTTTATGTGTGTGAGAACAATAATCAAAGGGATAGTTCTTTTTGAAAATTTTAATTATTCCATTCCTCATGTCATTCAAGCACTGTATGTTTTTCTTTGTTTAGTGAAACACTAAAGAAAATATTTATTTAGAAGAACATCCAGACTGCTTTTTTCCCATACAACTAAAGTGGTGTTTTCTACTGTCGAGCTCCACAAAAGCAGATAAAAGCCCCATTCCAAGTCTTCTAAAACTATACTTTAATGTGTAAACTTTAGACAATTTTTTTTTGTCATTTTCACCCGGTTTTACAGACAAGGCTTAAGCCTAGTCCCAGACTAAAATGCATGTTTGAGCTGTTTTAACTGAAAGCAACTTGCACTGACAAACCTTAAAATATGCCATTGTTTGTCTGAAGATGCACACCAGTAATATATTTTTATAAAAGCTACTTAAATGTTCTAATTGTACCAAGGCATTATGGCTTCATCTAAGCCCCATCTGTGAAACCAGGCCATTAACTGACTATCTTGCCTTTTGCTGTGCTTTTTTTGTTTGTTTGTTTTTTTAAGAATTTGGCAGTAGAAACATCTCCATCCACTTTCGTTGCATGGAAAAGAAAAATCATGATCATTTAAAAAAAATCAGTTTGGGTAAAATGTTGAAATTAGTGCTTTTTTATACTCAAAAGAATGCTTGAACATCTTTGAGGTAACTTTCTAATAGTCTTTGTTCTTGCTAACATTCTTCTGTTCTACACTAGCCTACAAACAAGTTCACATCAATGGTTATATTCACAGACTGAGGGTTGTTGTACAAGGTAAACCCCCCCCCCCCCCCCCCCCCCCCCACACACTTTTTGATTATTGTGGTGGTTTTGTCAAGCCTTCTTGAATTATAAAAGTATTGCTCACACGGCCATTCCAGAAGCAACATGCTTTTAGAGCACACGCGTTAAAACCAAGCTGTAATTACCTGAATAAAGTGAAGCTTTCTTGCCTTGAGTATCAAGGCTATTCCGCCCTACTCTTTAAAAAGACTTTTGGATGCCTGTACCTGTGGATTAATCTTCATTGTGACTTCCATTACCCACTCTTTAACCAAAGAGAGCGAGAGAGAGACTATCTGTCCTTTTGACATCTCATATCATTTCAAGGCTCTGCTTTTATTTTGTCATCAATTGAGCCTTTCAATATCACTTGATGGTGAAGCTGTGTGGAGAAAGAAAGACATGTTTCACAAACTGAGTCACGTCAAAATGAGGTTTAGGGAATGAACGGTTTCTTTAACTTGTGTCCTGAGGGAGCCAAGCACAATTTTACCTTTCGGTTTTCATGGTCATAATGAATGATATTTAATGAAAAGGTTTTGTTGAATAGTATTGAATAGGTAAATTACATTTGGTGTTTTAATGGACATAATACATCACAAATTGTAGCGTTGGGTTCATAAATTTTCCATTTCTGCATACACAGTTCCTGTAGGAATTGAGTTATTTAGTATTATTTAGCATTTTCCTGACTTGCAGTAGCATGGAGGTCATAAGACAAGAACTCTACAACAAAGGAGTTAACAATAGGATTTGAACTGGAGCCGTCCTTGACTCCTCATTCATGGTGTAAAACTCTTCTCTCCATTTTTATAAATGTACAGTTAGCCTTTATTGTTTATAATCCAAAGGTAGTATAATCTTAATCACACATTCTTAAAGGGTTAAAATGTTCCTTTTTCACCTACTCAAGTCAAGGCCATTGTTTACTAATTCCATTTCATGAAGTGATGCATGTATGAGCATGCAACCTTATATAAAATATACTGACTTGATTCATCTGTAGTCAAGCATGTCCAATAAAACAGAATAAATAAATGAGGTTAGAGAATAATGAGTCAGAGGTCTCCTCTTTAGGGACAATTACTAAGAACCTGACATGTTTTTCCTTGTAGCAGTGCTTTTAAATCTCATTTAACATTCAGTTTACGTATTCACCATTTATCGTAGGTCTGGCCATATAGATCTCCTTTGGAAAGGAGACAAAGAGTGAAAATAGTCTGTCTGTGCAAAATACACCAATCAATAAAAAAAAAAAATGAAAACAAAGTTACACCTGTGGTGCAAGAATGCAATTTAGCACAGCATGTAACAGACAGTGATGATTCTAATCAAGTGGCTCATGTAATCAAGTGCATGTTTATGAAGGTCAGATTATCTTTAGGTGGTCATAATTCATGCTTTTGAACTAGCACTAGCAGTGCTTTTTTGGGTAATTTTCTTTTTCTTTTGAGTTGTTTGAATGCTGTAAAATGGCACAGCCTTTAGTGTGACAGCTGGCAATGCAGATAAAGTCAATGAATGCAATTTCAGATGCTGTGTAGTCTCGAGTCGGTTTTGAATTTTCTGAATGGCTTTTCAATCATGTGTCGTGATGTTGCTGTACCTGAAGTACCCCAAAGCAGATAGCTGTCCACTTTGGCATCCCCAATACACATCAAGTGACAGATCTTTTTCTGCAACCTCCCCTGGCCTTGGCTGAGCTCATCTCTGAATATGCTTTGGCACCACTTTATTTCATCAGTGTTTTTTTCATTTTCATAATCTAGGGCTGACAGGAATAGTGGAGATGAACAATCATATCTATGCACATGGAAATGCTCTTCAAATGTTGTTTCAGCATGTTTAACAATAAAAACCACAAAAGATCATAATCCAGCCTTTCTTGCACTTCTTACATTTTATACTCATTCTCTAATCCTTCTGGGCAGGAAGTTTAGTGATAGGGTCAGTGACCTTTGTTTATTTTCAGTAAACAACTTTACCATGCCCAAGAGGCCATTCCCCTGGTGGGGTGGGCCCTCACACCGATAGGGCATTGCAGACCCAAGGAGACATAGGCCAGCGATATTGCATCAACTATCTTGGCGGGTTCATCCTTCTAGCCCCCCTCAGGATCTTGACTTTTAAGGTGGGCCGTGATCACAACCACATATACTTGGAACAGGGATGGGGTGCGTCGCGCATCCAGCAATTCTTGTAAAAATGCCAGGATCGACTAAACGTCAGATAGACTACTTAAGGGCATAGAGATGCCTAGTAGATAGCGCTCTGGCCTCTGAAATAATGTGTTCATGAAACTGGAGAAGGCACAAAGGCTCCCGTCAAGAGGCTATAGATGGAGGCTCTACAACTTGGGTTGAGGGTGCCAAATTGTCCCTCCTCAATGGGATTGACCAAGGGGCTGCTGACAGCAGCTGGACCATCTCGGGGAACCAATGTTGGTTCTGCCAGGGTCTTGCCCCACTAGAAAGACCAAGCGTCTGTCCTCCCTGATTCGTCTGATGACCTGAGGAAGCAGAGCTACCAGGGGGAAGGCATACAAGTGTGAGCTGGGACACTCGTGGAATTGTGCATACTTCTCTCTTGAGAAGAATATTGGGCAGTGAGAGGTCTTTTTATCAGCAAAGAGGTTGACCTCCGCTTGCCCGAATACACTCTAGATCATCTGAACCATCTAGGGGTGGGATCTTCATTCCCCTGGAGATACTCTGTTCCAGGACAGCATTTCCGCCCCTTGGTTCAATCCGCCCGGCACTTGCACCACCTTTACCGAATGGTTGTGCAACTCACTTGTGCACTCTTCAAGCTGTTCAAGAAACAGGGGTTTCCCCAAAACGTTAGCAACTAACGCAATGCGAGTGAATCGTATCGAAAGGGAACCACATTTATCAGCAGCGTGACAGTTGGAGCTTTGCGTTGTCAGCAACAAGCTTTCCATCTACTTGTATGTCTAGCATGACATCGTAGTCATTTGTTACTTTATATTGTACACGTTGAGTGTACTGAAGTAACCTATTTAAACAGCCCGTTCTCATCCCAAGGCGTCATCTAACTGACGCTTTTGACCATGCATCATCATTGCGACGCACATGGTACCCCTTAAGCGTCAATATGAGACGCGCCTCCTAGTGGTCTAACCCTAACCCTACCCCAGACCTAAACCTACCCATAACGGAAGCGTCATCTAACTGACGCTTAAGGGTGCCATGTGCGTCGGATTTAGACCCATGGTCAAAAGCGTCAGTTAGATGACGCCCGAGGATGAGCGTCTCATATTGACGCTTAAAGGGTACCATGTGCGTCGGCATGTTGACGCATGGTCAAAAGTGTCAGTTAGATGACGCCTTGGGATGAGAATGTGTTGATTTAAAACACGCATGACTTAAACGGTATGCCAAATTATACTATTAGAGAATCATTTTAAAAATCAATATAATATTTAATTAAATGGGGCTGGTTAATTAATAGCACCTAGAATTATTTTATGTTGAGTGTAAACAAAGTCCTTAGGATCTTTGTTGTAAATTGATGAGCCTAAGCGAGATCATTTGTGTGTCCCAGATAAATATCCAGTGCAATGCCCTGATTGCAAAACAAAAAATGAAACAATATTGTAAATGTTAGCTATTTTGTAAAGATATATTTCAAAAGTGTAGCTTTAATGTAGAACTAGTTTGAATTATGTGGAGCTTCTATTTTAAATTATGGTATGTGTGTGCAGAAATGTGGGTGGTTTTATTTGTAACAATGAATCATCGGAGATGTAGAACTCTGAAAAGTTTGTTATTCATTGCTGAGATGACTATTTGTTATTATGAGAAGATAGAGAGATAGCACTAAAGAGGCTAATATGGTTTTAAGATACACTCACACACACCACACTAAAGTGTCAAGACAATCAGCTCCTTAGCAACCAATTGTCAGCATTTCTAATGAGCTGTTCTTTATCAGAGTCACATAGCTGACGATCCTTTCTTATGAATGCTTTCAAGCAGCATTCCCACAACGTTCAAAGAGCTGTTATAACGACATGCCCCGGTTCTGAACGTTATGGATGAATATGTTACACTACAAAAGTGCTATCAACTCCTCAGGTGTCTGACCACTCGAAATTGATAAACTAATGATCAGAGCATCACACCAGGAGTGATCTGAATGTACTGTCTAGTTCTGACCTCTCTCCTTGTTATCTCATCTTTCTTCTGTTCTAGATGTATTCTCTGCAGGCAGGCATTAAAGTCCATGTCTATCAGTGATGCAGAGGTATGCTTTATTAAGATGAGAGACTGCACGGTCTGCAGGAGAGGTGAGTAGGCCTTTCTTTCAAACATCTTACAATGTTGGCTTTAATGATGGGCTCTTCAGTAGCCAGTAGCCTATCCTGACCAGATGATTCATCTCTTAGAAAAATATACAACCAATCATGTGTAGGCCCCCTGAAGTGCACGATTTGAAAGGCCAAACCTTGGTCTCACAGCAATTGACAAAGTGAAAAAGAAGAGGTAAAATCAGGTGCATTTATACAAGAAATGTTGTGTTCAAACAGATGCTGGCAAGGTCAAGGTGTCTGACCGCCGTCTGGGGCGTTTGTGAGTCATTATTTCCTCACAGCATCCCTCATTAGTCCAACACACACTTCTAAGAACACCTCTGACTCTCACATTCAGCCAGAGATCTTTTATTGTTACACTATTATCGCTCCAGTCCTTTATCGGCATGTGGTAATGTCTCTACGTACTGTACTGGAGATGTGTGCTAAGTTAACAGCTCAAGTTTAAATTTAAGTTGTTGCCTCCCTTTTACCATTAGAAAAACTAACTTACACTCTAAACAATGCTGGGTTGTTTCAACCCAAATTTGGGTCAAATATGGACAAACCCAAATGTTGGGTTAAAAATGTAATTTAAAATTTTAACCCAACTTCAACTTTCACTTTCAACTGTACATTTTTTAATTACATTTGGGTTTGTCCATATTTGACCCAAATTTGGGTTGAAACAACCCAGTATTTTTTAGAGTGTATGATTTGTGGTCTCCTCTTTGGAAGTTTCTTGACAATGTATGTTGAATGTCCTTATCTCAATCGCCCTTCACTATACCCTTGGATATGTTGCCGTGAGATACCTGTACCACTGTTGTGTTATTGTAAAACTATAAAAATAAATTGAAAAAAAAAGTTTAAGTACAACTTATATTTACAATTATGCATTTAGCAGATGCTTTTGTCCAAAGCGACTTGCGATTTTTTGCGACTTGCGAAGTACTGAGAAAAGAAACCATGTGGACAAAATACTTTTTTTAAAACATCATGCTTTCACTCTAATGTAGCTCCTTAAATGCTTTACACATTTGTCTTGCTCTCACTTTCTGTTCAAACCTTACTGTTATACTTCCCCAATATTATATATTATATATCTTCTAAGCACCTTTTTGACATCACATTTTAAGGAGTGATATTATTGTTCAAACTATTTTTGGTCACTGGTTTCTCTTACAGTTTTTTCTCAGTAATTTCTGTTATAGGAAAAAATCTGTGAGCATTTTTTTTGCAGAAAACATATTGTTCTTGGCACAAAGTACAAGAATGTGGCACAAGGGTGGTGCAATTATATTTGCTAGTTGGATGTCATCGGGCATTTATCCAGTGACTTTCAACCCTGTAACATTCAATCTCAAAATATTAGGAAAAAAGGGCTTTCACAAAACTTGTTTTGAAAGAGAAATGTCATGGGTAAACTCCACTTGGCTGTTTTTTTAGGATTAGCAGAATAATTGAAAAATATCCATCCATCCTGTCACAAACTGCTCCGAGACAAAGAAGGTTGAGGATCCAAATGCAGTATTTATTGAACAGGGTAATCCAAAGTACAGGCAACAAGGTCAAACACAGGCAGGCAGTCCATACAAACAAACACAACAAGGCAGGGAACACGGGCAAAAGAGAAATCCACAGAACAGGCAAGAAATCCAAAACCAAGAGAAATGAAACCAGGGAGAATGCTCGGAATTGCAGTGTAACACTAAACAAGACTTTGCAGATAATGAATGAGAAAACAAGGCTTATGGGGTGAGCTAAACGAGATAATGAGACACATGTGAATGTGATACTGGATGAAGAGTCCGGGCAGTGAATTATGGGAGATGTAGTTTGTGAGGGAACGACAATAGTCTGATGTGGAGTGCCCTCTGGTAGCTTTCAAGGGTACTCCAGCTGGTGACCGTTACATAGCCCCCCCTCAAATGAGCGGCTTCCAGATTAGCAGGATTCCAGGGCGGAGCAGGCGACCAGGGCTGATCCGACGGTTCAGGGGGCCAGGGCGGATCCGACACTTCAGGGGGCCAGGGCTGATCCGACGGTTCAGGGGGCCAGGGCGGATCCGACACTTCAGGGGGCCAGGGCGGATCCGACGCTTCAGGGGGCCAGAGCGGATCCGACGGTTCAGGGCGCCAGGGCGGATCCGACGCTTCAGGGGGCCAGAGCGGATCCGACGGTTCAGGGCGCCAGGGCGGATCCAACACTTCAGGGGGCCAGGGCGGATTTGACACTTCAGGGGCAGACGTGGCAATCTTGTCTGAAGACACCGGCATAGACACAGGTGTAGAGGCGGCCATCTTGTCCGAAGACACAGGCGTAGAGTCGCCCATCTTGTCCGAAGACACAGGCGTAGAGGCTGCCATCTTGTCCGAAGACACAGGCGTGGCGGCGGCCATCTTGTCCAAAGACACAGGTGTGGTGGCGGCCATCTTGTCCAAAGACACAGGCGTGGCGGCTGCCATCTTGTCCGAAGACACAGGCGTGGTGGCGGCCATCACAGGATGAGACTCTGGAATGGCGGCCATGACGGGATGAGACTCTGGAATGGCGGCCATGACGGGATGAGACTCTGGAAGAGTGGTGGCCATCTTGGGATGAGACTTTGGAACGGTGGCAGCCATCTTGGCTGAGGGGTCACGGGATGGAGTTGATGTGTGTGCTGCCCACACACGCAAAATAGCCGTGGCGATGATGATCAGCGCTGTATCATCCGCGGCTGACTCAGGCAAGGTGGCCTCGACGTGAAGACGCTCAGGCTCGGCAGGAATGACGTGAAGACGCTCAGGCTCGGCAGGCATCTTCACTGGACATGGTGGTGAACTTGGTGGGCCAAGCTCTGCGGCCACCGGAGCTTGGTGCATACTTCCCCCTCCCAAAAAATGTCTAAGGGAAACGTCCTCCTCAAACTCCCCGACAGTGAAGGAGGAACTAGTCAAATGAAGGGCATAATCTGGAACTCGCTCAGTGATCCTCGAGGACCATCACGGATTAAAGTGGATTTTAACGGGTTGTTGAGTCCATAACAAAAGAAGTCAATGAGAGCATAGTCTGGGAGGTTAGTAAAATTGGCAATACCTAGGAAGTCCTAAATGTGGTCCTCGAGCGAGCGAGTTCCTTGACGAAGGTGGACGAGATGTATCGCTGGATCCATAGTGGCGAAGTCTTCTGTCACGAACTGCTCCAAGACAAAGAAGGTTGAGGATCCAAATGCAGTATTTATTGAACAGGGTAATCCAAAGACGTAATCCAAAGTACAGGCAAGGTCAAACACAGGCAGGCAGTCCTTAAAAACAAACACAACAAGGCAGGGAACACGGGCAAAAGAGTAATCCACGGAACAGGCAATAAATCCAAAACCAAGAGACATGAAACCCTCGGAATTGCAGTGTAACACTAAACAAGACTTCGCAGATAATGAATGAGAAAACAAGGCTTAGGGTGAGCTAAACAAGATAATGAGACACATGTGAATGTGATAATGGATGAAGAGTCCGGGAAGTGAGTTATGGGAGATGTAGTTTGTGAGGGAATGACAATTTTTGATGTGTTTAAACTGGTTCAGACGGCCTTATAATCTGGCTTATTTGGTGTTTAGCTGGGCAGCCAGCTTCTCTACCAGCATGACCAACAGGTAAAGTGCCAAAAACGCCTCAAAACCAGCTAGCTAAACCAGCCAAGATCACCAAACTAAATTTTTTTTTTTCAGCAGGGCCTACTACAGACCTTAGTTTATTTTATAAAAGATCTCCAATAAGGTTCAAAATCTGCTGAGCCTGCAGGAGGTAATTGGCTATGATTGTTTTTTCTACTGATGATTTTTACTAGCTTTACCCATAGACTCTCTACTTCATCCTCCAGATGTGGGATTTTACAGCATATCAGTTGGTTAGACAGACACACACAAACTAGAGCAGACAGACACAAGTAGCTCTGTGACTGGAGATGTTATGTTGCGCTCACTCAGTCTTGCTCTTAAATTAACACAGTCTCATCCCAAGAAGTCATATAACTGACGTCTTGGGACGTCTTTTGACCATACGTCAATATCCGCCTTTTTACCCTTAAACGTCGGTTTATGACGATCCTGGGACGTCATACAACTGACGCTTTACCTTTAACGTCAGTTAGGTGACGGGGTAGGTTTAGGGGTAGGTTTAGGTCTGGGGTAGAGTTAGGATCCGATAACGTCATCTAACCGACGTTTAAGGGTACCCTAAAAAGGCGGATATTGACGTATGGTCAAAAGACGTCCCAAGACGTCAGTTATATGACGTCTTGGGATGAGACTGCGCTGCTTAAATGGACATTAACTGATCATGAGTGGTGGTAAGTGCTACAAAATCCTAAGATTGCCTTTTGGTGAGTGCTTGGGACTGTGTATTGCTGATTAGAGTAATGTGTTTTTACATTATGTGTTTGAAATGTAAACTAGAGTTAGACCTGTATCAGACAACCCACTAGACACAAATCTGCCTTCTGCCATTTGAAGAAGAGTCCTTGTTGGTCCAGAGATTTATACTGAGCAGGTTTGAATCTCAAATGATGGAGCAATAAGAGACACAGGGTTGCTATATTTGTCAGATCACAGAGTCCTGATCTCCCCTCTGAAAGGATGAGTGGGTGCCAATCATAAATATGGCTTAACCTTGCCCTCAGAGTTCATGGTTATACGACTAATAAGGATAAACAGACTGTGTAAAAATCTTGTTACACTTGTTACACTGTTAGTACTTCCCTTTTCTGCTTAAAATTCACAGCTCTTTCAAACTTTAAGCCCCGGTTTCAATGACAAGGCTTAAGCCAAGTCCTAAACTAAAATGCATGCTTGAGCTGTTTTGCTCTTACATATCTTAAAATATGTTAATGTAATTGTTTTGTCTTAAAATGCACACCACCAGTAATGTTTTTTTTTTTTTAAGGCACATTTATAAAAGCTACTTAAATGTCCTTATTGAACTACGGTCTGATCCTGGCTTAATCTAAGCCCTGTCTATGAAAGGCCTAAGATTTTTTACATGTATTGATTTAGCATATGCTTTTATATAAAGCGATAAATGAGAAAAAACACAAGCTAAAATTTTCTAATTTGCTCTATAATTCTCAAATTGTATCTTCTTATCTTCTATCAGGCTTATCTATCAAATAGTAGGCCTATGTCAATGGTTTTCAAACTTTTTTCATGCCACTAAATATGCTGATCACCTTTCAAATGATCTTTGAGAGACTTCAAATATAAAAGGCTGTTATGGATAAAAAAAAACAAATGATCTTTGAGAGATTTCAAATATAAAAGGCTGTTATGGATAAAAAAAAACAATTTATACTGTTTCTATTAAGTATTTAGAAAATATTTTTTATTTATTTATTTATGTTTTCCTTGGATTATTTGATTACTAAACAGAGAGGCTTTTGGTGGTAAATGATACAGGGTTCTGCACTGCTAATTTGCAATATAATGTATGCAGATCTGCCGTGCATGTTCCTTCCAAAACCTATGACGGATGGCTGGATGATTTTTGAAAGGTTAACTAATTATTCACAGTTCTTATTCTTTTCATTCATGAATATCATTAGTGATTAATTATTGCACATAAATTGTCATGGCAGCCGCTCCAGTGAGAACTAGTAGAGTGACAGATGTCTGTAAAGGCTGGGAAAACGGTATTTCATTGCATTTTCTAAAAAATATTGTTAATCAAATTTTTGCTTAAATGTGTTTATGATGTTGTGGAAGGAAGGAAAACACGTTTAAAGCAATTACAGTAGTGTTGGTTGTTAAATGTCTCCATGGAAACGTGGGAAAATGAGGGAAGAGATAGAAAAAACTTTAAACTGTTATAATGGCCTGAGCCAAATTGAGTTGAGAGCTACAGTAGATGCTTTACTTTGAACTGCTTGATTGGAAAATTATCAGCCATAAGCAAGGCCCGTTGAGTTCCCTGGGCTCTTAAGACCTCGGGGTCTTCACGTTACATGAGAGCGTCTTTCAGCGAGGAAGTCTCTTCTTCAGGGTCAAATGTGAACTCATAGGCTGGAGAGACTGTGTTGCCACTTAAATACTTCTGGCTGTGATTGAAAATGAATGATACAATTAACTCAAATGAACAATGCTTTATATTACATCTGCTGATGATGCTTTATTCAGTAGAAGGATAAATATGATTGTAGTCTTTGAATTCTTTTTCAGTCTTCACTTAGAAATGCACATTTTGATGCTGTATCATCACAACCTATCTAGATCTGTCTATCCATCCATCCATCAATCCATCCATGCATCTTTGTTCAGTCTTCACTTAGAAATGTAAATTTCTACAAAAAAAAAAATCTTCACTGAAAAAAAGTTTAAAATGTACTTCATTTATCCTTTGAAAAAATTTGTATGCACAGATTTTTAAAGTAAATTTCTTATATGGAAGTATGTAAAATCTGCTTAACTAATTAACAAACAAAATAAGTAACTTTTAAATTTTAACTTGGCCAGTTAAAGTTTGTTGAGTAATTTCTACTTAATTGAATTTTACTTTGCAATTTACTGGTTAATTTTTCTCAAACAATACACTGAATTAAGCCATGCTTTTAAAGTGTGTGCTTTACTTAGAAAAACGAAGTAAATAATACAGTAGATATCGTGTAGTTGACAACAGATACATAATAGAAGTAACATGCCCACCTGAACACAGAGATCTCAATACTTGGTACACAATAGGCTACACAATAACGGTAACATTCGTTGGATCATTTTTGAGTATGAATGTGTCATTTTGAGGCGAAAATTAACTCCAGATGTCACAAAACAGCAAGTAACTAAATCTAACAACAAAAGCAATGATAAAACAGCTGGAAACTATAGTGAAAAATTATACTGCAACACCAGTCTCACAAAGTTGAGTGGGTCTATCTACCTTTGTTTCTTTTTGTTACAATATAAAAGTATTACTGAATGGTAAAAAAATAAATAAACAAATGTAGGTTATAGGTAAAAGTGCCTGCTAAATGATTTTTTTTTTTGTGTGTTAATGTTAAAACTGTGAAGCATAATAAGATATTCCAAGCTATGTGAATAAATGAACAGATGCCCATCTTAGATGGGAGGACTTTCAAAAAGTGCTTTAGCCATATGAGTTTCATATGACAACGTGAATTCAGCTCTCATGTACGTTCTCAGACAGCGGTGACTCAATCTGTGATAATCATGGCTTGTCTCATAATTGTGTGTACAGTGGTATAAACCCTCACTCCTACACAGTGTTTTCATTAACCAGTACCTGTTTTAATCCCCTCAATACTGAAATTGATGAAATCATCAGTGTTTTGATGTCAGCAAGTTGCCCTTTTCTCACACAGAAACTGCAGAACCAGTCGGAACCTCCCTCTCTCTTTCCTATGTGGTTGCCATGGCAGTGAGTCATACCAACACTAAAAAAAAAAAAAAACGGCCAAATTCTGACAGTAACATAGCTAGTGTTTTCCATTAAAACAGTAATGTATTGTGGAAAACAATGCATTTTGGGCAATATTGTGCACAAAAAGCAACTGCTGTAAATTACAGCACATTTTCAACGCTAATATACTGTATTTATGGATTGCGGTTTTGTACTGTAGTACGCAATGCATTGTGGACTAGTGCATTTGAAGTAATAGCACTGAATGGGTGTTTCACAGTAGGAGTTTGAGTCAGGGACGGCTTGGCTTCGTGTAAATGGCCCCTGAAACTGACTGCAGTGAGGAGCGGGTTCTTTTTAGGGGCGCTTGAACGACACCGTAAAAAATGAAAACCTTTTTATGCATTTTAGCTGTTCATTTACACAACAGCTGCGCTTTGGGGGCCTGAAAACACAAACTTTTGAAATCATTGTTTATTAGGCTGAAGGCTTTCAGACTGTGTATTTCTTGGTGGAACTCAGCCTGATGGTTTTGGCCATCTAGTGCTCGTTGGTGGGAGAAAAATAAGTGATTTTTTTAAATACTGAAGATTACTGATTTTATACTTTTTTATACTTGTCATTAAGCTCACTGGTGCTTTCAAACGTGTTGCATAGTAGCTGTAATCACCTATTTTATGATTCAGGCATGAAGTAGGCTACCTAAAACAAAGTCTTTTCAAGATTGCCAAATGGCCATTGCCCTTTTTGGACATCAAAACACTATAAAACTCTCATCAACTTGCTGACTCGATTTTGGCCGCTTTATTCTGGATCTAAATTATGTGCACCAGTTGAAAAATGCTGAATGCAGTGTGAATTTGACATAAATCACTATAAATTGTACCACGAGGGCCCTTATAGTCTGAAATTGGTTTAAAGGTGGAGGATGAGAGTAGATGTGTGAAGATTGATTGAGGGGAGATGAGTCAGCCATGAACCACAAATCTGAGAATCATCAGCACTTCAAGTGTAGATTTAGCTGATGGTAAACTACATTGGCCTTCAAGAATGATGACGCCCTAAAACCATGTGCTTTCACTTCTAGACGAGTGAGCAATTCAACAGGAATCCTGAGAACTCAGTTTTGAATTAAAAGAAATTCTTGGCTAAAGAGATGACAGATGCTTCCTCTCTCTTTCTTGCACACTTTCTTTCATTTTCCCCCTCCTCTCTATCTCTCTCTCTCTCGCCCCCTCCAAGTTATATTTGTTCAGAGACCCGAGGTCACACGCAGAAGCTGAATGCTGGCAGGAATGATTTCACCATGCTGTTGCTTGGCTCTGTTTGTATGACAGAGAACAGATCAGTTGTAGTAGCTGTGGGGGGAAAAAAACAAGGATACACGATATAAAATAAAGAGTTTATAATTATTTGTAATTGTACAGCAATACTGCTAAATACTGTACATAATCACTACATTGTTCATACTTTTTTATATAATATTTTTTTATTATACAGTTATACATTTTATTATACAACAGTTCCACACTTTGAATCTGCACAGAATCCTGTCTGTTCATCTTTCTGTAGGCTACATTGGTAGCCAGTAGGTGGCGGCAAATGACTGTCTTTATGAGTGAGTCATTGAATCATTCATTTAACCGATTCCTTCAAAAACACTGAGTAGTTGTTTCAATTTGAAGGTTGCGCCATCGGGGATATCCCGTTTCAGAAAAGTAGCCATTATGAAATTGTTTTTCCTTGTGAGGTGTGAATTATTGTAATTTCTGTCTTCTATTGGAATGAAATGGTTACTTTTCTAAAATGAGACAACCTCAATGATGTCTGCAGCCGACAAATGCGACCTCTAGGATGCATCTTTCGTAACGAGACACAGAATCTCATGAACGATACAAGTAAGTCTTTATGAGCGAGTCACTGAGTTATTCACTCAAATGATTTATATTCAAAAGTTTAGTCAGTAAGCTTATTTTCACATTTACGAAATCACATCACATCTACAAAAGTGTAACAGGGACAATTTAAAGCATCATTTAAAGCAACATTATGTACAGTGTAATATAAAAATAAAATAGTGTGTATGTATGCATCATGTATATATATATTAAAATAATTAATGGAAATTTGTATAAAATAATACTGTATGTATATTAATATCGCCATATATTAAGTAAAATAATAAGTTTTTATTTTAAAATACAGAATTTATTACTCACTGACAACCCAGGAGTTCAGATAATACATTTTATCAGTGGCTGTGAATTTCACTAAAAAAGACTTGTATCATAATTAATGTTTTTCTGTCTAATTCTGCAGCCTTACAGTTGCGATATATTGAGTCACAATCATGTCCAGTATCTCGCCAGCATGTTACGTGGGGCGTTAGGAATGACATCTCTGCAGTCTGTCGGTGGAATATCTAATTAACAACATAAAGGAGAAGAGAAAAAGGAGGCCATGACAACCAGGCTCTTACAGATAAAAACTCATTTTCATTAGGCACAGAGTGACATGCAATCTGGGAACGGCCTCGTGTGAAAAGTTCACTGATAGTCGCTTCGTTTCATCCCTGTTTCCATCTCTGGAATTTCTCCATCAGTTTTCTGCACATTTGCAGCTCATCAACGCTCCCTCGTGAGACATTATTAAAGACGATTTGAGAATATCACACAGGTTATTATCTGGCTTGTAATTACGGAAGCCCGCTCCTCAAAGGCTCAAAAGATTCGCCTCAACATTCTCCTGATTTCCCTTGATAAAAAATAATTTTGACTAAATAATGTCTGTGCATTTTGTGTATACTTCCTTTTATTGAAATGACTTGTCTCTCTGTGGACCTGCTTGTGTCCATCAGCTGGCCATTGCCTGCTTCTCTTTCGCTTTTGTATTCTTGATAGTTGTCATCTGGACGTGTGTCAGGTTTTGTTATCATATTTTGAAATTATATTTTCCATCCATTTCCCCAGTGACTCAGCATGTGGTAACGGCTCAATGGCCCAGCAGGCAGCTGCCACTGACTGGCCATTTTGTCTGTCACACTTCACTACCTTGGCGACCACTATCTGAACTCTAAAGGTCACTATAAGTTTATGTGTTATACAAGTAGTCAAGTGTCTTTTTTTTTTTGACTGTCAGTCCAAAAGTGTTTATGAGAATAAAGGACCAAAGGCTCTTAGATATTGTCACCCTCAGACAATTGAGCAGTCATGAATGTATTTTTGCTGGTCTCTTGCTGATAGGAGGCTTAAAGGAACAGTTGTTACTATATAATAGCAAACCCAATACTTTTTCATATACAGTTTACTTTCTTTGTTTAACAGTTAAACAGAGACCATAAGTCCATAACTAATGAAGACAGAGCAGTGTGTGAACCATAGATATCCATAATAAAGGCTTTATTATGGATATCTATGTGTTAAAGGCTTTATTATGGATATCTATGGTGAACAACCGTAAAAAAAAATGGCTCTGGCGCTGGCGTTCTCAGAGCCAGCGTTTTCAGCGCCGTCACAATAAAAGTCCGGCACACCATCAAAATAAAAGTCCCGCTTCTAACACATCGTCCAAACAGAAAAACTTATTGGCCGATATTTTAACAATGCCAAATATCGGCAGATGATATTTCGGCCTTGGCGATATATTGGTCGACCACTACTTCCAAAAAGGAGCCTTGGTTCCCATGTACCTGAAAATAGATACGTCCACAATTATTAAGAATATATCTTTTGTGTTCCTCAAAAGAAAGAAAAACATGCAGGTTTGGAACAACATGATGGTGAGTGAATGATGACAGAATTTTCATGTTTTGGGCGAACTATGCCTAAGTGATGGACCAACATGGCATAGAAACATCTTGCCACATAGTGGTCAAATTTTCTAAAATTGGGGGCCATTTAAACGCTTTTCAGACTCCCAACAAGCCACTGTTTTAGAAACTATTGCCCATTCATGTGCTCTTCAGAGGACCCATTCTGATTCTATTACATTTCTTCTGCTGTTTCATTTTTCTGCTCAAATATGTTTCCAAATGCCTTTTACAATATCAGAGACATTCAGCCAAAGCAGGTATAGTGGATTTATGCTTTTGAGTTTTGAAATTTTGAAAGAGGTCACAGCTAGTCCATGATGTTAAGGCACATGAAACATGAATTTGCAATCTTTTTTAATATGCATATAAATTATGGATGCTGATTTGAAGGGATAGTGCAATCAAAAATGAAAATTATATTACTTACCTTCATGTTAACTTAAATTTGTATGATTATCTTTTTCCAGACAACAAAATCAGATATTCATTTGGATGTTGATGCTGCTCTTTTGCATTCAATTGTATACATATATATATATATATATATATATATATATATATGAAATGAGAGATTTTTTTTTATGCTTTTGCATTCTCTCACAAAAGTTTTGCATTCCCCCAAGAAACTTTGCATTCATTCGCAAAGAACTCAAACGTTTTGTCAACGCAGTTTCTTGGGGTAATGCAAAACATTTGCAAGAGACATTGCAAATATTATAATACATTTTTCCTCCCATCTCATATTTTTACTACCATCACTATGTCCCTTTAGGGTCTCCGTAGCCCCTCTTCTACTGCAATCAGGTTTTTTTGGATCAAAGGTATCCCAATCTTACTGAAAAGTTTTGAGCAACAAAACCTGATGATTTGATCCAGATCAAAACCAAGATTTGATTTTGTGATCTAATCTGATATCAGAATATTTTTTCTTCTTCTTCTTTTGAACAACAAATTTTTTAAATATCTGCCCCAATCTGATAGCCGAAAACCGATCATATTTCTTTTGAACAACTGGGCCCTGGTCACCATTCAGTTTATATGGAAAAGAGTCAGCTGGTTGGCAATGACTGAGAAACTTGTAACAAAACATTCAATTCATATAAATGACAATATACGTGTGGTACAGTATATTTCACAATCTGAAAGTGTCTGTGGAAGAGGAGGGTTCAGATTTTTTAAGTGGATAAGTATTAGAGCTGTTTTTCTGTCTGCAATAGTGCAAAAGCGGTCAGGAGGTCAAGGATTTCCTCTTGGAGCGAGCTCTTCAAGTTTGCTTGTGTTCGCTCTGACATTTTAAGTTTCAAGAACATCCTTTCTACCGAGTTTGACTTCTGATCCCTCGGGAGTCTTGGACCCGTTATTCTGTCAGTGAGGATTTTTCAGGGAGTCTTTATATCTGCAGGGATGATGTTGTACCAATAGGTTTTTAATGACTTTCTTCATTATTTTCAGACATCGTTCAAATTCAGCTTTACTCTAGCCTGTATAGATTTTAGCTGAGCAAAGGGAACACATCAGATGTAAATACTGTTCGTACTGCATTCAACATTTTTGTGTCAGAAAGATTTGTTTTAAAGAATTAATAATTGATCAAAAGGCGACAGTGGCAAGGAACCCAACCTCCATCAGTTGACAGAAATGGAGGGGGAAAAAAATCTTGGGAGAAACCAGGCTCATTTGGGGGGACCAGTTCTCCTCTGGCCAGACGAACAAACATGGTGTGGTTATGATTCCAGGCTGCATCACAAGTCAGATTGTAGATCGATATCATCCTGTTCCTTCTGCTTGAAGATCGGGATACATTATCGGGATCAGAGCCGGACAGTAACGGAGTACATTTACTTGAGTACAGTACTTGAGGGATCTGTACTTTACTCGAGTATCATTTTTGGGGATTACTCATGACTTTACTCAAGTACATTTGAGAGGCAAATATTGTACTCTTTACTCCACTACATTTCTATCCATAACCGTGAGTACCCGTTACTTCTAAAAAAAAAAGAAAAATCTCGGAAACCCTCAATTTGGTGTTTCCCTCTCAAACGTGATTGGATTGTGCAGGCGCCACTGATTGGGACAGCCTATCAGCAATCACCTTCAGCTTTCCGCCAAAGTCAACTCCATGGTCAGATTTAGATGAGAGACGAAACAGGTTCAAATGTGGGTGCAAAAAATCCATTAAAACTCTTGCAGCAGAGGTTTGTCAGAGCGTTGCCATTGTGCATTGCTTTGTGGGCAAGTGAGAAATGTTAAATAAAGCAACATGGTAAAAAGATAACTTCCAATTCCTTATAGATTATCAAAGGTATCAACATTAACATTTTTCATAACTCCATGTAGGACGTTTCTGTACATAAATGTAAGCACGGTTCGCGTACCTACCCCGAAGTGATAAAATAAAATTCTGCATCAAATTTATAGGCAAAGACAAGTAATTTGTTTAGGCATGGTTTGTAGGGAATTACAAACCTGCACACATATATTCGAACACACATAACTATAGAATCAATTCTTAACGCGCATGTGAACGCCATCAGCGTTAATCACAGGTTCAGTTTAAAGTCTATTTAGAGAGAACGGTGTCGTCTTAGCGGCCCCTAATTTAATAACAAATGATCATTTCGCCGGAAGTGAATCAATCAAAACTAACTTTAGCTGGAAATAACATTATTCAAGAATCGCTATAAAGCCAAAACAATCTCTGTTACCTTAAATTATATGTTTATCTCTGTAAAGCTGCTTTGAAGCAATCTACATTGTTAAAAGCGCTATATAAATGAAGATGACTTGACACTGTGGCAGTAGTAATGCAATATTTAGAAAATTTACTCTTGTACTCTTGATACTCAAGTACTTTTAAAAACAAGTACTTCAGTACTTTTACTTAAGTAGACATCTGACTGTACTTTACTTGTACTTGAGTAAAATTTAGCAAGGGGTATCTGTACTTTTACTCAAGTAACGAAGCTGTGTACTCTGTCCACCTCTGATCGGGATACACCGCATGCCGGTGGGAGGAGGAGTTGAAGCTGGCCATAGGGGTCTGTGCAGAGGACTTGTCTGGTTCCTTTTGTCTTTGCTGAGGGTTTGCACTGTAAGGCCCGGCTCGATCGACCCAATGGCAGCATTCGATCAGCGGGTGAAGGTCTCTGCGCATTACTGGTGACAAAGTAATTTGATTAAATGAAATACATTTTCTCATATGTATTTTCTCGTTATTTCATCTGACTCCATAAATGAAAAAGGTTTTTAATGATATCTGTGCATCATTAAATGTGAGCGAATGTTTGATTATTCTTTTTTAACTCTTTAATTATGTTTTACCCGCTCAGATTAGGAAGCTATATCACTTAGAGGTCCTTGCATCTTCAGCAGGTCTCACGACACAATCTCGCCAGTTTTGTTCATCAAACAGAGGTAATTGGCTAATATCTTAGACGGTCAGATTCACCCTTACACAATCAAAGATACTTTGATAGCCCCCAAGGAATTGCATACACTTGAACTTAATTTCATTGTTTTACTTCAGTAGAGGTTTTGGCCACTATTACAGATGTGAGTCGACCAACTTTACTTCTCTTATAATAGCTTTTGGATTGGCCAAGCCTGTGATTTCTCACGTATCTATAACATTAAATTAAAAACAGAGGTAATTAGACACACCCAGATTTAGATTGATCAAAACAGCATTTCGCTGCCCTAAACTGAACTAACTTGTCTCTGCAAACCAAGTACACTTGAATTGATGTCAAATATTAGTCGTCACTAATCTGATGCAAACTTGTGGGAAGACGAATCCGATAATCTACTTGGGAAAACAATCTGAGTCAGTCAGAATAAAATCAAATGTTTACAATTTATTGACCAGGTAATGAAGCAATAATTCCAAATCCAATTCATAAGAATAAAATCATCAAAGAAATATTTACCTGGCACCGAAATACTACACACAGCGATCGTGTGGGAAATCTAGTTACAGACTCCCCAAACCTTTTTGCCCCTTTTCCTTTTAAACCAAGATAATTCAATATTATTACCAAATGGTGGTGTCTGTCGTTATAATTAGATTTTGGTCCCCTATTGAGGGGCTTACAGCCGTGAGATCAGAATTTGTACTTGAATGGTTTTTTGTTTTACATAGCCTACAGGAGAGGATCTGGGGGAGGGAACACTTTTAAGGGACACATCACTTTTCTCATATTTTATAACTTATATCTTTTCATTATGGTTGGGAGAAAAGTGACGTGTCCCTTAAAAGTGTTCCCTCCCCCAGAGGGAACTTTTCATATGCTTTTAGCTTTTCATAATGGTTGGGAGAATGAGACCATTTTACCAGGCGCACTGAGACATTTTAAATGTTACCAAACAAGTATAGTTACTTTTTTGTATACACTTAACATTTCATGTGTTTTCAGTGAGTTTGGTAAATGGTAAATGGACTGCATTTATATAGCGCTTTCACAGACCCAATGGCCACCAAAGCGCTTTACATTTGCCTCACATTCACCCATTCACACACTCATTCATACACCGACGGGCGACGGCAGCCATGCAAGGCGCCATCCAGCTCGTCGGGAGCAGACGGGGTTAGGTGTCTTGCTCATGGACACCTTGACACTTGGTCAGGTGGAACCGAGGATTGAACCACCAACCTTCCGGTTTGTAGACAACCCACATGAACCACTGAGCCACTGCCGCCCAGTTTCCTCGCCCAGTTTAAGGTGAGAAGGAGAAGGGGGAGATTGTCAAAGTGAGGAGTGAGCTGCACTGTGTGCTGTGTCTCGGATGTGGCTGTTACATAATTATGCAAGGGAGGGTCAAATGTTAATTCTCAGGAGCCTTTTGCTCCCTCGAAGGGTTGCCTAGACTTTCTGGCACTCGCCTTGCAGTACCAATGGCTGTCTAGTCAATGAGGTCTTCACAGGAGTTATGTCTCTAGGGCTCGTCTAGTTCTCCGCTGACATTCAGGGCTGTTGTGGTCGTCTCTAGGTGCAGGTCCACCATCTGGTCTGGATACGGACCAGTTTCCGGCTGACTACGGTAAACTCGGGCTAAGAATGAGACAGAGAGAGACTAATATCAGCGTAGATGCCTTTCCTCTTACAATGTAACAAGTACATTGGATGTTATGGGAAGTGTTCCTGGTTCCGCTTGACCTATAATTTATGCAGCCTAACAATCCTTAAGGGATTTAAATTATTGAAATGTGATATTATGCATGCCAGGTTAAAGAGATGGGTCTTGAATAGATTTTGACTGACAAGAGTGTCTGCTTCCTGAAAAATATATTAAAATAGAAATGATTTTAAATTTGAATCATATTTCACAATATTACTGTTTGTATTGTATTTTTCAAACAAATGCAGCCTTGGTCAGCATAAGACTTCTTTCAAGAACATTAAAAAAAATCGTACTGACCTTTTGAACGGTAGTGTATTTTTTGACATTCACTACGCAGACTGCAGAATACAATCTGACTAGAGCTCTGAGTTATAGTTTAGGATATTTAATGTCACCCTATGAGACAGTAAATTTTAGTAGGCAAGTTTGGGAACTCAGCAATGAAAAACATGAGAAATTGCAGATTTGCGATGTTGTGGACATCTGCCATGAGTGTACTGGTAAATCCAAACATTCCTGTCATACCAATATGAGTTTCTCTTTTTACCTCACTCAGTTTTTTTTTTTCATTTATGGAGTCAAACATATCAGAAACATTTATATTTTGTAGACAAATGTTTATCTGATGGTTTAGATTAGAGTGACTATGACAGAAATGGGAGGGACATATAATCCTGCCCATCACAACATCATCAGTTTACCTCATGTCATTTAACATTTTTTTCAGACTATCTCCTCCAACCAAACTAACCTTGTCTCTCATTACAGGCAGAAAGTCACAACTTTTTACCTTTTCCACATCTTGTGTGTGCACAATATGAACATGTGAAAAGTCTGGTTTTGTCTTCATTCTAAACTGATAATGAGAAGCATTTAAACATTTGAAACATATGATCATCAGTTACAGTAGTAAAAGTAAAATGTGATATACAATGTGGTCCAAAATGTCTGAAACCAGAAGTGAAAATGATTCTGTTTTGCATTTTTATAATTTAATACACTTTCTCATTAAATTTGATATTATCTGCATAAAATTATTTTATACAATGTCTTAATACCATTCAACAGTTTAGGGTCATTATGTTTTTTTCTTGAAAAAGAAAACATTTACATTGTTACAAAATATAATATTCAAATCAACGCAGTTCTTTTGAACGTTCTATTCATCAAAGGATCCTGAAAATAATTATCAAGTTTTCCAAAACAACAATGTTCACTAAATCAGCATATTAAAATGATTTATGAAGGATCATGTGATACTGAAGATTGGAGTAGGCTGCTGAAAATTCAGCTTTGCGATCACAGGAATAAATTATCAAAAATAATAATACAAATAATATATTACATATATTTTATAAACAATATAAATAATATATTAAAATAGAAAATAACTCATATAAATTGTAATAAAACTTCACAATATTTATTTTTCTCCTTTTCCCTCTTTCCTTTTCCCTCAGCTCCACAAGTTAGTGTAAAACCTGATGCTTGTGTTCTCAGAATGGTTTGCAAATGACCCAAAGAGCATCATGTGCTTCAGTGGAAGCAAGCACTCACTTTTGTTCAAAGTCAATGTTTTATTTAGACTAGTGATCTAAAAATAGTGCAGAATATTAAACATTTCTCATTCACTTTCCATCACAATGTTTCTTTGTTTAAAATGGCTTAAAATCCTAAAAATGTATTTATTTTCACATTTAAACTCACTGTATATTTCTACAAAGCTCTAAAAACAGCAATACTCTCAGCATAAGCAGACTTTGGCGATGTCAGACGTTTGGAAATTGAGACATGTTCTCAAGTGCTAACAGCTAGGTTTTCTGTCTATACTACTATGAGAGATTTTGGGTTGTCTTTTCCAAGATATTGAGAAAGGTGAACACTTCTTAGGGTCGGAGGACCCAATGAGGCTTTTTTTCAGGAATGATTTGGTTTATATTGCCTCTTCACCTCACTATGGGCTACAGTTATTGTAGTTGTGCAGTTATTTTTCAAAGCCACTGTGACCCTGACGCTCAGATAACTAAAGAATGGCACCCCTTCTACCTGCTGTTTTCCCCCTAATCATAGGCACTTTCTCTCTCTGTCTCTTTTTCTCTCTTTCTCCCATCCATCGATCAGCATGCTGTCTCTGTCCCCGATTTCCCTCCATCTTTTCAGTTACTCAGAGTCAATTCACATGCTTTGTCTCTCCTCTTTTCAGTTGAAGCAGCTCAATCCCCAAATCAATGTCCTCTCTATTCTTTCAAATGCAGGGAATTTGTTTTTCATGCATCTCTTTGAGCCATTTGATGGAGCCAGAAAGGGGTGTTGGATGTTGAGGGCCATGGAGAAAAGAAAAAAAGAGTGAGAGTCATCTTCTGTGGAGAGTGAAAAACATAATTGGAGTCCAATTCAAAAATAGAGCACTCAGAAAACTGCTGGTTTTATCGCTCTTATTGCTGTTTTCTTGTCTGCGCTGTTTGAGAGAGTGGTGTGACACATATTTTAAACTCTGAATAGTGGCCTACCATGCTACAATAGAAGAATTGCATGGGCATACATGTAAATAAATCAGTTATTTCGTACAGATCAAAGCATTAAGCCATTATGAACAAATGCAACAGTGCACACAAACAAGAGCTCTGAAAGCACGGTATCACAAGAAATTAGAATGTTGTGTTGTGGTTGCTAAGCCCCCTTACGTGTGTTGAAAACCCTGGAATACCTTTGGTTCCCAGTCAATGAGGCCTACAATCAGTCAGTTACAAACATAAATACAAAACCTGTCCTAATTGAAAGAAAACAAGTTGACAAAAAGATCAAATCCAATATTTGGTGATAATATTGCATAACGAGAGATTTATGAGCTATTTCAATCATTCACAACAAGTGTGACTTTGTGTCATTTTGTACAAAATAAAAGCATTTCAAAACAAACTTCCTGGTTAAACATTAAAGCACTACAATTTATATATATTTTATTGAATATTGTCAAAATTATCTACAAATATTGCTTTTTTCATTCAAACATAAACTCAGATTAATGAGGCCTATGATCAGTCAGTTCCAAAAAAAGAAATACAAAACCTATAGTTGAAAGAAAACAAGTTGGAAAAAAAGGTTGGTGATAACAAGAGTTACAAGCTATTTTTTTGTTTGACCGGGAACACAAGTGTAAACAAGGTGGGAAAAAATCCCCCCCAAAAATGTTGGGAAGTAGTTATACACTGTGTGAGAGAAGTCCGTAAGTTTTAGTTCAATGCGATAAGATTACATAACATAAAATCCTCTCTGGGTCAAAATGACCCGAACACAAGGGTAGAGGTCTATGAGAGAGACCCTTCTGGAACATAAATCTGATGGCAAAGGTCACTTTAACAGTCTGTTCCCCTGGCAGAAGCACAGATGCAACAAGATCAAGTTCTGTCCTCAGGAGTGCAATCGTGAACTGCAGTGATGCATTTCGCACACTCCGTCTGTAACCATTTTGTTGCCCACAATGATGGACACTATTTAAAACAACTGCAATAAACGGCTCATATGTGCCACGTATCATTTCTGCACTATTAGCTGCACCAAAGGCATTTGTAAATATAACTATATTTTTAAAACCATGTTAAAGTGTTTCTTAATAGTTGCTAGGTTGTTATCCAGGAATTGTCATGTTCTGGGTGATTTCTAGGGGGTTGCTAGGGTGCCGAGTTGTTGCTATGTGGTTGCTATTAGTCCACCCCCAAGTTTACATAATATTTCCTAGATATGGCTCTCAAGGTAACAAACTGTCTTAATATATGTACCATGTATTTGATATATTTACACCTTCTTTCTCTTTCTTCCAGCCATATCTTACCATTTTATTCATTGGCCAACTTTATCCCAGGCAGGTTGAGTCCATAAAAAGCAGGTGTTGTAGATGCAGGACATTCCGCTCACGTGGAAGGGGTTGTCATCATATTTATCCACGCTCGAGTGCTCAGTGGAGCCAATTGCACACAGCAAAAGAGACGGAGAAAATTGCACATGACCCAGATAATCTGGGTAGACTCTCTGACAGGGCTTAATTTAATTACAGGGCAATTAAAGATCAGTATGAAGCAGCGAAGGTCGGCCCCACCACAGAGTTGATGATCTCCCACAAGGCATCTACCTGCTGGCATGACAATCGTTCACAAGCACGATGCATAGCATGTAATGGGGAGAGTTAACTAAAGAAGTAGGTGATGTTTTGAGGTTAACAAGGCAGGCAATTTAACGTTTTTGTATAATGCCATTACATTTTCATTTACAAAGTGGAGTTTTGAATGCATGCATTATATTTAAGGTCATAGAGGCCTCTGCTGTAGGCAATTTTCAGAGAGGCTAGCAATAGCGAGCTAGCTTTGAAAGCATAAGTTCCCACCCTCCCTTCAGAGCGCTCTACAAAGCCACGCCTCCTTCAAAACAGCAGGGAGCAACACAAGCATCACGAGAGACGGTGTTAAACTACCTCATGTCTCAAAGCACATAACATTACAAAAATAATAAACATAAACCAATTTAAAGAGCACTGACCTGTATCACCACTGCTGCAGATTTAGGCATTGATATAATTGCCAATGATATACGCATAGATTCGAGTCATGAACCGCTCCGAGTATAACACCACGGGTTTCCATCTCTTCCAAATTACAGTGGTTATAGCGGGAAAGTATACTGCCCTACAAAGCAAAAAGGCAGTAACTGCATTTTTGGTCAAAAATGAGTTATTATCATTTTCATGACATTCAAGGCATCCTTTGTTATGTGACAAAACATCTGTATTACTGTATTCTTGCTATGTTTTACCTAACAAAAAATAACTGTTGCTGCGCAGTGCAGTTACTGTTGCCATGTGAACACACAGCTGATTTCGCGGCATCCTCACGGGACGGTTTTAACATTTGCGATTTCACGCTTCTAACTTATTCACACAAATTTAGTTTGAGATGCAGCGTTTCCCCTAATTGTTCCCCTACCACACTAACACACACACACACACACACACACACACACACACACACACACACACACACACACACACACACACACACACACACACACACACACACACACACATACGCGCGCGCTGAAGCACGTGTGTGACGATCGAGCTGGTTTTTTTTTTGCCTATATGAGCACACGGTCTTCACGGCAACCCGTCAAAATAAAAGTTCGGTTTAACTTGACAAGAAATATATTACTGCTGTACAGTAGAATTTAGAAACGTCTCAATGTAATAATAATACTAACACTACAAATAAATTAAGATTAAAACTTAATTTTTAAAGGAATAATCACAATTTTTCTTCAATGTTTTAATTTTAAAAGTGAAGCTCATTGTGCAGCATGTTGTTTGACCAAAAATGTTTGTTTTTAAAATATTGTATAAGTTTAATAATAGTTTATAATAAAAGTTTCATGATTTCAATTAATTAGACATGATTTTTGATTACTAAAAATTTACACCACATATCGACTCGGTTACTAACGTAACCTCGGTTCCCTGAGAGGAGGGAACGAGTATTGCGTAAGCTTACGCTATGGGAAAACTCCTTTTCTCGAGAAATATTGAAGTCTTTATGTAAAACGCATTGCAGCTGCACAGCATACAGCAATGAGCGAGGCAGCTCGGTCATTGGCTGTGCTGCGGCAACTTGCACGAACCAATGACGGGGCGACTCTGAACCCGCTTCCAATGAGCGTGCTTCGCGCCCACGCGCGTCAGAGCCCGCCAAGATGGACGTGGCCAAGGGCTATATATTGGGCGCCCCGTCGTCTGAGTTCTTTAGGTTCAATCGACTGAAGCAAACTGACCAAGCACAAGCACGGCAGATTACGCAATACTCGTTCCCTCCTCTCAGGGAACCAAGGTTACGTTAGTAACCGAGTCGTTCCCTTTCGAGAGGTTCCTCCTATTGCGTAAGCTTACGCTATGGGAACGCCATGTAAAACGCCGTGCGTGCTGACTTCGCTCTATTAAGCCGGAGGCAGATGTCTGAGCCTTCGAGCAAAGTAATTATCCAACGAGCCAGCCGAAGGCGGGCTTTATAAAAGGACAACTTGGAACGGCCCGATGGGCGTCCAGAGACACACACACAAGCACATTTTCATGTACTGTTATGTATGAAAATTCCTCTACATCAGTCAAAGACGGATTCTATGAGGGAGGAGACAATGCTCAGCATGTACACACCTCAGCCTATGCATAGTTAGACCGACAGTATGTTAGAGTGCAATGAGGGGACCTGTAGGTTATAAAACCTGATAAATGTGGACGGTGAGGCCCAGCCTGCAGCCGCACAAATATCTTGAATGGGTATCCCACTCGACCACGCCCACGAGGAAACCATGCCTCTCGTAGAGTGAGCTCTGATGCCCAAGGGGCACTGAAGGCCCTTGGCTTCATAAGCCAGCGCTATAGCATCAACTATCCAGCGCGATATTCTTTGCTTTGACACAGCCAGACCTTTAGTGCGGCCGCCAAAGCATACGAACAACTGCTCTGTCTGTCTGAACAGGGCAGAACGTTCCAAATATACTCTGAGTGCCCTGACCGGGCAGAGTAAATTAGCGTCACTTTCGTCTGCTGGGGACGATAGCGCGGCCAGAGATATCACCTGTGCTCTGAAGGGAGTAGAGAGCACCTTAGGAATATACCCGTGTTTTGGCCTGAGGACAACCCTGCTGTCGTTAGGTCCAAACTCCAGGCAGGTAGCGCTTGATGACAGCGCGTGCAGGTCGCCCACTCTCTTGACCGAGGCGAGAGCCAGCAAGAGAGCAGTTTTGAGCGAAAGCTGTTTAAGGTGCACAGTTCGGAGGGGTTCGAACGGGGCATGCTTAAGTGCGTCCAGGACCGTGGCCAGGTCCCAAATCGGCACCGAGGGGGGGCGTGGGGGATTCATCCTCCTGGCGCCCCTCAGGAAACGAACAACTAGGTAGTTTTTCCCTAGTGTGCGTCCTTCGACCGGCTCATGTGATGCTGCTATGGCAGCCACATATACTTTGAGCGTGGAGGGGGTGCGGCCTGCCTCCAACAGCTCTTGTAAGAAAACGAGCACACTCGGCACTTCGCATGTCTCAGGATTCAGGTTCCTGGATTTACACCAGTCACTGAACACCTTCCATTTCTGGGCATATAAGCGCCTCGTAGAGGGCGCTCGCGCCTCAGTGATGGTTCTCAACACTCCACTGGGGAGGTTCCCGGGAATCCGTTGAGGGGCCACGCATGGAGGGCCCACAGATCGGGGCGGGGATGGAGGATCATCCCGTTGGCCTGCCTGAGGAGATCTAGCCTCAGTGGAATCGGCCATGGGGCAGATTGCGTCATCTGCATCAGTTCTGGAAACCACGTCTGGTTCTTCCAGAGTGGGGCTACCAGGAGCACTGCACATTTTTCCTCCCTGATCCGACTGATGACCTGAGGTAGCATCGCGACCGGAGGGAAGGCATACAGCGGTCGGCTCGGCCAGACTTGGGCGAGCGCGTCTGTGCTCTTTGAAAAGAAGAGTGGGCAGTGCGCATTTTCCTTGGAGGCAAAGAGGTCGACCTCTGCTCTGCCAAAGGTTTGCCATAACCACTGAATCGTCAGGGGGTGGAGAGACCATTCTCCTGGGAGAACTTTGTCTCTGGACAGCATGTCCGCTCCCTGGTTCAGAACACCTGGCACATGCGCTGCTCTCAGCGAGTGCAGGTTGTGCTGGGACCATAGGAGGAGCTCCCTGGCCATCGAGTGCAGGGAGCTCGATCTGAGTCCACCCTGACGATTTATATGCGAGACTACCGTCATGTTGTCCGTTCGGACTAGGACGTGCTCGTCCTTCAGGTACGGGAGCAGGGCTCTGAGAGCCAAAGCGACCGCTTTCAATTCCAGACAGTTTATATGTAGGCGCTTCTCCGGGTTTGACCACAAGCCGGAGACAGGCCTGCCCTCGTAAAGGGCCCCCCAACCTATTTTGGAGGCATCTGTCGTGATCATTTTTCTCCTTGTGTTCACGCCCAAACTCACGCCGGACTGATACCAGTCGACAGCTTTCCAGGGCGTCAGGGCTTTTATGCAGCCGTGATTTGCTCTGATTAAAAAGTGGCCCGAGCGCCACGCGTGAGTGGGGACACGGCTTTTGAGCCAGTGTTGGAGAGGACGCATGTGCAACAATCCTAGCTGGAGTACAGCTGATGCTGAGGCCATGAGACCGAGCATCCTCTGAAATCGCTTGACGGGGGCGCGCGCACCCGCTCTGAACGATGTTGCAAGGCGCCGAATAGTGAGCGCGCGCTCTGATGAGAGGCGTGCTGTCATCTGCACTGAGTCTAGCACTATTCCCAGAAAAGAAATATTCTGGCTGGGGGATAGCATGCTCTTTGCAAAATTGATTTTTAGACCTAGGCACTCTAGATGACTGATAATCCAAGACCTGTGTGTCACTAACTGGCTCTCTGATTGTGCTAGTATTAGCCAATCGTCGAGATAATTTAGTATTCGCACTCCCCGCTGTCTCAGGGGGGAAAGTGCTGCATCCATACATTTCGTAAATGTACGGGGTGCTAGTGACAGGCCGAATGGTAGTACTGTGTACTGGTATGACTGTCCCTCGAAAGCGAATCTCAGAAATGGCCTGTGATGAGGCGCTATTGGAATGTGAAAGTAAGCGTCTTACCACTGACAGAAACCAATCCCCCGGGCGAACTTGCGCGAGGATATGCTTGGTTGTATAACATTCTGAACGAGCGAATCATTAAAGCTTTGTTCAGATGTCTGAGATCTAGAATGGGGCGGAGACCGCCATCCTTTTTCGGGACGAGAAAATAGCGGCTGTAAAAACCTGCCTCGCTCATAGAGGGGGGCACTGTTTCTATAGCGCCTTTCTCTATCAGTTTGAGCATCTCGGTGCGTAGAACATGTGAAACATCTTTTCTCACTTTCGTCTCTACCACTGCTGTGAAGCGGGGCGGTCTGCGAGCGAATTGGAGCGAGTAACCGTGTTTTATTATGTTCAAAACCCATTTCGGCATGTCGGGGATATTTTCCCAAGCTTTCGCTCGCACAGATATGGGCTGAATGCTGGCCGGGGGCGTGTCGCAGTGACGTATGGCTCCCGCCAGCGAATCGTTCTGTGTAAATACCGAGCTCACAGCTGTCAGCGGCGTGGGCGCGCGCTGAGCAGCTTTGTTGAATGCCGAGTGCAGGGGTGCGTGTGAGATTACAGGCACGCTCGCTGTAATGCTCACAGAGTGAGATGGGGAAATGTTTAACACTGTGTGTATAGTGCTTATGGGTGGGGGTGCATAGACTGTGGTAGGCACGCGCGCCACTTTCATAAAACTTCCCGCTCGTGGCGGGAGGTTTTTGGCCATATAAACAGTGTTTGTGAGATGGGGTGCGTGCATAACAGCGGGCACACGCGCTACTCTTATACAACTTCCCGCTTTTACTGGGGAAGTGTTTATAACTGTGGGAACAGTGCTTGTGTGTAGTGGTGCATACGTAACATTTGGCACACAATCTACATTTATGGGGCGTCCAGCCTGAGCTGGGAAAACATTTGGCACTGAGTTTACAGTTTTGATATGTGGGAATGCGCACTTTGGTGTGGACACGTGACCCTTTAATGACACAGGCAGAAAATAGCTCTTTATGTGATTTCTGTGTGTCGCCGTAAAAACGGCGTTTGTTTGCAGGTGGGCGAGCTGTGTGGCTGGCACATTGGCTGCTGTATAGACATTTCCAGCCGCCTGTGAGGGGACTGAGTAATGCTTTAAACGTTTTGGAGAGAACGGTCCGGCTCTTGCGAGACACGCGCTCTCCCTTTTCCTCCCTGTAGCTAGGAGGACTTACGAGGCTCTGGGTTCAGCACAATCCTGGGCCGAGGTCCCCGTCGCTCGGGCGGTTGTTTCCTGTTGGCGGAGCGCGAGCGGCGTCGAAAATCCGGGTTTAGGTTTGGGCTGAGAAACGGGGGGCGCCGTCTTAGCTCGCTGCTGCTGAGGCGGCCGTTGGCAGCTCTGCGATGAGCTAGATCGCTTGGGCAGGAAGTGACGCATAGCCTGTGAGTCCTTACGGGCTTCGGTGAAGCGCTCGGCGAACTCCTTCACCGCTGGTCCAAACAGGCCGCTTTGGGAGATAGGCGCGTCGAGAAATGAAAAAAAAGCGGAGTGCGGGGCTTTCCACGACTTCGTGAGTTCGTCGTGAACTTCCGGGAAGAAGGGGGAGGGTCTTTGTCGAGGGGCCTTTCGGCGCCCCTGCAGGAACCACTCGTCCAGTCGGCTGCGGGCGGGTTCTTCCGGGGAAGACCAATCGAGCCCGAGGTCTTCCACGGCCTTAGAGAGAATGCGGACGATCTCAGAGTCCATGCTGGAGCCCGCGCTCGTGCCCGCCAATCGTCGGATGCAGCATCACAGGAAAAACTGTCATCCTTATCATCGTCATCCCCTGACGCGCCAAACGAGACGAGCCCCATCGCTCCGCTGGAGGGGTGCTGGTCCGCCTGTGTGAACTGGACTGGCGGCGGGGAGTCTTCGGGTGGTGGTGAAGCACGCGGGGATTGGCCCGGCGTGACATCACTGCAAACCGCGTGCTCCGGCGGCCTCTGTGAGCGGCGTTTTTTCTTTCGCGGCTCGACTAGAGGAGATGGCAGCACGGAAGAGGTGGGCTCTTTCGCGGTGAAAACGGCGAAGCGAGCGCGCAGCTCGGTGAGGCCCAGGGCGTCACACTCGGGACATCCGCCTCGAGTAAGGGCAGCCTCTGCGTGGTCCGGTCCTAAGCAGCGGGCGCAGATGATGTGACGATCCCCGTCCTGAAGAGGGCCTCGACACGAGGCGCAGGAAGGCATTTGAAACAACGCCTTGTGAAATTTGCTCTTTTAGAAAAAGTGTCGCGGGGGCGAACACTGATAGCTTTGAAAAAGGATATAGATGGTGCGCGCCGGATGGCTTAGCAGAAGGGCAATCGAAGGCGGCTGAAGGCGCCGGCGTCCTCGAAGCAGTCCTGCTGTAGGCTTGTCGACGGCGGCGGCGAAAAGACTCCAACAAATCCGGAGGATCCAGCGAAGAGAAGGTTCTTTGCTGAAGGAGATTAAATCTAAAGAACTCAGACGACGGGGCGCCCAATATATAGCCCTTGGCCACGCCCATCTTGGCGGGCTCTGACGCGAGTGGGCGCGAAGCACGCTCATTGGAAGCGGGTTCAGAGTCGCCCCGTCATTGGTTCGTGCAAGTTGCCGCAGCACAGCCAATGACCGAGCTGCCTCGCTCATTGCTGTATGCTGTGCAGCTGCAATGCGTTTTACATAAAGACTTCAATATTTCTCGAGAAAAGGAGTTTTCCCATAGCGTAAGCTTACGCAATAGGAGGAACCTCTCGAAAGGGAACCGTAACACGCCCGCTCCGCAACACTAGTTTCGCAACACAAAAATGTTGAAAATGTTGTCCAAATGGTTCCAATTATTTCAAACACAGTGTATTGACTCAGAGCCCAGGTTGTGGCAAAATAGTTTTTGGAGAATCTGTAGTTACTGCCTTTTCCCTTGGTATGGTGCCACGTTTTTGGTAAGTAATACAAAGCAAGAATACAGTAACTGCAAATAGGGGTAAAATATCAAATTAAATATGAGGATTGATATGTACAAAGAATAAGCTAATATAAAGTAACAAAACAGCCACATGTCCAATAATCTACATACAACTACTTAGGCTGGATGAGAGGATAACTTTAAAGTCATTTTTCTCTGTTCTGCACTCTGCGTAGTTACTGCCTTTTTGCTTTGTAGGGCAGTATAGCATAGGCTAGTTGTTTTGGTTAAGGAGGAATTGTAGGAGGGAGGGTAGAGACTAGGGCTGTCACTTTACGTTCGAAAATCGATTGCACAATCGATCGGACCAACCAACACAAGTATCGAAAACGAAAATAGGGAATCGATTTTAACGGCCTTCTCTCGGAGCGCGTCCAGCTCGTCACGACACGCCCGCAGCGAACGCGCGTCACACAGCAACTGCAGGCTCTGACAAACACACATACAGTACAAACTATACTATACTTCTGCATAATGTGTCTCTTTTTACAACAAATGTGTGAATTCTGCCGGTATTCAGACAGTCTCATGCATACAGATACAGATTCGGCCTACAATCGCCTACGTAGGCGAAATTTGTTTGACATTTCTAATCGTAAACACAGCCATGTTGAAGCCTGCAGTAATGTTTTTCATTGATGTTATGGCAGTCCACTCTGCTTATTGTTTTTCGAGAATCTTGCACTCCTGTTTGTCATTGTGCAAGAAAATTCATGCCAATAAATCATCAGAAATATTGCTGACTTGTGCGCGTCTCAAGCGCACTCTTTACGTTCGTCCTAATGCCTGTTAGTTGTCCGTGGATTTGCCTATATTTGGCGCTGAAAATGGAAACGTCTTTAGACATGGAAAATCGATTTTACAATCGATTCAATGAACATTTATGTCTCAAAAATCGATCAGGATTTTTTCACAAAAGTGACAGCCCTAGTTGAGACGTGTCTTTAAATGTTCAAACGAAACCTGCGCCAGATTGACCTCTTGATGATACAGACATAAAAACAACCAGAGCATATAAACGATGGTAATAACATCAGACTCTGGTACTGAGCCATCATTTTATCACACCCATTTCTGGTGCACACAGATAAATGGCGGTAGAGCCCAGCTGATGTGTTTTCTGCCCCTCACAACTGTCAGCAGATGTTTACAACTTAATTTATGGCAACTTGACTTTACTAGTTTTTAGAGCTGCACAATTCTGCATGATGAATTGAGAATCATGATTTTTTTTTGTTTCAAACAGGGATCACGATCAACTAAACAAAATATCATGTAATTTACTAGAGGTTCAGTCAAAATGTTAGTTCCAGCAGTCTATTTATGTATATCTATGTTTGAATGAATAATTCAATGACTCACTCATAAATACTTCACTTGTTTAATTTCTGGAAGAATCAGCGTTTTTGAACAAAGCTCTTGAATGAATGATTCAATGATATATATTTTTAAGTCACTTGTCAATGTAGTTGATACAATCGTTATTTGAAGCACTGTTACTTTCAAAAGTTGGATTTGCTCTATTTTGATCATTGCCATAGACATCAGTGTTTATATCCGAACTATAAACTTTTATCCCAGTACTTCTGTGATAATATTACTAATTGTAACAGAAATAACTAAACTGTGTGGTTAAACTGTTTCTGAAGATGTTTCATACCAATACTGTAGGCTACATAACTGCTCTCTCTGGCGCAGCAGCAGCGTAAACACAGATTTTAATGTTCCGGTGTGATTTTGACAAAGGTTTAATGGACACACAGTCGACTCGTTGTCATTTAGGAATGAGTTTGTGTGGGTGTTTGAATCAAAATTGATCGTTTTAAGTCCCTCTGTACTGTAGTCAATCATTTTATCCCTTAAAACTCATCTTTGATCACCAAAATTAGATATTTAAACGTTTTTTTCTTGTGAAAATAATTTATTCGTGCCTTAAAACAGCTTGAATGTAACTCTACACCCTTGTTTCATTTAGTATATGCGGAACCATGAATATGTAAATGAGTCCTCGCCTCCACTCAATCACATGAGCTCAGAGATCCACTTGGTCAACTTTACTGTAGTAAACGCTACACGATGGCAAGTGGAAATACTGGTTTAATTCAGCCATATATGTTTGAACCAGAAACTGATTCAGAAGAAGAAGAGGAAGAGTGAATTATGCAGGCTCGTCTACAAGTCGATGTATCAGAATGGTACTAAAAATCAGTATCCTAAGAAACGCTTTGAACAACTGGCATATAGTTTAACATAACATCGTAATATGCATCATATAATTCATAATTCACTCGCTATATTGCTAAATGTACCTGATTTTTTTTATCAACAGAAAAATATACAGGGATAGCCTGGCTTCTCTTGAGACTCCCCTGCTTCGCAGCAAAGTTAATGATATGCTAAAGCCCGTCCACATGTTGATGTGATTAGTTACAACATGTTTGTGACATAGAGAACAGGGGTGATTTCAAACTGTGTTTTTGAGGTTTTCTTTGGTTCACTGCAGTTTTAAGGAGAAAATACTCAGCAGTGGTGTTGACTTGATGAATTTGCAGATGGTTTGTCTTACAGCATATTAAAAACACCACATTGACATATAAACAACATTAGGTATTTTCCTACCTAGACTGACAGCAGGTGTCATTGATCTACGATTACTTTGTTGAATTGAGGCGCCCTGAGCTCCCCAACTGCCGTCAATCACTCCTCTCACCTCAGCATATCCTGGGGGCCAGAAGGAGGATTTCCTCCAGAGCAGAGCTGAACCGTGAGATTAAGTGTGACAATTTCCCTGCCGCCACAGCGGAAAGGCTAATCCATTTCCCATCAGGAATCGCCAGGAGTGTGTAACATTTGTTTCAGAAAGAACACAAAACTACTGTACACCTGTGCTGCCCACAGATCTGAGTCATATAGATCTTATAGATTAATTTATTTTGATTCACAACAGTGAGTCATACCTCATCTCTCTCTCTCTCTCTCTCTCTCTCTCTCTCTCTCTCTCTCTCTCTCTCTCTCTCTCTCTCTCTCTCTCTCTCTCTCTCTCTCTCTCTCTCTCTCTCTCTCTCTCTCTCTCTCTCTCTCTCTCTCTCAGGAGAAAGCCTGATGCAAACTGAATTGTTTTAAAGTCAAGCTAGGCAGACAGTATCACAACACATCTTTAGAAGTAAAAGTTACATTTTAGTGGAGATTAAAAAGCTTTTTAAAGTGCCCCTATTATGGATTTTTGAAAATGATCTTTTATGCAGTATGTAATGTAGCTGTATGTGAATGTAAACAGTCTGTAAAGCTGAAAGTGCATCATAAATAAAGTTAGTTTATCTCAAAAGAAAGAGGCGACTCTGAACTGCTCAAACGAGTCGTTTGGAATTCGAATCTGTTTTTGTGAAGTTCACACGTCACAACTTACAATATTTGCATAATGCCTGCCTATGTTCTGTGTGGACAGGACATTTTGCTGTATAGCTCGTTCGTGTGGATATCATGTCGTCAAGACGCTGTGCTCTCCACTGTGAAAGTATTCTGTTTATTTTCACTTCCAAAGGATGAGGCTGTGAAGAATCAGTGGTTAAAATTCATCTTTTCATTCACCACGATACCACAGCAGTATAATACCAAACTTTTGCTGTGTTCCCTTCATTTTACTGAAGACTGCTTCTCTAATCTCAGAGTTCAACCTCAACGCAGGTTTTGCAAAACCCTTGCTCTAGAAAGATGGGTCTGTACCCAGTTTATTTGGACCAGCTTGCTCAGAATCACAAACTGTATGACTAATTATTGATGAATTTATTTTCTACCGGGTGTTCAAAATACTTAGTTTTGTGTTTTATATTATGTAGGTCTCCTGCTAACTGGCTAACTCATGTTAGCAGTGTCTTACTGAAATACTTCTGCTAGTGCTAATCAGCTGTGAATCACTATTAATTAAAAGAGTAAAGATAAAGGATGGAGCAAGATTTGTTTTACCAACGTTTGTAACTAGGGTGGCCATACGTCCGGATTTTGGCCGGACAGTCCGGATTTTAAGCCCCCTGTCCGGCGCCCCCTGACACTCATTTGTCCTCCTTTTTGGAGTTGCGCTGAATTGTTTAAAAAAAAGTAACCTATAAAAAACCCGCATATTGACAGCGGCTCCCTGATAGCCGTATTAGTTCAAATCTCCTGGAATTTAGAGCCGCGCATGCGAGACAGAACGTGCTCCAAACCTTGAGAGCGGGAGACCTTGCGTGCCCTCAGCCTATCACCAAGACCCCCCCCCCCCCCCCCCCCCCCCCCCCCCCCATATACGTGTCCTTCTTTTTGGTGTTATGGAAATGGCCACCCTATTTGTAACAGTCATTCATGGCTAACATATGCACCATTATCGATACAGTTCCCGGATGTGAACCGCAATAAACTAGAACACATGGGTTTGTTGATGGACAGACTCTTGTTAATGCTGATGGTGAGGAATTACAGAAACATCTCATAATGTACCTCAAACTGAGTATATCACAGAGAAACGTCCTGCACAAGTCGTCCTTGCGATGGAGGTTCAGGTTGAATAACTAGTTCTTCCAATGTTTCATCTTCGGACTCGTGCTCAGATTGGTAAAATCGACGTCATCGTTACTGTCTTTAGTTTACGGTGTACAATCGCTGAGCTAGGAAGTTCATTTTGAATTATTTGCAAATAATATTTGCATTAAAACATGCACACGTGTACTTTTTTGTATGCCTAATATTATGTAGAAAACGTTAAACCTGTCTTGTCTCGTCACACTCAGTTGAATTAGCTACGTAGCCTAAAAGATAGCCTACCATATTTTCAATTCAAATCGGCCATATTTGAGAAAAAAACAAAGTCGAGTAGTTTGCATCACTGGATGTTACTGTCGGTCGTTTAACATTTCTATCGTAAAACAGTTTAAATGTATTCGATATTTCGCTATTTCTTACCTCAGTCTCTTCCAACGTTAAACTGACTCGCCTGAAATCAGACTGATCTCATGAAATGGCGTATGTATGACACGCCAATTCGTATTTCCATTTTTGGCGTGCTATCAACACACATAATCGCTTTTCAGCGTGTTTATCAACGCCTTTGACTTAACGTTATATTACTGTATTATGTATATATAAATATATGACCTACCCCAACCCCGTCCCTAAACCTACCCGTCACATGGGGTTAATACCATTTATGAGTCTTCTCCTACCATCCTAGGAAAAGAAATATCGCTCCACAGATGTAGATATAGATTTTGCTTCGTTTCGCTCGGACATTTAACGGCGTACACATACACACGGAATCACTCGGACATTTAATGGCGTAGACATACATGCAAAAGATTTCGGCGTGGACATACACGCGGATAGCTCAAAATGCGTATAGATAACACGCCACTTGACTTGAAAGTGGCGTGTATGTTTACGCAAAGTCATGATGTCATGTTGCAGAAATTCACGCTGTTTCTGTAAACAGTAAACCCCACCTAGTTTGATTTGGTTGGCCATCGGAGGCAGACCAGGCTACAAATGTAATTTTTAAGCCCTAATTTTACGCATAGACAGTAAAAGAAATGGACACAGCGACCCTAGACTTCAACGGAGAAAAGTGAAGCCAATTAGAAGCACTCACTTCCTGATGGCTGAGCGTACCGCGCAGGCTCAAACTGAGCTTGACGGCGTAGATGTGACGTGAGCAACCTGTCTGACAGTTGTAAGTCTTCTAGTAGCTGTGCCAAGAGGAATCTGAATCATTCCCTTACGAATCTTGCAGAGACTGAGAGCGTGAGTATTAGCTGTCTATGAGATAGCAGCAGGAGCAGCTTTATGACTCTCTATGGGCTTCTCCCTTGACTTTATGCCTCCACGTCCCCCCGATTGCCCGCAAGCTTCTCCTCCTGTCTATACGGTAGTTTCTCTACTGTGCGACAGAGAGTCGTGTGGTTATGACGCAATCGTTAGCCTATTTTTTGCAAAAACTGCTTCTACGGGGCCATAACGTAAGATACAAGGTAATGGAGCCTTTTATACATTGTCGTGTTTCTTCAGAAATAAATAATGGACAAATGGAGTCTTTGGACGCCTCAGATGTAAAGTTATTTGCTGTCAAAGTGACGCCAAAATGAATGGGAGTCAATGGAAATGCTAACAGCAGGTGATGGTCTGCTACAATGGCGGCCCCGAGGGAAGCTTCAGATTCCGGCTGATGGATCACCCCCTTGATTTTAAGGCCCTGCGGCTATGATTTTTCATCAAGTTTTTGTTACTGAACATCATTAAGATGGCGGACAGATCAAATCGATGTGTAGGCAAATGGATTAGGTTTAGGTTAAATCTCTAAAATAAAACATAGCCTATAGCTATTGACTTCTAAAGAGTTTTGATTCAATGTTTACATCTGGCATTATGTAATGTCTTTAAATGATCTTCATTTGTAGGCTTGTGAAGTTTTTATCTATTAATTTGATTAAGCACTCACCAAATGGACATGATTTTTTAAAATGTAAAATGATAAAATAATTTAATCTGAAATCATTATATTAAGGCTTTCACAAAAAAATAGTCCATTACAATAAACAAAATAACTGGCCTAGCAAAAAGATGAACAACACTGCAACAATACAGTGATATTACAGTTTTTTAAAAATGTTTACATACTAAAAGTGGTATTTGAGGTATTTGCCCCACAAAACTATTCACTGTCATGATGACCTAATCTTCAGACCAAGCCTGCAAAACGCAAAACTGCAAACACATATGCTTAACACTCAGTTTGCAAGTGAAAAAAAATCCCTACATTAGACACATCACTCAAAACTAACATTTTTTTTGTTTAATTTGGGAAACACTACCATTCAAATGCCACATTCATTTTCCGATTACCTACACCCAATCATCATGTGTGAAAACACATAGGCCTACATAATTTGCTCACTTAGAAATCAAAACTCAATGTTTTGAGAAACAAATAAAATTTTTACTCTTGCATTTCTGTTTTGTAAATATATACATAATATACATAAAGTCATCTCCTTTATTTATAGCGCTTTATACAATACAGATTCACAATTGTAAAAAATGTAAATTCTGCTGTAAAGCAGCTCTAACAAGCCAATAGTGCCTTTATACAGCTGAAGTCAGTTCAGTGTAGATTCAGTTTAGTTCAATAACTGTGGTTCATCAATTGTGCATGCATACTGTATATACAGTGTATTTATGCACATACATATAGGTGTGACAAACTCATTTACACTCCACCGCACTAAATTAGCCCATTTTAAAAATGAAATTGACTGACATCTGAAATTATTATAAATAAAAACGTTGACTAATAAACAATTGATTATATTAGTTTACAAGTATTGGACATTTTATTTTACAATCATAAGTATAATATCACTATGATTTATTTTGATACAATTCCTCCAGCTACACCTTAATAGACTCGGTCAGAAGGAAATGCTCAACAGGAGCTGCTGATGTGCTGTCATGAAGCCTTCCTGCCTCTGATGGATGTTTTCCTCTGTCTGGCTCTGCTAAAGGGCTCTGGAGGTCGTTCTCCTACTCAAAACGTGGTTATCACCACTCCACGGGCATGCAGCTGTCTTTGTGCCAGTGTTTCTGCCATGTTTAATTCATAGAGCCAGTCTGGCATGTGACTGCCTTTGAATAGTTACACACAACGCTGAACCCTGAAGCTCTCCAGCAAGCCTCCTCAATGCACTACTACTCTCACTTGACTTGTTCTGATATTTTCATCATCTCTCAAAGGGGTGTCCTCATTCACTAAACCCAGTTTTTTTCCACACTGCTTAGCAAGATTAATTTTCTTTGCTGATTAAAAATTAACTGTGGCATATGAATATATTAAGTATGAATAGTATAATACGTGCATTGTTTTTATAGGCTAATTTAATAATTAACAGTAGTAATGATTTAAGCGAGTCATTTTATTTGCTCAATTCGAGTTGATCAAAAAAATTAGCTTCTTCTCTAAAGGAATTTGATAATGATTTATTTTGTCAGGAGCAGCAAAATGTTCCAATTTGAAAGATAAAATGTGAAAACCTAAAAGCAAGAGGAAATTAGGTTAGACTTGTTTCCATGGCTACTTTACACATGGCAACTTTTCACAAGGTCCTATGCACTGTGCAGGTTTAACGTGTGTTAGTTTTTGCTTCTGATCTGGGGTGCGTACGAACGACGTAACTCGCTGCTTAACCATACGAAGCATCGTTGAAGAAATCAACTAGCTCGTCACGACTGTTTCCCGAAGCCGTATCGTCGCAAATTTGTTGTTTGTTCAACCACGTTGCTAATGATGTCAATGAGTGAGTAATATAACTTATTTTAATGAATCCGTTAGAGATCGAATAGATGTTTTGCTATAAATTATGAAATATTTTGCTTTGTTTCCAGATTCAATCGTAAACTCGTTTTTACGTAGGCTATAGGTAGGCCTAAGTGCGCACGCACATCCAAAGTCTTCAAAAACGGTGCTAAAAATTTCGACAAACTAAAAGATGAAAATTAGCTACATTTGTATAGGCTATAGTAGCCTGGGAAAACCCAGACAACTTCCGGCAAATTTAGATTTGCTCTGAAAGTTAGTCTGGCAAAGAGCTCATTCAAGTCCATTTCCAATCCGTCGAAATCGCGGCACCAATCAGAAACGTTGGGGCGGGCTTTACACGATGACGACAGCGCTGGGATTTTGAAGCAGATTTTGTAGCCTACATTACAAAGATGGATGCCGCCGTCGAACATCACTCGTTCGAATCAGCTATCGCGTCTGTTTTAAGCAATTTGAACGTTTTTTTTTTGTTAAAAACCGAGCAAAGAACAACACTCGGATATGTTTTTCTGCCGCTCTGCATACGTCATCTCCTTCATCGCTCTGATTGGTTTTATGTCTATCCGCGACGTCCGTTGGTGACGCCCCTCTGGAAATTATTTGTCTATGACGCTTTGCCAGACCATAACCAGAGAATGTCTAATAGGAGAGAACTGGCACTCTCTGGTTACTTCCGGGTTCTGAACTGGCTGCAGTAACACGTCTCTGTCCATGCGGGGGCGCTCGCGGGCGAGTGCAGAATGAATGGGAGTCTATGGGGTTTCACCCCCAGAAATCCACTTTTCTCAGGATGTAATTTTTTGTCAAGTAATCTGAAAGTTGCATTCAAAAGGGGGGACTAAGATAATACACTCAGCTGAAAACTGCATTTTTAAGTTCACTTATCTGTTCTAAAAATCCGTTCAAAAATGTGATGACGTCACATAATAGCAGAATGCTAGCGTGTTCCGGCCAACAACGGCCCAACCTGTCGAAAGGACATAAGTACTCATTTATTCGACTTTTGGTCTATAATCTATATTGAACTTGCGGAATCAACAATAAAATCTATGTTTATTCAACGACAAGCAGGAGAAAGAGATACATTTAGCCGTCTAGCCCATAGGTCTAGCCCCATAGACTCCCATTCATTCTGCACTTGCCCGCGATCACCTCCAGTGGAATTCTAATGGAACTACAACCAAGATGATACACAATGGGGCTAATAGGAAGTGCCAAGGCTTTCCGTAGACGGGCTTTGCCATAACTCAGTTTTACAACTGAGAATGGTCTGGTTTTAACCAGGCTAAGGCTATAGCCTATTCAAAATAAGATAGGCCTACTGAATGTCAGCGTGCTTATTTTGCTCAAGATAAGGATTATCATGCAAACAAGAAACGATGCATCTAACCACAGCACAGGTCGATAGCTGTCGTTCCAACCACACAAATTCGCGATACTGTTTGCTGGTGTGCGTTGGAAATATGATTTCGGGAAACACCGAGTCGTTGACAAGGGGGTAATCCACCAGCCGGAAACTGAAGTCTCCCCGGGCGCCGCCATTGGCTAACAAGCCTTCACCTGCTGTTAGCATCCCATTGACTCCCATTCATTTTTGCGTCACTTTGACAGCGAATAACTTTACATCTGAGGCGTTTAAAGACTCCATTTGTCCATTGTTTATTTCTAAAGAAACACGACAATGTATAAAAGGCTCCATTACCTTGTATCTTACGTTATGGCCCCGTAGAAGCCGTTTGTGTAAAAATAGGCTAACGATTGCGTCATAACACGCGACTCTCTGTCGCACAGTACAGAAATTACCGTATAGACAGAAGTAGAAGCTCGCGCGCAATCGGGGGACGTGGAGGCATAAAGTCAAGGGAGAAGCCCATAGAGAGTTGTAAAGCTGCTCCTGCTGCTATCTCATAGACAGCTAATACTCACGATCTCCGGCTCTGCAAGATTCGGAAGGGAATGATTCAGATTCCTCTTGGCTCCGCTACTAGAAGACGTACAAGTTGCTCACGTCACATCTACGTCGTCAAACTCAGTTTGAGCCTGCGCAGTTTGCTTGGCAATCAGGAAGTGAGTGCTTCTAATTGACTTCACTTTTCTCCGTTGAAGTCTATGGGGTCGCTGTGTCCATTTCTTTTACTGTCTATGGTCGTTGAACAAAATGACGGAACTTGCGACCATATTTGCTTTTGGGAAACGCACCCCTGTGTAGTGGCTGAAGTAGAAAGTACTCAAAGTAGGCTACAAATAGGCTAGTTTAATTTTTATCGCTCAAATATTATCAAAAACGTCTTCCATGATCAAGTGTTCTTACACCTGCTATGTGCTATCATTCACAAAATGCAACTTACATTCCCTCTTACAGTAGGCTACGTTTGGTCTGACATTTAAGTCACTCCATGTAGAAGAATGTCACATGGGGTTTTCTCAACCTGCACACAATCCAAGACTAAAGTAACCTTGTCTATCGCCATGACGATAAACAACACCCCCACAACCTGTCCGCCCTTGCGTTTGTCAACTTGTGGATAAATCAGTGTGGAACAGAAGGTAGACAGAAATCACATCTAACTTACTCTGACAAAAACAACCTAATCAATAATTCATGCAGCTTTCCACACAATAGTTTGCTCAGTGCTATTTAAAAAATTACCGGTTTATACGTTTTTTTTTAATTGCATGAATATGATTTTTGTTTGGATTAGGCAATACTTTTAAACAACTACTAATTATTTTGTCATTTGTGTGCAATCACTTGGTTGGTTTGTTGGAAGCATTGAATGCCCTTCTTGTTTGTCTGTCAGCAGTTTAATATTTAATGTCACTTCCTTGTTTTTTAGGTTACGAGAGTTGATCTCATATTTTAAATATTTCTCTGCCACACGCCTAAAAAAAACTCCTGCCTGGAAATAGTCTTCTTAGTTTTTATTCCTTCTAGAAGGCCATTTCTTTTTTTCTTTTTTATATTTTTATTAAAGGAAGAACAGTGTGACGTATCATATACAGAAAGTTAACAATGCTCCTTATTTTTTTTTTTTACAATTTTCTCCCTTTCCCACAACCCACCCACTGAACAGAGAAGAAAAAATAATAATAGTAAAACATATAAACAATATATAAAATTTAAAAAAAAAAATAATAATAATACATTTTTATTTTTTTTTAAATCCAAAATGGAAAACCAGAATCTCGAAGTTCTTATATTACAAACAGTGAGAAAATAATTGACATCATTGTTAGCCCATTGTGTCGAATTGCATTATCAGTTCCAATGTGCACTTGCCTTTTAATAACAATATTAGTTTTAGTTTGGGGGAAGAGTTACGTCCTTTTCAAAATAGGAAATCATTGGGGACCATATTGAATAAAAACGTTTGGTGGATCCTCTGAGAATATTTAATTTTCTCCAGTTTCAAGAACAGCATCACATCACTAAGCCAGAGTGAAACTAAAAGCGGTTTACTTGATTTCCAAATAAAGTATATGTTCTTCTCCGAGCCAAAAGACATGCAAAAGCGCATGCGTCTTGACAATTTTTGGACATCTTCTAGAAGGCCTTTTCAAATTCATCCAGATTCATCCCCCCCCCCCCCCCCCGGGGTATATTCTACATTGGTATTTAATTGCTATAGACTTAATAATTTCTTTCAATACCTTACTTTTTTTATTGCAAATGTACCAAGAATACGCCTCTATAATCAGACAGTATGAGATCATACGACTGATGCGATCATGTGAAGTGCTCTTTTTTGTGTCTGTACTGGGTTTGTGTGTGTACGCCTTCCCTAAAGCACAGCGCCCATGTGTTTGAAGTGCCATCCTCCGTCTGTTGTCTAACAAAGCACATGTATCCCCTAAGCTTGTGTCCTCCACATTTAAAAACACAGGCTCTCAGCTCACCCTCACAGTCCTTTATTCTTCCTACACTTTATTTAAAATTACCATACAACTCATTGTCTTGCCATCAACGTGGTTATTGTGATCCAAGCAGCGTAATCAACACTGTAATCCAAAACGGATCATTCAAGTGTGGACATCAAACGAGTGGACCTTGAGCTCAAGAACAGGTGAGCAGCTTTAACAATTGCTATTTCATTACTGTGACTGCTTTTAGAGAGAGAAGCAGGTGCACTTGTGTTTGCCATGAAAAGAGAGGTCATGTTATTTTCTGACCTCTGTACAAGTGCACAAGACAAGTGCACACAGTACAAGATGTTCACAATAACAAGTTTGGGTTCTTTTTCTAAAAATGGCCATGGGAGCAGCTGTGGGCTTATAGTGGAGCATCCAACTAAGCAGATAAGCATTGAAATACACTGTCGTTCAAAAGTTTGGGGGCAGTGAGAAGGAAAGTAGGCCTAATACTTTTATTCAGCAAGGATACATTAAATTGATCGAAACTGACAGTAAGTACTTTTACATTGTTAAAAAAAAAAACGTTCATAAAGGAATCCTGAAAAACAGATCGCAGGTTTCACAAAAATATTACGCAGCACAGCTGTTTGATGATAATAAGAAAAGTTTATTGAGCACCAAATCAGCATATTAGAATGATTTCTGAAGGATCATGTGACACTGAACACTATGGCCGTTAAAAATTCAGCTTTGCCATCACAGGAATAAGGAACATTTTAAAACGTATTCAAATAGAAAATAGTTATTTTAAATTGTAATAATACTTCACAATATTATACTTTATATTATTTGAGATACAGAATATTTGCAACCTTGGTGAGCAAATATCTTACTGACTCCAAGCTTTTAAATGGTAGTGTGTATTTCCTCTTTAGATTGTATTGTTTCTGCAACTTTACATTCAACATGCGAAAGTTCCTATTGAACGGCAACTTGTGAATCCACATGCCCGATTTCAAGAGATGCGGGGGTTTGACATCAAGCACTGTGGCACCCAGAGAGATAATGATAATGATACACAACTAATAATACACAGCTAACGATAAACATTCACTTCTTTGCGAATGAAATGCATCAATTAGTCAAAGTTCCCACAAAAGAAAATCTGTAAACACATGTGTGTCAATTGTTGAGAACTGTATGCAAAATGTAAATACTATTATTGTTAGCATTATTTACCCTCTGCAATCTGAGGTGCAATCTGTCTTTATTAACAATGAACAATTGCTAAGCAAATGCATGGCATTGCCATTAGTTTCTTTGAATGTATGAATCATTTTGAGCCTTAGGGACTGGAACACCTTTATGGTCATTTGCGTCCACACATACTAAAAAGGCAAGCTTTCCCACTGACTAGGCCAGGATTGTAATTATGGGTACTGATCAATATTACTGATTAGACAAGACTGACTAGCATTTCTTTTATTAAATTAGTTTTGCCCCGCCTCAAGCACTAAACAACAGGAGAGGTAATCAGTCACCCTCCACATTCCCTATAAAGCAACACATCACACTTCATGTCAAACTCCTCGAATGGGTTAAATTATCAATGTCTAAAAGGTTGTAGATGTTTTTTCGCAGAAGAAGGAACATATGTTTAAACACAACAACACACCCACACGCCTCCACACACACCGGATATAGAGGAAACGCAGTCACTGTGTGATCGGTGTAGTATCATGGCCAAGCAGATCTGGCTTTCGGCACCCTGCGGAGGCTGGAAAAGACAAATTAAGCAGCGGAGGAACAGGGACCTACAATAAGGTCCCTGTTCACACTAACATACATGAAACACAGTGTTAACGGAGGGCAGGAATGCCTTCGGAGCTAATGAGAACAGTAGGAAATATACTCCGAATATAAAGTTCCTTAGAATACAGACATCATCTCTGCTGTAATTGGTCTAAGAAACTTACAGGGGTATGTAAAAATGGGGGATGCTTTTTATTTTATTTTTTCAGTTTGGAAATAAAAGTTTTAGGATATTGAAATATATAAACAAAGGAAACATGGTAACACTTTACAATAAGGTCCCATTAGTTAACTAACAATTATTTGGAAATATTTAAAACAAATGAAAAATGGTAAAACATCTTTGTTAAAGTTATTTAATAAAAATACAAACTCAAGTTCATGAAATAATATTAACAGATACACCTTTTGTTTTTAATTTGTTTTGTGTATTAGTAAATAATGAACAAAAACTAAGATTGAAAAATGCTTTAGAAGTGTTTATCATTGTTAGTTCATGTTAACTAATGCAGTTAAACTAATGTTAACAAATGGGACCTTATTGTGAAGTGTTACCAAAACAAATATGTAAAACTGAACATTTAAGAATTAAGAATATTTAAGGCATTCTGAAATTCATGTTAATTCAATTTGGGGTGAATTCATGTAAAGCTTTAGAATTTGAATGTTAATTTGCAATGAAAAATATAATGAGCAAAACTGCAAAATAGAAGCATTTTCACTAGGAAAGGAAATGCTATGACAACCTATGACAAAATGAATAAGAAATATCTAAGAATATTTAAATAAAAATGCCTTTACGTTTAGTAAATGCTAAATAAGCAGTGGTCCTAAACTTTTGAACTTTACTTATTGATATAAATTGAATACACAAAGTATTTTTTCATTATAAAGTACTCAAAGTGTGTGTTTTTTTTTTTCTGAGTTTGAAGTTAATCAGTGGCGTTTAGATGTTGGTAAAAAAGAAAGAAAAGGTTACGTTTGCCATTAGATGAAGTAACGACAGTTCACAGTAGTAATTGAACCCTTTTTGGACTGAGATTAAATCCTTTTTTTTTTGTGTGATGTCTCTGTGTGTGACACTTTTAGCTCAACAATTCTCAGAGCTACTGTGTCTCTTTCACTCCTTTATCCCTTTGCTAAGATTTGATCATTTCATCTGTGTCATGGTTAGCAGAGAGCTTATCCTCACAGTCTGATCTTCCACCAAATCCTGAGCTTTTCTACCAAAAGATACGAGCAATCTGACAGGGCAAAGACTTTAGCGAGAGCAAGAACATGTGATACTCCAGTCTGCAGATATGGTTTCTTTGAAAGAGCACCATCAAAACAAAATCATAGATTTCATTTTCTTGGGTTCTTTCCTTATGTTTCTGACTGCTAGACAAAGAAAAAAAATATAGGTTATCAGTCTTGCTGTGATGTAAAACTGTGAGTCGTTTTTGAAAAGGGCAGCAATGTTTCGAAAGCTGCAAATGTCACTTTTATTTCTCATGAATATCTTTAGGGAAGTTCTGATTAGTCTAATGTCTTGTTATGATTATGCGGCTACTGAGAATTGTTTGTCAGTCTTGTAATAGTGGTGAATCATTCACTCAATATATTCATTTAAAAACACTGATTCAAAGATGACATTGTGTTGTTGTGGCTTTGTTTGGATTAATTTCGATATTGGTTAGATAATTGACAATATTGTGTTAACATCTTGTTTATTGAAAAGCAAGCACGCTTATATTCGGCAAGTAAAGACCAATAAAAACATTAGCTTCTTCTTCATTATATAATGATTTTTCAGCACAGTTGGACGGTCAAATTATTGTATTTAATTATTTAAAAGACACAAGATTTAAAAGATTTTAAAAAAACACACGATTCATCTATTTAACTAAGTTCTTAATTTGCAGTAAATAAGTGATAATTGTTTTTCAAGATGAGTAGATTTTTTACGTAGGTGTCAGAAAGTTTGTGAAAATTCATTATTTTAATTAAAAATATTTATAGAATATGACTACTGCTTTAAAAAAAAGTCAGTCCAAAAATATCTTTATTGTAATTATTATATAAAAGATGACAGGCTCTTTTTCTCACCTCCTTAGTGGAATTGAACAGACAAATTGCCCATTTAAAACTAATTGTCTGACATTACACTAAATGTATGAAATAGTAGGTCCTACTGAAAAATATTTGCCACTTACCACTTTTAAAGCTTTTCTTATTTTTTTAGCTTATCTTTTTTTTTTCAACATAACACATTTTTGTATTGAAATATAACAATTTGTAAGAATTGTATAGATTTTGGTATAGTAGAACTCAGTCATGGTATATATTCTGATGCGTAGTTCACAAAAAACTGAACAGGCTTTACTGTGATATGACGATTTTATCTTTGTCACATATATTCAGTCATTTTCACAGACTTTTAGTTTGCTTTTCATTACTTCCTGTTGTCTTTGTTCACGTTTCCAGCTCTAATCAGTTATCACGGCCTTTCATTTGATCATCACACCTGTTAGTTCATTATCATTGAATGCTTAAGTTCCTTGGTTTTCTCTGTTCTTTGTCGGCCATTGTTTGTGTGTAGACATTCTGTTACACGTGATGGAGTTATTCTCATTATCTGAGAAGTTTATTCTTTTATTATACACCTTTAGATTGGAACTTTTGACTCATCTTCATCTTTGGACTCTGACAATCTTAAAAGACATCTCCTCTTGCAAGAGCAAGTATTTGTCTTCAACAGTGGCTTTCAGTGATGAAAGGATTCATTCACGGGCGTCTGACATCATCAGCTGGATCTGTGAACTAATGCCATCGGAGAGAGAGAAAGAAGAGAGAGCTGAAATGAGAGGAAGATGGTGATAAGCAAATCTGATGAAGTGTTTCTGCTTCCCGTTCTGAGGAACTCATCTAATTTTATCTGTCCATCTTTTCCGTCAAGGCACAACACTTCGGCATGCTTGCCCGCCACTCTCTCTTAGAGAGAAAATCTGTTTTCAGCTCTCTATGGAAATGACTTTTGACAGTTACTCATAAGTGGGTGATTCACGCACACCGAATGAACAAAAGATGGCACAGAATGAAAAAAAAACGATTTAGATCTAACCCGCATAATGGATATGTGTTATTAAGTTTTTAATATTGAGCATTTTGAAGGCCAAGGGCACATGGTAGAAAAGCGAGGGCCGCTGACGAACACGACTCTGTCGGCAGCCTCATCTTGTTGAATGACACCTCAGTTTTGAAAAGATGGCTTATCAACACTAGGATTGGCACCACTGCACCTGGCCGGAAATCCATTCTCAGGAGCGTCTTATCTTCCCCGGCTACAATCCTCCAATCTAATCAGGGAAAAGTGAAGTGAAAAAGAATGTAACCTTAGCAACCAGCTGCCAAGCTACCTGCAATGCTTTCCACGTTGAGCCAAACATTATCATAAGGTCGCTATTTTTACCTTCTAGAAATGTTAGAATATGCCTCTTTTGCATATCGATTGGACAAGGGAGAGTGTGACACATTCTGAGAGTATTTGTGTTTGAGTGTGGCTATGTGTGCTGACCTTTAAGAGGAAACTACACAGCCAATAGCTCATGTCCCGCAAGGATAAACACCACACTTAAAGTCCACTGACAGAAAACTATACAAATGTTTTATAAAAGAAAAAAAATGTCTCTGGTTCTACATGGGTCAGTCAGTCCTGTTATTTTATTAAATTCTAATAAAAATGCACCTCTTGAATGATGTACAACATGTTTGAATATCCTTCTCAACTTCAATTTCAAAAACGTCTTGATGACGCAAGCAGCCTGACATTGAAAATTCTTAAAAACAGGAAAGTTTGGTTGTTTGAAACGTCATTGATATCTAAACACTGTAAAATGTGATCAGTCTGAGGAAACCCGTAAATAAATTGCATGCATTTTGCATGTGAACTTGACAATTCCACATAACTTATTTTTTTTAATTACGCATTAAGTTTATTTACTTAATCATTTTAAGGCAACGGGTCTCTTCACTTTTTTTAAGTTAAACCAACTGATCACTTTTTGACAGTGAAAATCTTATTCCTCTAAATCAGTCAGATTGTAGTAGAGTGTTATTTTGTGGTCATGTGACAAGAAAAACATAAAATTAGACTCTCCTGATTGTCAAGGTCATTATGCTTTTCTTTCTTATTTTTTTAACCATTTTATTAAAATAAACATTTAGATATTTTCAAGAATCATAACGTAAACAAAAATTCAGTAAATGTTTTTTAATGTATGAAAAATGTATGATTACAAAGATTAAATTTCGAACAACTTTTTTTTGAAGATGGTTAACATATTTCTAATTTTTATCATCCTTATTTGTCATTGACCCATATGTACATTTTTTACACCTATGAGCTAATGTTATAGGCTCATTTACTTCAGAGTGCAGTCCTGCTATTGACTGCTCAAGATCTCATGCAATGTGAAATTATCATTACTTTCTGCAACCAGTAATTTTCCCCCCCCTTCAGGACATGTGGCAGCTTCAACACGAATAAATCAACAACTCATTAAAATTCTGCACTTGTATCCAGCTTTAATTTTCACATAGGATCCCAAATGAAACCAGAAAGGAGTACGATTTCATTTGTATGTTTTTATCCGTTTTTAAAAATAAGCAGAAAACTGAACATGCTCACAGATCACTTGCACATTACTCTGATTTTAACTCGCAACCACAGTCTGAGCAAACACAGAACGGGTTCAAAAGCAAATAGAAGCTTCACATCGCAATACTAACACAATATCAACCATGGGTTTCAAAATAGATTATTTATAAATAGGAGCTAATAATAAGCTTTCTAGGCTCATAAAAAGGAAATGACTTCTTAGGCAACACTAAATGAAGCGAGATGTGTTCACACCATGTCATAATTACTACTTATTAGTATTGTATGTAATTAATTGCTATTCTGACTTGTAAAAAGCAGTCACGTGATTGCAGAACTCGTAATTACAAGACTCTTAATTTTCGGAGAGATATGACTTGTACCACGTGACCACTGCAGATTTATTTTGAAGTTAAAGGGTTAGTTCACCCCAAAATGAAAAATCTGTCATTAATTACTCTCCCTCATGTCGTTCCAAACCAGTAACCAAACTTTTGTTCATCTTCGGAACACAAATGAAGATCTTTTTGATGAAATCTGAGAGCTTTCTGCATGTCCTCCATTGACAACTACGCAACTACCACTTTAATGCTTCCAAAAGTTCACTAAGAGATCGTCAAACTAATCCACATGAATTGAGCGGTTTAGTCCAAACTTTCTAAAGAGACTTGATCGCTTTATATGATGAACAGATTGAATTTAGGCTTTATTTACATATAAACATTGATCAGTGAACATAAACAGAAGCTCAATCGAACCTGCTTGACGCGCGAGAACAAACCTCATTGGTTCTTGCAGAAATTCAAATGGCTGCGTAACACGAGAATGAACCTCATTGGTTCTCGAGCATCAAGCGAACATGCTTGAGCTTCTGTTTATCATCACTTTATATGAGTATAAAGTTTCTAAATTCATGTTCATCATATAAAGCGATCGCGATTTTCTCTTCAGAAAATTTGGATTAAAACCGCTCAATTCATATGGATTAGTTCTACGATCTCTTTATGGACTTTTTGAAGACTCAAAGTGGTAGTTGCATAGCTGTCAATGGAGGGACAGAAAGCTCTCAGATTTCATCAAAAAGATCTTCATTTGTGTTCCGAAGATGAAAGAAAGTTTGGAACGACATGAGAGTAATTACTAACAGAATTATGACAGAACTATCCCTTTAATAGTGCAAGAGAAATATATCAGTCCGAATCCGAGGACGTGAAAAGCTTGAAGTACAGAATCAATTGCAAGAATTGCAAACCCAAAAACATACGCAGAATATATCAGAAATTAAACTGCAGTCTGCACGGCTCATATTCATTTCAAATGATTCTGAAAACGGTGCTTCAGTGAGGAGATGCATTCTTCTCCAGAGCAACAACAAAACACTTCACTAAAATAGCAACATAGGGTTCACATTTCAACTAAAAATGACTTACAAAGTCATGACACAGTCAGAAAATGATAAATTATAACAGATAATCACACCAATTTTGAGTATTAAATGTCTCTGCATAAATATGAGGCGTAAAATAGCACTTGCTAAACAACAAAGTGCTTTGAGAATACTCTCCAGCTCCACGGCTCTCCTCCAGGAAGGATATGTTCTGTTTATAGATGAGTTATGGTTACAACTGTCTGCTTGCTTCAACAGAAAACATCGTCTCTGTTCTGTGTGAAAGCTGTTCCTTGCGCTCCACATATAAAGATGAATAACTGCACCTGACAAATGGATGCGTGACTCTGCTCATCTTCCACGAGGTTGTAAAAGGGGTCTAAAAAGCTCAGACGTACCGCTGGGCACACAGAATCGGATCTGTTTACTTGGGCAGGAACAAATGGCGAGGCATTACATCTCCACGAACTATGGAATTCATCCAGCGATGGCAAATGTCTTGTGTTGGCTGTGGGAAAACACAAATGTGTCATGATGCTTTGGGCCTTATTGTTGGACGAAAGCATTTTAAATGGATCTTATGCCCCGTAGCATCCTGAATGTTTTTATGGGAAAGCGTCTGTGCTTTAAAAGCAGGATGGAGTTTGTTTGTTTCTCATTCTGCTGTGCTTGAAGACACAAAGTGGGCAAAAAAGTTTTGTGTTGAGAGAGGACACGTCCTGGAGCTAAGGCTGCACAACTAATTCAGTTCAAGTCCAAATTGCGACATGGCCTTGTGTGTGATTATTAAAATCCTGTGATTTAATTAAATATGTAGTTTGTAGTGTCAAAGTGAAGGAGCCTAAATGTTTTGTGTGCAGTCTTTTTTCACTCGGTTCACTTTTGGGTCAACTGAAAAAATTTGGTTCTTTTAAAGATGACTCAAGTGTGAACATCCTTAAAGTTGCAACAGAAGTAGTGACATTTCATTTCTTCCGCATTGTGACGTACATCCAAGTGAAACAGATTACCGAAAATGGAAAAATGTTGGTTGTTGATTGGACGAAGGGAGATCTGAACGCAATCTTACAGTCGATTGGAAGAAAAGAGAAGTCTGTCATTTCATCGGAGGATTGAGTTGTGATATTTTGATAGTCAGTTTCACAAAAAAAATAAACATACAGTACATGTAGGAATCAATCACAATAAGATGCATTTCATACTGACTTTAAAGAGTAATTATTTATATTTGCAGCAGAATTTTCTTTTATGGTCTTTTTTAGGCTATACTATGAAATTTGTTGTTTTGGACCCCATTGGCTTTCATTGTATGGACTATAACTGAATAAAAAAAACCTTCAAAATGTCTTTTTTTGTGTTCCGCAGAAGTGAGGAAGTCATACAGGTTTGGAACAACATGAGGGTAATAAATAATTAAATTTTTTGAGACTATCTCTTTAATCAAAACTTGCTTTCACTGTAACCTCATTGCTGTCTAGGAGCAACAGTTCAAGGCTGGAATACACTACACAACTTTTGCCCAGATTTGCAGTCTGGAAGAGTTAAAGCTTGCTGAAAATCATAGCCAGGATGGAGATTTTGGGCAGTTTGATTTCCCAGATTTCACATAGAATCACTTAGTATATGAAAGGCTCAGACTCTTGATTTCATTTTCTTTTTTTTCTTCTTTTTTTTTGCTTTAGATTATGATTCTATCCAGTCTATCAGAAGATAGAGCACATATTGTTTTCATCCGTCATGTGTCTCCTAGCAATGAGGCGCATGTTTCTGCAGGACTTTTCTGTGTTCGGTACAACTTGAAAGTCTGGTAGTGTGTGATCCTCAGTTGTGTAGTGTATGATGGTCAGGTTTTCCACTGTAACCATTTACAAAGTTGGTAAATGGTAAATGCATAAAATCTGTGCAGATTTTAAAAGCCATGTAGCAGATTCCAGCCTTTTTTTAATGATATATCTACATTTCTAAGCAGCAGCAATGTGAGATCAAAATAATAGTTCAATGTTTTGTCAAAATAATCACAAAATGATTTTTTTTATCAAGTAACCCTAGTTGGAGCTATATCACTAGGAGGCATGTGAAGCTGGTGCTGACAGCCAAATGGTTTCACTTGTAAATTATGAGGAAAGAGTGGCTACAGTCTTGCCACCTCCACTGAAGAGAGAGGATGATGCCTGTTAGTACATACAAAAAAGATCCCAAATTCAAGATCTTGTTTTGAAATGAACAACCAGGCTCAATGAACAACAACTGTTTATATATATATAGTGGATTGATCTATACAATGCTGTGATTTAGCTCAGTGTCATTCTGTTCAGCTTCCCCCGGAGTGGATTGGACTTCACCCCAGGCTAGCTGTGTCTGCTCTGTGTTGCTCATGTCAGCGATAATATCCTGAGTAGTATTAGCGCTTCCCTCCATTATTTTCCCATTATCATTAATCTTGCTCATGTCCACGTTCTCCACTGTAGGCATCTCCTTGACTACTGAGGCTTTCAATTCATCTATGTTGCAGTTTTTAACTGCATTTTTGTTGATGCTTGGATCAATCTCATTTCTTACACCATCGCTAATTAGCTTGTCCATATTTTTCTTGTTCTCCATGCCTTTGTGTTGTTTCTGCTCAGGAGTGACTGAACTGATTTTTTTAGGTGTGTCTCTGGTGCCGTTGGTGTTGCTGCAGAGTCGAGGGTCTCTTCCTAGGCTGTATCCGCTCTGGAGCATGGAGAGTGTCCGCTGGTGCACGTCTTCCCTACGGCAGCGGTACAGCCCGCGGAAGGCCAATCGAAACTTCTGCGACATCAGGTTGTAAACGACAGGGTTGATCGCACTGTTGGCGTAGATGCAGGTCCTGCAGAAGAGCAGGAACCAGGCGTCCAGGTATGGTGCGCTCACAAAGGAGTTAATGAGAACCAGGGTCCTGTACGGCATCCACAGCAGGGCGAAGAGCACAACCACCACTGCCAGCATCTTAGTGACCTGAAGAGGCGAGAAATTATAAAAGTGGTTCTTTGAAGTTTACATATAATCGCATATACAGAAATGTAATTAAGTTCGAAGTTCAAACGTGAGTTCTTAAAGGGATAGTTTACGGAAAAAATGAAAATTCGATCATCATTTACTCATCCTCAGGTTGTTCCAAACCTGTATGAATTTCATTCTTCTACTGAACACAAAGATATTTTGAAGAATGTCGGTAACCAAACAGTTGATGGGGCCCATTGACTTCCATAGTATTTTTTTCCATATGGAAGTCACTAGGGTCTATCAACTGTTTGGTTTCCCATATTCTTTAAAATATCTTCTTTCGAGTTCAGCGGAAGAAAGAAATTCATATAGGTTTGGAACAACTTGAGGGTGAGTAAATGATGACAGAATTCATAAGATTTGAGTTATCGGAAGGTATTAAAGGGATAGTTCACCCAAAAATGTGAACTATCCCCTTTAATACCTTATGATTATTCAAAGCTTATAAATTCAGAAGACTCCCTTTACAGAATTTCTAACAATAAAGTCAAGCATGTTCCTCGTGGTCACATATTGTACTATTTTATTTACAAGCTGTTATTAACAGGAAGTTGTTAATAGTGTGAAAAGATGTTCATGCGCCAATTTAACCGTAGTCTTTTGAATAGTTTCTTTTAATGATATGAATTTTGAATAATTATGTTCTTGTAACAAGTTACAGTGACATTTGACAGACTGTTTTTTGAACTGTGACAGACAAAATGCAGAAAAAGAATAATTATAGCAATGTTTCAGCCATTTTTATTCTGTTCTATTTTTTTTCTATTCTTTTTACACTACTGTTCAAAAGTTTGAAGTCAGAAAATAAATGCTGTTCATTTGAACTTTCTGTTCGTCACGGTTTCCACAACGGACATTAATCAGTTTTCATGGCTGACAATAAGCACCGAATCAGCATATTAGAATGATTTCTGAAGGATCATGTGAAACTGAAGACTGGAGTAACGATGCTGAAAATTCATTATATTTAAAAATATATATTTCACATAATTACTGTTTTCGTGCATTTATTCAAATAAATGCTGCTTTGGTAGCATTAGACTTTAGAGCATTATATACTGTAACATATAACATAAAGATACATATTAATATATTTTTTAATAAATGTTACGTTTTAGGACAGAAAAACAAGCTACAACCAATAATTAGTTAAGCTAGCTATAATGTAACTCATAAATTCATAAACATGTCATAACTTGTAAATTCATGTCTACTGGAAAAGCGTGGCCTATGTAATCTATTTATAATTTTCAACTCTTCAAAACATACGCCCAAAACTGTCATGTTCATAATTTTTACAACACATCAATGTTCGCTAGCTAGATAATGTTACCATGGTAATGTTACACATTAAAATTAGCAGGATTCGCAGCGACAATGTTCAGTAGATCAAAAGAAAACATATATTTGCGCTTTCAATGCAGGAAAACTTACATGATCAATGAAAATAATGCATAATAACAATGACATATTTTCATGTCTTCATACAGAATACTTAGAGATATTATTTAGAGAAAATATATAAATAGGTTTAGACAGAGTGCTTTGAATTACATTTTAAAATGAATTCATCCTTATCTCTAGAGCTCAAAAAGAAACAATTACATTATTGTTCATTGCATGAAAACAGAGGGAACGGTAGAGAGAATGAGCTAGAGAGAGAGAGAGACAACGAGACGGAGACACAGTCAAACATCAGTCAAACATAATCTTTATGTCAGTGACGGTTAACAGACACTTTGAGAATGATGGAAATATATCCACGCCATGTTTTGACTGTCAAAGAAAACAAAGCAGTCCTCCCTAGTGCCTCCTTACTTAGTTCAAGCGACAAATAAATCCAAAAATTCCTCCCATTAACATTCACAGGGAGTCCTCTGGGGTTGGAGTGTACTCATTGTCTCACGCTGGAGATAGACAACCGGTGACGGAGACCTTCCATAATAATGACAAAATTGTCTGCACAACAAAGCATCTAATTGAAGCTGTGTGAGGCTGGGAGGAGCTCCTTTAATTAACAAAGCAGAAGATAATGACTGCATGACTGGCAGTGACAATTTGAATATGTATTTGGAATATCTGGTTATTGTGATTGCTTATCAATGGAAAACAAGGTCTTAACACAGCACAAACAAAGCCGGCTGCTACTCATGATTAGGTTAAATAAAGGGGAGCCTCTACTGTAGTGATGACTTTATCAGATTCAGGAGAGATAACTTCACTCAACCACAGCGGTGGCACAGGCATCTTGAATCGTATTGAACTTTATGAAATTTGCAGATGAAGTGATCAAAGGGCTTGAGGTGCGGCGTAACCGAGGTACAAAAGCGAAAGAAAGGGAGCCGCTCTTATAACCTCAAAGAGCATAATCTCTAGGAGTATTAAGCATACTTGAGTGAACATCACAAATCATATTTATGCAAATGTTCCACTCGAGTGGGGCCCTCTTGAATCTTCAAGATTTTGATCTGAGGCGCACACGAGCATCTCCACATAAGTGCACTCACTCGCAGGGACACGTACACGGAAGGTCACCAAATGGTCTGAATTTTCACCTGTTTGACACTCCAAATCTGAAATATCATTAAAGTCTGGGGACTACAATAAGTATAAGTATATGTATATATATATATATATATATATATATATATATATATATATATATATGATTATTATAGTTAACTAAAAAAAAATCAAATAAAAGCTAACTGAGGTAAAATAAAAATATATATATAAAAAACTGTACATTAATTTTTATTTCAGCTATAGTTTCCAATGCAGCATTTCTCATTTTCATTTAATTGAACTTGATATACTAAAATAACTAAAAATAGAAATAAAAACCACAGACATATTTAAAAAAGCAAATAACCAAAAATAACGATAAATTATTAAAACTTTAATTAAATGAAAATAATTTTTTTCAACTAATTGAACATCAACAAAAAAACAACAACTATAATACTATCTCCGATAACACTGAGGGTAGTTGACAAATAACATGGAGATATACTGTATAAGTATAGCATGCCACACTGTAAATGCACTTACGGTGCACTGACAGGTGCACTTAAGGCCATAGAATGGCCTGAATTTGACACTCCAAATGAAGTCTAAACTATCATTAAATTCTCTGTATGTCTTGCTGGGTTATTATAGACAACTAAAACCATTAAAAAAACATTTTCATTACTTGCATGCATAGATCATATCTGTAATGTCTATGATCTATCACAGAGCCCATTATTCCAGTGTCACAACATAGCTGTGGTGGCTGATGCAGTGATGGTAATGTAGACCCAAAACTGTACCCTGATGGCCCCTAATGCCTCTTTTCTGATGAGATAGATCCTAATGACCTGCTTTATGATGATATTGGCCATTATGTACCCTTTCACATAACAAAAAAAATGAGCTCAGATGTTTGGTCTGCATCTATATGAGTTTGTTTGCACAAAAGTATGTATATTATTGTGCTGTATACAGGTTTCAGACACACAAAAATACTACATTTAGAAAACATTTAGTATAAATTCCATTTTAACGCTATCAGGAAAAAGTAATAACGACTCCTAAAGATCTGGTTCAAACCTCTGATTCGTGAGCGAATTCGAAGGAGTGAATTATTTTGACTGAATCATCAAAAATAAAGGCTTGCACTGTGTTGTTTGTGGTGTGCAGGAAACACTTCCATGCGCTCTGTGTGATGATATTTTAAGTTTAAGATGGCCACCAATGGCAACTAGGTTTTAAATGATTGTCTCTCTTTTATTATTATGCAAAATTAGGCACTCTTTCAAACTGCACCAGGAAACTATCAACATTCAACACACTCTTCTTCCCACAAATTGACATTTAGTAGAGTGAAACATTCTTCTCAGAAAAAAAGAACTGACCTTTCAAAAAACAAATATGAGATAATAATCATAAGGCACAGTACAGGAGAAGAGAACCACCCCTGGTTTTGCAATCTCAGTAGATATTAAAATGCAGAATTGTCTAAAAACAAACTTATGCAGACACACACACACACACACACCTACCTGTTTCCGGGAAGAAAGCGCACTCTTTGGCCGTCCCTGACGACCTGGTTTTCCAGCATCCACCGGTTCTTTGCAGCTCCTCCTGAGAGTGGGGGCGGTAATGGTGCCCGAGTCTGCTGGGTGGGGCAGAGGATTCAGGTAAAGGATTCGGGCGATGAGACCGTAAAGAGCAATGGCCAGAAGCAGTGGGATAACGTAGAAGATGGCGAAGTCGATAAGGTAAATGGGCAGATAGAGGTCTCGAGAGACGCGGTAGCCACACTGAACACGACCGTCAGGGTTCACCTGGATGTCCACCAGGAAGAGCCAGAGCATACAGTAGACACAGGTGAAAACCCACACCCCGGCAATGATGCGTTTGGCTCGGGATACCGTACAGACCGTATGAGCCCTCATTGGGTGACATATGGCGATGTATCTGTGAAACAAAGAGATAATGTGTATTATTTAATTAAAAATATTTAAACCTCTGGTAGGCCTATTCCTCTTTTAGGGGTCACACTTGTGATCCTCGCTGGTCAAAACAGACCGAAGACATTAAGTAATCCAACGAATAATGTACTATAAGTAACATACTATATTTTGTTTCAGTAGTACTTATTCTTGAATATTTTGAGGACAATATTAATCTCTATATAGTGCATTATTTATTTCTATATAAAACAATACAAATATTAGAAAAAAAATCATACTATTTTCAATTAACAGTGTTAAAGTTTAAAATAGAGCAAAGGTGTTTAAAATCCAATACATAGAAGGTGGATTTGTGCTATCTAATGGAAGAAATAAAGAAAATCATTTGTAATACCATAGTCTAGCCACTAGATGCTTCTATATATAAAGGGCTGTGTGTATTCCCTTGTATTGCTTATAAGCACGGCCGCATTAACAATAGGGCTAGGCGGGGCTAAAGCCCCGGGGCCCGAGCAAGGAGGGGGCCCGTGATTGGCTGTGGAGTAGATACTAGCCATCTGATTGCCAAAGCCTTACCACACAACGCCCCCCACAAATTAGCCCTGTTATTTAGTGGCACTTTGCCGTATATACCATGCATTATCATGGAATCATTATCATTAATATTATGACCGTTCGCAAAGACCCGCCTTTTTTAGTTACTGTGTGACAAGCCAGGCGGCTCTCATGAGTCACGCACATCATGTTCTCACTCAAGCAGTGAAAAATACATTGCGGGGCAAAGACTAACGTTACACCGAGTGACTACGAGAGAGAGTTCAGAGCAGCTTACTGTTGATATGAAACAAAGTCTCAACTTTCAAATATTGTCATTTAACTAATAAACAACAGCCTACCGTTTTCAAGTTCAAGTCCAACGACGTTAATCTACTGACAGCTTTGTTGTCGGACAAAATTGCGTATTCGGCGTTATGATTGGCCAGTTCGCCTGTCAATCAAACCCCCGTGGGCAGCAGGGCATGGTGAATTGAAACGTCACGTTTTAATTTGATATACATTTATTCTTATTTAACTTGTGAACGATCTACCTGCTGCTGCACGTAGGCCTATCAGATGGCTGCCTGCGCCTTATTAGAATATACGCATCAACCAATCAATCGCATCCACTCTTCACTTCATTCTAGTCTATTCTTAAAACACATGCGTCATCATCGACCCCACAAATTTTCGGTAAGTTTGATTATTAACTTGATGGATGTATGATATTGCTTTTTGTGTTTGATCAAACTCTATTTTCGCCTAAATGGCCTAAAATATGTACATTTTCCTGCGCCATCATGATGTAAGTTTATAATTTAAACGCATTTTTAAGCATTGTGGTTTGGGTACAAATTATTTTAAACTGCTCAGGCACAGTAAGCAGCGGGAGAGAATTCATTTTGGTTTTGAGACCATGGTGAACTTGAGACGGTTTTGCACAGCGCACTTGAGTTCCGACCCTGAGGTCTTAAAGTGACAGTAGCTGCTAATAAAGCTGCTGTCGCCATTTGTGTCAATAATGTTAATCAAACATCAGAAAGAAAGTAATTTACTGCCCTTGACTGAATCACTTTTGTAAAATTAATAAGAATGAATGTTGAATTTATAGTGAAGACTATGTATTGTTTATTTGATTACTTTATACAATATAATATTATTCAGTGCTTTAAGTTTTTCAAGTAGGTCGATTTCTTATGTGCCTTTGTTCTATTGTTATTTGTGACTCTTGTCATCAGTAAGCTTTAGATTCTTTTCTTAAGCTACTATTATTTTTTGTGATATTGAAATTGGTCACAAGAATTATGAAATTTTAGTGGCATAAAATTTTGATATGATAAAAAATCTTATTAAAAGTAATATAACTTAACTGTGAAGTATATCATAGATGAATAAAATGACTTGTATAATGATGGAACATTTAGCTCATGTAGTTGGTGACCTAAAGTGGTGGTGGGGGGGCCCTGCAGTAACTCATAGCCCCGGGGCCCAGTGAGCTCTTAATGCGGCCCTGCTTATAAGACATAATTTTTTTTATGTTGTTTTACATTTGGATATATATTTAGACATAATCAAAGACTACTTCGTCATGGCTGATTGTAGATTGAACCCCCCCACCAAAAAAAAATGGCTCTGTATTTTTCCTCTGTAATTTCCCATTAATTTTCTTATGGCGGTCAAAGATCACAAGTGTGATTTTTATATAAGATTTATTTAGCTTTTTTTAATCATGTCCATAATTTTTGTGTGTGTTCATATAACAAGTGCTACAAAAGTCACCAAGTTTTGTACAATTTTGATGATTATTTTTTTTTATTTTTTTTGAAGAAATATATTTTTTTAAAATATTAAAAATTTATCAATTTTAAATATTGATATTTAAAATGCTGAAATCCTTCATGGCAAAAAGAGGAAAGAAATGAACTTGTCAATTTGTTTGTATACCCATGGCGCCTCAGTAATAAGCCACAAAGATTATGAATATTCATTATGTCTTAGAGCATTTCATATTATCTTCCTTTTATTTCACTTATTTTCAAAAGTATTTCATTCAGTTTGATGTTACTTCCTTTAATTTCAGGTCTTACCTCTCCACAGTGAAAGCTGTGATTGAACAGGAGGACGCATTAATGCCAAGGTACTGAAAGTAGGTGATGCCCAGGCACCCAGCATGCCCATACACCCAGGTGGCCATCAGGCTCTCAGAGATGTTCGGCAGACCCGCGGCCACCAGAACCATCAGGTCCGCCACTGCCAGGCTCACCAGATAGCAGTTGGTGGGTGTACGCATGTGGCGTGTGGTAAGAACCACCAGCACGATCATGATGTTTCCCACTATGCCCACGCCACACACCAGCAGCACCAGGAACACAGATACAGTCTTATACTCCAGGGACTCGGACACAGCGTCCCCAGACCCCACCAGGGAGATGTTGGTGGGAGTGTCCATTCTGGAGCTCACATTTTCTGGCATGATTAGTCCTCTTGGTGTGGATATTTACATATAAGATGTGGAGGAACAGGAAGAAATCAAATTGGTGGAGGAGAAAGAAAGCAGAATAGAATCTGTTTGATATTCAAAACATTAAAGAAGATAGACAGACTTTGTATATAAAAACTATCTATTCAGTTCCAGCTTTTATTGATGGTCTTTTCTCTTATTAAGTATCTTGTTTAATTTTCTTGGCTTCAACCACATAATGATGTTCCTCTGCTGACCGCAACACATTATTTCTTCAGTGTTAATCTGTAACAGTGTCCTTCCATTAAAAGCGTCACACTGAAATCCAGAATCAATTTTTTTCCCCACGTTAATGCAATCCTCCATCCAATTGATCACCCTGGAATAAAAGTCAGCAGGGGAAAAGCATGTCTCAATCACTGTTAAAAGGATTTTATAGCCGTCTGTTAATTGCTAAATAACAGTCCATTTCATCTGGCACAAAAAGATAAGACTGAATGCAGAAGTACACCGAGTTGGGAGCATCGCATATTAAAATAACATGATGCAGACTAACATAGACATCCTATTTGTTCTCTTTACAAATATTCCCATAACACTTGCTCTAGTAAAGATTTTAGGAGACTTCCTCTGAACATTATTGAGACAGGATGAGAAGCTTTTAATTATTCAAATGAGACATTTTAAGTGGTGCACGGCGATAAGTAGGGGAAATCACAGAAAGACTTAAAGCCACACACACACACACACACACACACACACACACACACACACACACACACACACACACACACACACACACACAACACACAGCTGCTGTGGCAAATGGCATGTTTAATAACCAAGGATCTTTAAATCAAATGCAACCTCTATATTGTTATTATTCTGCGGATTGAATGATCTTACAAATGACATCAATAGCTGTTTTTCACTGTATATTGCACAAAAGACTGCAAATAATGTAAATCTCAGTTGTATGCTCATCATAATGCAAGAACACAATGTTTACCAAAAATATTCTTTGATAACATTATTTGAACATTAATTCTAGTTTGAAAATAGTGCTGTGAAATCCATTAAAGCCACTAAATGGTGCCAAAACATGGTACGCATAAGCTTTAAAAATCCAGACATCTGTTGCTCTTTTCAGCTGTCTCTTTGCCTTGTAAATAAGACTGCACTGCCTCTCGAGGTTCCCTAATAAATTGAGGTGGACACGATGTGAAAAGTAATTTAACTCAATCCCGACTTCCCAACCCTGCAAAACCCTGCTCGGACTTCATATCTTACTCTATTTCATATTCCATTATTTCTGCTCTGGCAATGCAAATATGGACAAGAGCTCTGCGGTTTCCCGCTGTCTTTGCATGAATTAAGAAAATTACATGATTTTCATATGAGGGACATGTTTGAAATTGAAGAAAAAAAATCGTAATAATATCAAATTAAATGTTAATAATAATTATATGTAAATAAAAAAAAAGAGTGGCTACATCTGGTTTTCAGTAAAAGCACTATAATATCCAACTGTCCAACATAAAGGAGAGCTCTTCCTTTTCTTTCTATGCTTGATTCAGAGATGTTCATTAATGGTGAGAGTCAGGCGTGCTGCTATGAAATGGGCTGTCATTCACATTTGTTTAGCTCTCCTAATTGACTGTATCACCACCAGAATCATAAATCAGTAGAATGTGCTCTAAGGCAAACAGCACAGCTGTGTCTCACAACCTAGTGAGTTATAACTAGGCAGTGTTTTCGGGCGCCAGTGCGCCACTGACTGGTTTCAAAAACGCTATGCCTAAAAACGCTGTCTAGGTAGAGAGCTCACTTAGTTTTAGGAAGGGTGAACATGATTTCACCAAGTAGCTACAACATGTTCCTGAATCAACATCTATGGAACAACATTCCAATCAACCAATCAGTTTTGAGGGACAAGTTTACAGTTAAAGTTTAGGCTTACAACCAGGGTTAAGTGTTTTTCACCTATCATTTCCCTCTGATTTTAGGGATAACTAATGGTAGAGTTAGGTTAGAGTAGGGATATGGTTAGGAGAAAATTTTCAGACAGGAATGTTGTTCCAGGATCAACAAAATATGTTGATCCAGGAACATATCCTACTTGGCAAAAGGTAGACAGCCTTGTGTTGGTGTAAGAATCACCGTCTCTCTTATATTTGTGCCTGAACAGGAAAGCAGATGTTTCATTAATCCTCTGAAAATAATCATAGTTCTCGACTGACCGCGTGAAAGTGAATAACTCAACACAATCTTAAAAGCAACGCTAATTTTGCAAAACAGTTTGGCGGCTTGAAGATTAGCCTATGTGAACTTGATTACGTGAACCAAATCTATTTTCAAAAATATGTATGCTTTGCTTGTTTATATCGCAATAAATAAAAGGTTCACTACATAGTATCTAATTAGTAACATGTAATCATTAGCACCGCGGTCTTCTGAACCGCTTTATATAGGATAGGCTATTAAACTTGAACGAAACAAGAATGTCAGTATTGTAAAACATAGCTCATGAGCCATTTGTCTTCGAAAATGTTCACAATATAAGCTAAAAGTGCATAATATAAATATACAAATAGGCTATTATATAAATAATTTTTTCTTCAAAAAATACTTTTAACAACGGAATTATGCCAAAAGAAAATCACTTAAAATTTGCGTATTATGGAAACTGTCATCGATAACTTCTCAAGATAGAATAAGCGTCTCTTACCAGACATCATTCTTGTAGTGTGGAATCAAAACGGCTCTCATGCAGTGTCGGCTGTAAACCCCTGATGAAAAAACAAAATGCACTGATATGAAGTATTTGAAATGACGAGCAAATAATCTGATCTTGTACAGAAGCGCTAGTAAATGCACTATTTTAACTGTAAGTCTTCTCAACTGTAAATCCCTTCATTACAATAGCGTCCCCTAGTGGAAGCAATAATAATTCGTGGGTGTATCGTGAGTGATTTGAGACACACTATAGGCTTAAAGATGCACACAAATTTGTACCCCTAAGAAATGAATAGTAGCCTAGCTACATTTGAAAAATGTTGAAATGATGTACACTCACATGATAACTTTGTGTGACTTTTTTCTACTTCTTTGTGATCCACATTTTGAGACTCTTTTCAATTATTTGTATTCAGGTTGATTGGGACACTTTTTCCATGTTATCTCATGGCAAAAAAGTGTCCAAATCACCCTGGATTCACCCATTGTGTTGACACTGGGACACGTTGGCAGTTTATATGTCAGTTCATTCTGGATTTTCAACAAAGTAAGCATTAATTGTACAAGTATCAAGCAAATAGCATGCCTATTTGTGAGTATTATTAGCTTAAGTGTTTGTTAATAAAAAATGGAAGTTGCAATAATCTGTTCTTCCCCATCCACTTGTTAAGTTGTGCTCTAAGGAATACCATATCCAGGTCCAAGAGAAGTGAGAATACTATCTCAACAGCCATTTATGAGCCTATTTATTCATATTTCTTAAAGGTGATCTCATACACTGCTCATGGCATCCCGGACACCAATATTTTATAGATTAGATGAATCACTGTCTGGCCATCTGTGATTTTGGTATGGTGACAAATGTTAGGATCATGATTTTACATGATTTTACAGCACACCATGAGTGTAGGCTATATTACTACCATTTGTTGTTTGCTTTTGGCATCTGATAGAGCGTTGACGTCTATCAGTGACGTCAGACTTAAAGTCTTTTTTTTAACTATTTTTGCTATGAATATTTTAGCCTGGTGTTATCTATAACCTACTGTGCTCCAAAACAATGACAAAATTCGCATTTAGAAGATTTAAACATTTAAAATGTATCTCTCACTTCTGCTAATATGGATTAATGATTTTGATGACATCACTCTGCACTTCTGCTTCTCATCAGATTTCCTGTCCAATCAAATGCTCTCCAGAATTTTAAAGCATCCCGCCCCCTACATTATAAATAGACGCTGACGCTTTAGCTCCGGCTAAAATCGGTCACTTGTTCAAACATTTACTGTTTTCTACTGTAAACCCTAATGCTCAAAATAATTAATTGGTTTGAGTAGGACAAACTTAAATTAAACAAATTAGTTCAGTCAAATTAACTTTTATGAGTATTTAGCACTTTCTTTTTCTTTCAAGTTCACAGAACTGATATATTTTAAGTAAACTGAACTGTTTCATTGTTTTGAGTTTTATGAAATTATTTATTTTAATTTAGACAAACTTAAGTTTAACTGAAACAGCTGAGATGTCTATTTCCCAGCATGCTTTGCCGATGGCACTCGAAAGGGAGAGTAAATGCTAAAATTAAGTGTAATATAATGGGTTTTTTTTGTGTAAGATTAATGTTATGTGTGAGATTTAGTAGTGATTCATGTTTTGTTATGCTAATTTAGAAGAATTTCTGTTAATGTTGGCTTTAGGATAGTTACCATCATGGTGACAAGTGGTGCATGCAGCTTGATTTGAGAGCAAATAATCCATTTATATTGTTGTGCTCATACAGCAAGTGTTTCTGTATAACATACTATTGCTAATATGTTAGCATTTACTATGTTAGCAGATTAGCTTTTTAAAGCTAACTAAGTTTATACTAATAAAAGTATTCTGAGTTCTGCCAACTTATTTGGGTTTACAGTGTACTTCATAGATTTAAGTTATATTAACTGAATGGAATTAGTACTATTAACTTTATTTACCCAAGTTATCTTAACAATAAGTTATTGAGTTACTTGAACACAAATCAAATATTTTTTTAAGCTTAAATTGTTTGAGTTAATAAACTTAAATGATTTTAGGCAATCGGTTTCCTCAAACGGTTTGAGTTGAACTAACTCATCAGGTTTTACAGTATAATGCACAGGGGGTAGGGAACGATTCAGACACTGTAAATAAATATGCTTTCCATGCTTTCTGGTTTCACGCGAACCGCCACAGTGTGCACACAGTCTTCTCCGGTCCAGAGACACGATAGCACAGAGCGGATCATATGCGTGAATCGGAGCATGCCAGAAAACATATCGAACCCATTTGAATTCTTTACAGAATGCTTTAGTTTAAAGTGATATGGAGGACTCGGAGATTAGGGTAGAGATTAGGAGGAAACTGCATCTTTGCCGAGCTCAACGGCTCTGGTTGAGCTGTGATATTTAAACAAAACGCTATTGGGTATTTAAAAAAAGGGGAGGAGCTGTTTGATGTCCCACCCTGTCCCCCCTGTGGAAATTACGTCAACACATTGAATATTGCTACGCGTTTCAAGACACTTCAGTGGAACTTTAAAGGGTTAGTTCACCCCAAAATGAAAATTCTGTTAGTACTCACCCTCATGTTGTTCCAACCCCATAAAACTTTCGTTCATCTTCGGAACACAAATTAAGATATTTTTTATTAAATCTGAGAGCTGGATCACTCCTCCATAGGCTTCTAAGGGATTGAAACTTGCCGGCCCAAAAAAGTTATTAAAGACATCGTTAAAATAGTCCAAGTGACTACAGTGGCTCAATCTTAAGTTTATCAAGCGACGAGAATACTTTTTGTGCGCAAAAAACAAACAAAAATAACGACTTTATTCAACTATTCATTTCCTTCTCTGTGGGCCTCGAGTTAGTTCACGTAGTGTAACAGCGCAGCGCTTCTGTGTTGTACGTCACACATAGGCTCACTATTACTACTACTAGCTAACGCTGGTCGTGTGTGTGATGCGTGTGACGTACAACACAGAAGCGCTGCGCTGTTACACTACGTGAACTTACTGATCCAATCATTGATCCAATCACTGAGTTGTTGTGGTTTACTACTGCTGTGATCTGAGTGAGATAAACGCACCATCAGAAAAGAGATGCTGCTGCAAGAAGGGCATATTATTATTATTATTTTTACAACAATAGGGATAGATCATTTATAGCTATTAAATAGAGCAATATTTATTAAAGTAAGAATTGTCCATTTTGATTTCATGGTGACTGTAAACCTAATTTTTCTCTTTTGATATAATTTATTTTTTATAACTTTTTATGTAATATTTGTTCCTGTATGTATGCTATTACGCCTCAGTATATTTATGTATTGTGTACTTAATGTGTTTCTTTTTCATTGTTTCTATGCAATAATTAATAATAATGTCTTCCTATAATAATGTCTGTTACTTCTTTTTGAATTGTGTTCTATTCAAAGAATCATCTTGTCGAGCTTTAATGACGTCTTGGTAATGGCCGCTCTCACTGTGTCGTGCAGGGTTTATGAATTTCTCCGGTAGAGAAAAATAAGAACCCCAGACAGATCGTTCATTTTTTGAGCACAGTCACCCCAAGGAAAGAGACCGGGTGACTCCCTACACTGAGACCCTGTCTCTCGAGACTGGTTTGAAAGGTGACCGAATGTGTTTTAATACGCGATGTCCGTGTGTTGTGCAGGAGGGAACGCTTTATTGTTGCATGAGATTTTAGCCAGTGCGCATCGAAGAAACATTGTGCAACGCTGTAACTCGCGAATTTAGATTTAGAAAGTTACGTATGTGTTATTTAAGCACGAGTCTCGGCATTTAAGCGACGCGGTCGTTCGGGAAATGTCGGAAAAGGTGTCGTTTTCTAGTGTGCGGGCAGGATTCGGGCCTGTTAGCCGCATCGCCATCAACGAGTTCTCCCGTTAAAGATAAAGCGGCTAGTAAGACATGTGTCGGTCTCCCTTTCATGAATCCATTGCCTTAAATCTAAAAAGGTAAACAAGTTCCAGATGATTCAATGATTGGCCTTTGTGTGGTATGGAAAGTTGATTTTTAAAGTTTGAATGCGTTTAAGCTATTTTACGTTAGCAGGCTAATATAGAGGTGTTATGATGGAAGAACTAGTAAGGTAATTAATTCGTTTAATAAGAGCTACATTTATTCAGGACTACCATTGCATAAAATGATCATGGTAACTATATTTTTCACCTAAATAACACTGATATTAACTTAACTTTGTGTTAGCCAGCCACTACTGTCATTCAAAAATGTATGGCAGTTTAGTATATAAGATATCTTTAACAGTATCTATAACAGTAAAGCTTATTCTTTAGTAATTTTACAATTGATAGCTCATTTAAAAAAATATTTTTAAGTTTCTTGATATGTTGATAATAGTAATATTTATAATTGTTTTATATTTAGTATCAAGTCAACCGCCAGATAGACATTAACACTTACGTTATTTTTGCCTGTTTATTTGTTAGTAAGATGAGTTTTAGCAGCTAACTGGTTTTAAAATAATTTTTAAAGCATATTTTTTTTAGACATTGAATTTAAATGTTATGTTTTCATGGAATTTATTATTGAATATAATGAAGTAATATTCTTTTTTTTAAAAACATGCCAAATATGTATTTACTAAAGTTGTTTTAAAAGTGTTTTCAGTAGTGTCAGTAAGCAAAGCCTCTTGTTGTGTTCTTGTCCAAACTGTTGCTGTGGTACAGTTCATTGTATTATGTATATATCCACAAATATGTTAGATATTATTGCAGCAAGTGTTGTAATTCTGCTATAGAGGGTTTCTGAGGGTTGAAGGAAATCGTCTGTTTTGAATGTCGAATAAGTTTATTTTTGTTGACTTAACTGTCTGGCTTTCATTGAATGTCTGCTTCAGAGTTCTTGCTGATGGATACGCCTGAGAGCCCCACCCAGTCCCCACAATCTCCCGAGGAGGAAGAGAAGGGTCTCTCTGACAACGAGCTGCTGGAGTCGCCTGAGTCCCCAGCAGAAGTAGACAAGGGAGTGTCAGACAGTGAGCTCTTGAATGATGATGAAAATGAAGCACAGGGTGGAGGAGGAGACTCAGATTTTGAGGATGGAGACAGAGTAGCTACTGGTGGAGAAGATCCAGAGGATATTTCAGACCTGGAAGACTACAAGATTGACCGGGAGGAGAGGGAAGATGTCCACCAACAAAACCTTGGTTTGACGGTCCGAGGAAGCAGGCGGAATGCTATCCTGGAGGAGGAAGAGGAAGAAATCCTTGAGACGCCAAGATCACCGGATCCTGACTCACCGGGCCCAGAACACGAGCTACCTTTCACCCCGGCGGAGGAGGAACGAGACGAGGAGGATGAGTCAAACACCAAGCCTGGCCGTCCAGAGCTTGAGGAAGAGGAGGATGATGAGGAAGAAGAGAGGAGGAGGCGAAGGAGGGCGGCGATGGTAGTGAGTGATTTGAAGGACGAATCTTCTGTGTCCAGAGATCTGGATGAACATGAGCTGGATTATGACGAGGAGGTTCCAGAAGAGATTAGCGCTGCTGCTCCTGAGGAGGACGATGCAGAGAAGGGTCCAGCTGGGGAGGATGGAGAAGACGAGGAAGAGGATGATGAAGAAGAGGAGAAGAGACGGAAGAAAAAGGAAAGAAAACCAATTCTGCCTCCAGATAAAGACACACCACTGAGAAACTCAAGGGAAGACTCACGGGAAAGAGGCAGGAGAGATTCTTTCCGGGATAAAAAGAAAGAGGAAGATGATGGAGAGATTGATGAGGGAGAGATAGATGTAAGTATTTTTAAATAATTTGTGATTTTGGAGCTGTTCAATCTCAGTTAACTACTGCTGAGCCATTTGTGACAGTTTTAATGGTTTCATGATTAAACATAGGGCTGTCAAACGATTAATCACAATTAATCGCATCCAAAATAAAAGTTTGTGTTTACATAATATATGTGTGTGTACTGTGTATAATTATTTTGTATATAAATGCACACATGTATATATTTAAGAAAAATGTTATTTATATATAAAATGTTTTTATTTATATAAAATATACATTATATATAGGCTACATTCAGTCTATATACAGTATATACATGCAAATATTTCTTAAATACACATGCATGTGTGGGTATTTATGTATTAAAAATAATTATACACAGTACACACACATATATTATGTAAACACAAACTTTTATTTTGGATGCGATTAATCGCGAGTAATCGTTTGACAGCCCCAATTAAACATTTCTATCCTTTCTTAGTAGCCTGAGTTGTTAGTTTTTATGCAACATTTGTGGAAGTTAGCTTTACATAATGTATAGATTTTTTTTTGTGATTGTTTGGCCAGGCCATAACAGTAGAGGGAACAGATCTTTTTTTAAAACTTTTTTTAATCAAAATAAATGACGCTGCTAAATCAGAAAATACTTAATCTCTCAATGTTAATTGATCACCTAATAGACTAATTATAATATGTAAATAAAATATATATATACACTACCATTCAAAAGTTTGGAGGCAGTCAGATTATTTTATGTTCTTGAAAAAAGTCACCATGGCTCTATTAATTCATTATCCATTTAAAACATCAATGTTGAGAAATATTATTTCAATTAAAACTAACTGTTTTCTGTTTTAATATATTTTAAAATGTAATTTATTCCTGAAATGGCAAAGGAACAGCACCATTACTCCAGTCTTCTTCAGTGTCACATGATCCTAATATGATCAGTCTAATATGTTGAATTCAAGAACATTTCTTATTATTTATCAATGTTGTGCTGCTTAATATTTTTTTTGTAAACTGTGATACCTTTTTAGGATTCTTTTATGAAAATATTGTAGAATAGGATTTACCGGTAGGCTATTTGAAATAGGAATCTTTTGTAACACTGAACAAGTCTTTACTGTAATTTTTGATACATTTTATGCATCCTTGCTGAGTAATTTCTTATTAAGAAATCTTACTGACCCCAAACTTTTGAATGGTAGAGTAAATTACTTGCCCTTGATTTGGATTAAAACAATAACATCAATAACCAGTCATTATTAATTGCTGTAATAGATGTTTTTCCTGTTAATTTCAGGATGATGACCTTGAAGAAGGGGAGGTTAAGGACCCCATGGACAGAAAGATCCGACCCCGACCTATCTGCAGGTTTTTCATGAAAGGTAGTTCTTCATTCGTTTGAATGGTTATACATCTTCTAATACAGCATTTCTAAATGTAATGATTCAGCTGATATCTGAACTAACTTTAACGTACGTACTTTGTAGTCTGAGTTTTTATTGTATTTTTTATAATAGGTAATAAATGGAAAGTCTGTTATCATCAAGGAAAGTTTTTCAAGTTTGATATGCATGTCATTTGCATTTAGTTTGTTATTATGTCCATGCCCAAATTACAACAGTAGGGGGAGCAATTGAATACATTATCTTTCCCATGAGCAAATGTATCTTCAGAGCAAATCCTGCAAACCAGCAGGTGGTTTTGATGTTAACGTGATAAATTAATTAAATTATTTAAAAAGTATGAAACCACACACACACACCATTACTTAGCTATCTAAATGGGGACATTCCATAGACGTAATGGTCTTTATACTGTTCAAACTGTATATTCTATCCCCTTACACTAAACCTAACCATCACACAAAACTTTCTGCATTTTTACATTTAAAAAAAAAAAACTTTAATTACTTTATTTTTATACCAGATTTACAAATGAGGATGACACTAAAGGGAGGTTTTTGGAGATTTTGTCAGGTTTTGGTCACTTTTGGGTACAAATTTGTCACCAAAATATAGGTTAGACACACACACTCATACTCACTGGTCACTTTATTTGGCATACCTTGCTAGTACTGGGCTGGACCCCCTTTTGCCTTCAGAACTGCCTTAATTCATTTCGGCATAGATTTAACAAGGTGGTTGAAACATTCCTCAGAGATTTTGGTCTATATTGACATGAATACATCACGCAGTTGCTGCAGATTTGTCTGCTTCACATCCATGATGTGAATCTCCCGTTCCACTACATCTCAAAGTTGCTCTATTGGAGAGGCCAAGGCAGGATGGATTCATGCTTTCATGTTGTTTACACCAAATTCTGACCCTACCATCTGAATGGCGCACAAATTGAGCCACATAAGATCAGGCAATGTTTTTTCTAATCTTCTATTGTCTGATTTTTCTGAGCCCGTGTGAATTGAAGCCTCAGTTTCTGGTTCTTATCTGACAGGATTGTGTTGTTCTGCTGCTGTAGTCCATCTGCTTCAAGGTTCGATGGTTTGTGCGTTCAGAGATGCTCTTCAGCAGACCTCAGTTGTTACGAGTGATTATTTGAGTTACTGTTGCTTCTCTATCAGCTCGAACCAGTCAGGTCATTCTCCTCTGACATCAACAAGGCATTTTCGCCCACAGAACTTCCCATTCTCTTTAAACCCTAGGCGAAGTGAGACACAGCCGCCCTCTCTCACTCACTTGTCTCATTCGCTCCAGTTAAATAGTGCTTGTATTGTGCATATTTTTTTTCTAATTTCCGCAGGTTTCGCTCTCACACCAAAAGTGTACCCACCACTGATCTATATAAGGGGCGCGCACATAAAGCCGTCTTTCAAACAGTGAGTTGCAAGTACTAAAATGAGTGGTTATGCGCTTAAATGGTCAAATTCACACCAAATTATGTCAAAATGCCCATTTTGGCAAGTATTCAGTTTTCAGTTAAACAGTTAGTTTTGGAACGTAAATAGTTGAGAGAAAACGCATACTTAAAGTGACAGCAGCCTAATATTCCTGCTGCTGTCTATCAGGTTAATCAAAGAACAAAAGACACAGAAAATCACTCGCTGCTCTTGACTGAATAACTTTTGTAATTAAGCATTAATCTGACTGGATAGTTCATTCATTGTAAAAATTAAATACAGTGTTATTTTACATTTGATTACTTCAAATTCTGTAGTATTTCTTACCCGAGAATACTAATCTACTGTCTAACTTTAACTTAAAGCCGATTTTATTTCATATTTCTTTATTAAATTGCATTTATTTGTGCTGTTGTTTGCAATTTGTTTATTTGTTCTTATTTTATTACTGGAATTTTACTTGTTTTTCTATGAGAATACAATTATGCATTGAAGAAAAGTAGATTTTTGTTTGTATATGCTTTCAATTATAATTCTTAAAAGGAAAATTGGAATCAGCAAAAATCTACTTCATTTGTAATCTACTACCACTACATTTTTATCTTTTAAATGATACTTTCTAAAAAGCCTACTGCTTAAATACATTCAGACCCACAGCATTTGATCACTGGATTTACAGAAATCATTTCACTTTTAAGTGTTTTTTCAACATTTAAACATTACATATGTAATCAGCTCCTGACAAACACATTAATTATCATGTGATCACTCAGTGAATAATTTAACCATGTATTACTGTCTTTGGAAACCTTTTGTCTTTTAAACACAATGTACAAATTCATGTTATTTCAAATGTACATGAAATGCAGGGATTTCCCAGCTTTTTTATCAGCTGAACCTCTTTGACCTAAAATATTAATGTATATATAAAAAGTAGCCCCTGAGATTTAAAGTTAATAAGTTAGGTCAATAATAATAATTAATAGAATAAAGTTCATGGTTCACTGATGTAGGTTAATAGTTACATGACACGCAGGTAAACAAAATATTTTTATATTGTTTTTAGCAAGTGTTTTATTTCGATTTTTTTTTTTTTTTTTTTTTTTATAAAACAATTTTATTATGTAATATTTTCATTATACTCATAATTTCTTTCATAATTATACATTATCTGTAATATTGAATGCACTTTATGTTGTTGATAATAAAGAAAGGAATGTATTTTCTTTCTCTTTTCATTTTTATGTTCTGCAAAAGAAAGTCATACAGGTTTGAAATTACATGAGGTTAAGTAAATGTAAATAAACAATTGTAATTTTGGGTGGGGAAAATCCCTATAATATGAAATTATTTTTTTAATGAAATTACTCTAACTAAGAAACTAAAACTACCAGTAGATGGTGGTAAATGTCATTGAGTCCATTCATTCATTCATTTATTCAATTTGTTCAAATGGCTGGTTCATTCAGGAATGAAGTAAATGGCTCTCTTTATGAATCGGCCATTGAATCATTGGTTCACCGATTAACTCAAAACGCGGATTCATTCAGTAACGAAACACTGCTGTGTATTGCTAGGAGATGCACAACAGTTCTGCTCTGGTTTTAAAGGTAATATTTTTGTTGGCACAATTGACCCTTCGCTAAGCCCCGCCCTCCTTAGTTACTGTTGCTACGCCTGTCAAGCTTTCGCGGCTGCCACGTCTATTACAGTGTGAATGCACCGGTGTCAGACATTCCCAAGGAGATATTTAGTCATTTTTGGCGAACAAGTGAAATATCTGAGAGAGCAAGACAAAAGGGACAGCAGTATGCATTCGAGGGATATATCCACGACATAATATGCTACCGATTAGAGAATAATTTCATCAAAATTGAAGCTAAAGCCTATAACGTTAGGTCCCAGCGCAAGCAGCAGCCGCCTCCTTAGCAGACCATTCAAATGGGAAACACAAATTGAACAGCTATGTTCATGCACAGCAGAGTAAGTGAAATGTGAAAATAATCTAATAATGACAAATCAAACAGCTTATCCATCAATCTAACCGCGAGCCGCGATCGGATTGGGGTAAAGTTACAGGGGTAAAGTTAACGTTAGTAGGCCGTCCGCCGTCGATTAACACAATGCTGAAACATATTTTAAAGTATGTCAGTGAGCCTCCGTCTTGCCTTTAATCGTCTTATTTTACGTTCAAATATATGCATGAACAAAGAACCGCCATTATTTCCAAGCAATAGGCGTTTTTTTTTTTTTTGTTAATCCTGTCGACCTTTAGTTGTGAATGGGTCTCCACACTGCTTGATCCACGCCCGGGATTTCTCCCCTTTGGCTTTTAGGTTTCGGGAAGAGAAAAAATGCCACCCCACCGTCCAAACTTTTAGAAAACCGGGTATCAGATTTGCACAATCCATACGCACGACGCGTCGGCATGTTTCCCTCGCTCGAAAGCTTGACAGACCTTCCGCGCCTAGTTACGGTTGCTAAGCCACGATTGGCCAGTGGCGGTTTTCGGGTGTGGCTTAGCGAAGGGTCAATTGAGCAAAATATTTGTCTAAAATATTACACTATTAACTTATTAATTTAACTTTTGTATAAAATCAATGTCACATTTGCACATATGCTATTCATCATAAAATAAGCACTCGTGTGCAATCTTTACGCATGTGAGATTGCTTAACTGTATCATATGATATAAATATGAGGCGACAGCTCATACAGGGGCATTTTTCCCCTGATATCTTGAGGTTTAGGGGCATAATATTATCATATAATATATATATATATTTTTAAATATCATTCCACTTGATGCCTTTTTGTACCTTCATGGCCTGCTCAATATATTTAAATATCATAATGGCTTCTCTCTGGTCTCTGACAGGTAACTGCACATGGGGCATGATCTGTAGGTTCATCCATCCAGGAGTCAATGATAAAGGCAATTACTCCCTCATCTCCAAGCCAGACCCCTTCTCTCCTAACGGAGCTCCTCCTGGAGGAGGAGGAGGAGGACCTCACCCCCTCATGCCTGCTAACCCCTGGGTATGCATCCTTTTTAATTCGTTTTCAACTATTTTGTTTCTTCTTGAATTGAAATTGTTTAATTTTCAACTCAACATTTGAATCTTCATTTCTTTCAGGGAACCCCTGCCGCAGAAGAGTTGCCTCCCCCTCCGCCGCCTCTAGATCCTCCGGTGGAGAGCGCCTGGGAAAGAGGTCTTAGACATGCCAAAGAGGTACGGTTTTCACCATCTTACTTCTTTTTTTATTTTTTTTTTTGGTCCTTTTTGAGTCACCTAGAAATTTAAAACCTTTTTAAATTAAGTAATATTATATTAGTACTATTATAACTCCATTCAAATGAGTCTTTAGTGTGTTCTGCAATGGTTTTGTGATCACAATAAGTGTCAGCTTTGTAACTGAGATAACATAATGAAAGTATTATACTTAGCATAGCCTGAGTATCAAAATACATTATATTAAGGAAGACATTGTAAGATTCCAACTCAAAAAAACTCTGCTTTCCCTTTAGGTGTTGAAGAAAGCCACCATCCGTAAAGAGCAGGAACCAGATTTCGAGGAAAAACGTTTTACCGTAACCATAGGTGAAGATGATCGAGACTTTGACAAAGAAAACGACTTCTTCCGGGAACGTGGATATCGTATAACCAGAGAGATCAGAGAAGCTGGGTAAGAAACAATAACTTATCGGTAGCTTATTAGAGTGTGATCTCTTCCACTTATCTTTGGTCACTGATAAGTTTGGTAACGCTTCCTTTTACAGTCCTGTTACTCATGTACATACTATGTACTTATTATATTAAGTTTATATTAATATATTACCTTATATTAGCCAGTACTTTCTAGGTAAGTACACTGTAAGTACACTTAAGTACTGTACTGTAAAAGGAAGCGTTACCATAAGTTTCTGCTGCTGCTTTAAAGGCATGAAAATTCTGTAATCATTTACTCACCCTCATGTCGTTCCAAACCCGTAAGACTTTCATTCATCTTCGAAACACAAATGAAGATATTTTTTAATGAAATCTGAGAAATTTCTGCACAAATTTCACACACACAGTCCACACAACTACAACTTTGACGCTTCAAAAAAGTTCATAGAGATTGTAAAACTAATCCATCGGAATTGAGGAGTTTGGTTAAAGTTTTCTAAGAGACACGATTGCTTTTTATGACGAACAGATTTAATTTAGGCTTTTATTCACACAAACATTTATCAACGCACACATCAGATATGGTAAACGGATGCACAAGCATGTTCGCTTGATGTGCGAGAACCATTGAGGTTCATTCTCGTGTTACGCAGCCGTTTGAGCTTCTGCAAGAACCAATGAGGTTTGTTTCTTACACATCCAGCGAGTGCGGTTGATCTTCTGTTTATGTTCGCTGATCAATGTTTAAATGTAAATAAAAGCATAAATTAAATCTGTTCATCATATAAAGTGATCAAATCTCTTCAGAAACTTTACTAAACCACTCTGTTCATATGGATTAGTTTGACGATCTCTTTAAGCGACAAAGTGGTAACTGCGTAGACTCAATGAGGGGACAAAAAATCTCTCAGATTTCATTTAAAATATCTGCATTTTTGATTCGAAGTTGAACGAAAGTCTTACGGGTTTGGAATGACATGACGAGGGTGAGTGAGCGATGACATTTTTTTCATTTTGGGGTAATAAACTAAGCCTTTAATTTCAAATGTGGGTAGTTTGTTAAATAGTAATGGGTACCATCTAAAACTATTGTTTTGCTCATTCATTCTCAAATGGCAAAATGGAAAAAGTCCTAAATGATGGCCTATCACTGCACCTAAAATATACAATGATCCTTAAATATTCATATAAATTTTAAAGCTCCAGTCCGGAACTTTTCCTCTTTGTCGCCATCTCTCTGTTCGAAATCTGTAACTGCAGTGATTCGCGGAATTATTATCTTTACGTGGGTTGTAAATCGGCATGAAACAGCGCGGATGAACACAGTGCTTTGAGGCGAGTGCTGCTCTCAGTCACCGCGCTGTGTGGATAGCCTACTGTCATACAGAATCACTTTTTGAAAGTTTGACCAACATAAGAATTTTCATAAGAAAATGTCTTCTGAACAAGTAAGTAACATCCATTTTTGTTCTGACCAACTAAGGGGGAAAAAGCATTCGACATGATAAGCTTCGTTAGATTTAATCAACGCGATTTACAGCAACCGTGCAAATTATAGCCTACTTTGTTCTCAAATTCATGTTAACAACATCAGCATTGCGTGACTAATGTTAAATTTAATGTGTTTTATGGTTACCTGTGTAGTTCAGAATTCATATTCTCCATAATAGCAAAACGAGAAAGGCACAACAAAGGAAACTCCATAACTGTGTGAATTAAGAAAACGTACTGTTACACGATTGAACTATTGAAATGTCTTACTTGTTCAGCAGAAAAAAGCCGTCTCTTCTTCCGTTTTGAACCCCTTCAAAACACGGAGTTCAAGCACTTTTCAAAAGCCCCGCCGATGTTTAAATCCTTGTGTTCGCATGAGACGGTTTCTTTCTCTTTCTCTAGCCACCTTAAATCCGAAGTACGAAGTCTTTTGGGTTTTATAACTGCTGAATCTCCAGTTGACACTGATGATTGTTGTTTGGATCTTCCTGGATGCCATAAGTTTAATCATGTAAAGTGCTGCGAGAAAAGCCTATACATCTAAACATCTCGTCACGCGCAGTATAGCCGAGGGAGCCGAAACTCCTTCTTTATGTGTACGGGTGTGACGTAATGACGCAAAGACATGCTCGAATTTCCCGCGGAAACCCACCAGTACCACTGGAATTAAAATCATTATTACAAGCTAACCGTTTTGAATCTAGCTATGGCAAGCAGATAGTTTTGACCACTGGCAGAATAAGTTTTTTTTAATATAATTATTTTGGATTATTTTTAACTTAAAAAAGTTACGGACTGGAGCTTTAACTTAATTATTGTTGATTAAAAAAGTACTCTAATTTTGACCCTTTTTCTCTCTCTGCATTGCAGTGATATTGAGTTCAGAGATCCAGCTTACGGGTGAGTACTATAAATGAAATGCTTCCCTTCAATACAATTTGTATATATATTAACTATATATTAACTTGTACCCCCTCACTTAGGGATGGGCAATATACCGGTAAACACGATTAACCGGTAGAGAATTTGGACCATCGTCTCTATCGCAGTTACACTCATGTGACATTGCTGTGGTACGCCGTCACAAAACCTTATCGTTTGCAAGCGTTTTTAAGCATTGCGGTTTAAATAAAGGTGATTTTAAACTGTTGAAGCGCAATGAACAGTGAAAGACAACTCATTTCAGTACGATCTCTGAGAGATGCGCGCACATGAGCCGCTTCTTAGCGCGTGAGTACTGATATATATATATATATATATATATATATATACATTTATATTGTTATCATATATATATATATATAATAATAATCATTCATTACATTTTATATATATATAATGGTTATCGTGAAATAAAATTACTCATATCGTGACATAAGATTTTGGTCATATTGCCCACCCCTACCCTCACTATTCATTTAAACCCAGTTTATCACTCTTCCCAACTGTATTTTTAACAACCTTTTCTGTGGTAGTGATCCTTATGGTGACCCATACTACGATTATGAGATGGAAGCTTTTTGGCGAGGAGGCCAGTATGAGAATTTCCGAGTGCAGTACACAGAGACCCCACTGCCGTACTACCCTGTGAGTGATGTAGTGTTTATCTGTTTTACTTGTTTTTTGTTATTTTTTTTCCAAAGGGCTTTTAGCATAAAACCTAAATTGCGAAGTGACTTATCTTTTAAATATTTACAGTGTGCATGATTATGCCAAAATTGTGTATAATACAAAAATAGTTAACCATTCAGTGCTGCATTTGAGCAGAATTAAGTATCCCTGAGAGCTGTGTACCTCTATTTTGTACTACTGAACAACTGAGATTTTTTTTCTTTCTCTTGTGCATCAGGACCGAGAGCGGGAGCGTGATCCACGCGAGCGCCACCGGGAGAGGGAACGGGAGAACGAGAGAGACCACCGTGAGAGGGAGCGCAGGCAGAGAGAGCGGGAAAGGGAGAGAGAGCGGGAACGGGAGAAAGAGAGCCGGCGAAGGAAGGAGGAATGGGAAAGAGATCGTCTGAAACGGGACGAAAAGGAGGGAAGGCCAAGAGAGCGGCCTCCCAGAGAGCCACGGGAGAAAAAGGATGAGAAGGAGAAGCCACTCAAACCACGTTCGCCCACAAACATGCCACCCAGGTCAGTTCCAAGCTTCCTACAGTCTTAGATGGAACAAAGTCCAATAACGAAGAGGTATAAAAAAAACGTCTGATGCATATTTGCTCTTTAAAATCACAAAACTGATGAAATCTGCCTGTTCCAGTTTGATTGCCTGGCTGCTATGCATCTTTTTGGGATATAGGTTTTTAGTCGTATTTTGAAGTCTGGTGCAATAAATGTACCTGAATTAGTAGTAATACCTGTATCTTGTAAGTGGAACGTTTAAGGTCATTTGGTACTACTTTTTGGATGGATGGAAATTCTGACCACAAATTCAACATGCACTTCCACTAATTTCTTTGGTGTTTTCTATACAATCATTCACAGAGACTGCTGTTTTAAACAGCAAGCATCCCCTTTTTGTATGCTGGTCTGTTGTTGTGGTAGGATCAAATTCAGATTTAATTGTGTGACAAACTGTGGTTATACTTATTTTGCATGTTGGTCATATTGTCTCTTTTCTGGCTAGCGAGAAGTTTCTTTTCAAATAAGCTACTATGTGCACTAGTGTTGCACGGTGCACCGATACTTCAAAAGTATCGCGATACTCGGAAATTAAAAACTTCACGATACCTAAATTTATTAGTATCGATACTTCTAAGAATGACCGCGTTCCAGATTTGTAAGAGAGTATTGCATGTTGGTGTGTGCTGCACGCTTCCAGTGCCTCCCTATGGACGTCTGTGTTTTTCTCCTCATGCGCGTGTGACAGGGCACGTGAACTGAACGAGCAGAGAGAGAGAGAGAGCGAGCGAGCCCCGGTCGCGCGCGCGCACTCTCTCTCTGCGGAGCCAGGCGAAAGTATAAACAAGGCTTCACCGTCTCAAAACTAAGCGCTGTCTTGCTCTCTCTCTCTCCCTCGCACATATTAATCAAAATAATTCGACACGATGGTAAGGTCGGGAGACTAAAGTTTCATGTGGAGCATTCGGAGTTTTTTTTTTTCCTGAATTACCGCTGGGTGTAAATTGTGGTAAAATACGTTGCCTTATATTCTCTGAATCGTTCCGCACATTCAGCTGACATAAACCACACTTTAAATAAACGAAAAAAACTATCCAGTCATGAAATGTTTTCTGTGATGACAGTGGGATGTCCTAACCGCCTGGATAATCACACAACGCGCACACGTCCGATAATGACACGTCCAATTCGCGAACTAATGACTCATTTGAACCGATTCGTTTTAATGAATGGTTAAAACAACTGATCTGTCTGAATCGGTGTATAACTAATCGTTAACACTTTGTAATAAGAGTTCATTTTATACATAAATTACATAATACAAATAAAAAAAATTTTTTTTTTTCCCCCGAAAAAGCATATGACTACTTTTTTCCACACAGTGCTATCATGAATCGATAAGAGAATCGTTAAAGAATCGGATCGATAAGCAGAATCGTCAGTGGCATTGATATTGATAAAATCTTATGTTTCTTATGATAACTGAGATAATGCTGCTCTAATTAATTTTTTATATTTTTCATATTTTGTTCAAATGGTTAATATAGCCTATCTGCTGTTCATATGTTCATTTATTAGTGTGTTATGATTGGAATGTTGTCCCAGTTTTAAAATAAAGCACAGCAATGATATTTGAGTGTTTCTCCCTTTTCAGGAAAAGTATCGAAAAAGTATCGAAATCGCAATTCTTGACTTGGTATCGGTATCGAAACAATAATTTTGGTATCGTGACAACACTAATGTGCACCAGACTCGATGTTGATAGGGTTGTCAAAAGGACTTGTACTTCGGTACCAAGTTGATACTTAGGGGGCTTCACACTGGGCACATTTGCTGCGGTCCGAGTCTGAGCACGATTGTTCCCGGTGCCCCCCGTAGGTTTTGTCTGGTTTCACACTCAACTTGATTCTACCGAACCCTGGTGCACTTGCGTTTATCTTACGTTATCACATTTGTGCATGCCGCATGATAGAAAACAGAACATGGCCAATATATTGTTTTTTTTATTAATTTGGTGCTATTCATAGTTTTCATTCATGTGTCTAAATCGAGTTGTTGCACCACGTAAAGCGATAGTTCACTTTGAAATTAATTTTTGGTATGTTTTAGCTTACCTCAAGGGCATCCAAGATATAGGTGTCTTTGTTTCCGCAGAAGTTTAAATTTTGGTATTTTTAGGTCAAACCGTTCTTGTCTGTCAGTCATATAATGCAGGTCTATGGTCACTTCCTCAAAGAGCATGCACAGAGAAGTCCAAATTAAACATGATTTAATGACTCATAAATGTAAGTATACATTGATGGCCTAAGACACGAAACGAGCGGTTTGTGTGAGAAAACGAACAGTATTTATATCGTTTTTACCTCTTGTAACCACAGCCACGTCCAAGTGATCTGAGGGCGCGGGTGCTTTGGTCTGTGCGTTACAAGAGGTAAAAACGATATAAATACTGTTCGTTTTCTCACACAAACCACTCGTTTCGTGTCTTTGGCCATCAATGTGTACTTACATTTATGAGTCATTAAATCATGTTTAATTTGGACTTCTCTGTGCGTGCTCTTTGAGGTGGACCCCATAGACCTGCATTATATGACTGACAGACAAGAACAGTTTGACCTAAAAATATCAAAATTGAAACTACTGCGGAAACAAAGACACCTACATCTTGGATGCCCTTGAGGTAAGCTAAAACATATCAAAAATGAATTTCAAAGTGAACTATCCCTTTAATTTTAAACACAGCTTTGGCCTGAATTAACATTTATATTAATTCTTTATGGAAAGCACTGCAGGGTGTCTTTTCTTCTATTAGATTACTTGCACTGTTGTTGCAGTTGTAAGTTGAATACACATTCTAATTCTTCTGGCATTTCCTGACATTATAACAATAGTCTTTTCAAGTTGGGTTTATTTCCCCTCACAGCAATTTCTTTATCACTGTATTCACTTAACCACAGACTCAGATTGCATATTTGATTATGGTCACTTTATGGGAAATTTCCTGGAGATTCATATCTCATGGCCACACCAGTGCTGCTCTTTTGACCTTCTACGTCATGTCAGCTCTCATTTTTCCTCAATAAAAAAAAAAAGAGTTTCGCATTTCACTAATTAAGACAAGATCACACAACAAAGAATTCCACAGTGGGAGACTGTGGAATGCATGTATCTGTCCCATGATACTTGCACAGAGTCATTTACCTGGCAGGGTAGGAAGAGATTCACACCTAGCCAGTTTGTTTGACTTCAAAGAATGCTGTTGTGTCTCAAATTTCTAAACTTCAGAAATTTGTTACTGATGTAACTCTCCCCATTTTGTGTGAACGTAACAATTTGGTTAGCTTGAAACTTGAAAAAATTCACTATCATTTATTTATTTTTGGCCCTGTCTATAAACATGGAGTTTCAGTTCCACTGATCTTATTTGAAAGTGAAAACTTGAACACACACACACTACATTTTGTTCATTAAAACTGAATTGTGTAATTTCTCATTGCTAAGATACTTTCTCCTATCATTGTATGAAATGCATAGACAAATCTTATAATAATATATAAATAAATATTTTTATAATATATATTTTTATTTGAAAAAATATATATTATTGTATATCATTGTGTATGTACGCGTGTATATATTAGGGCTGTCATGATTCCTTGATTAAATTCGAGTACTCTATTTAAATAGCCTGGCATGCCAGACCTACATCAAGATGTTAGGTCTGGGAACTCTCCATTGACATGCCTCAATCCGAGGGGCGGGATAAACGGTTACCTTTCAAAATCCCTCTGCACGCAATAGGATAACGCTACAACCAACCAGAGCAACGAACGGTTGTGGATGAGTGAGTCCCATCCGTTTTTCTACCAGCGGAGCTAATTGATATATTAAACTTTTGCCGTATCAGGACGGCAAAAATCCGAACACATCTTCCTTTTTTAAGAATGACTTAAGTGACGTTCTCTTAACTCCAAGTCCTCCAGAGTCGCGGCCAAAGCCGATTCGAAAGACCGCTGCATCTTCATTGTTTTCAAGTAGCAGGGAAATCACCTATTGAAATCACGCGGAACCTCATGAACTGTGCCGTCATTGTGTTAAGCCCGCCGACTCTATACACGATGTGATTGGCCTGACCAGTTTTTGGTTTTTCCAGCTCAAAAGCCTATGGAGAGTTGCTAGACCACACTGGCTGCGAAATAATTTTCGCTGCCGCTAGGGTGCGTCTAGATTTCTAGGCTACTATTTAAAATAAATATAGCCTCTATTGCAATTTACCCATGTTAAGTAACCGGCAAAACACTGGAAGTGGCTCATTCCAAGGTTGATAATCCATGAATTATTACAACGTTTTCTAAGGCTGCACGATGTATTAACCATTTTAAAACCATACTATAGCATAGTGCTATTGTGAATTCACAAAGACTGCGATTCAATTAAATAAATCTATGCCTTGCGGGTTTAATATTAGGGCTGCACGATTATGGCCAAAATGATAATCATGATTATTTTGATCAATATTGAGATCACGATTAATTATCACGATTATTTGTTGATTTTAAACAAAACATATTGTATTGTCACATAGGCTAATTATAACTGCTTTCATCCATATTGTGTTACATTCCTGCTAATGTACAAATATGTGCATCAACATAAAATAGGTCCTCTTATTCACTAAAATTCATTGCATCTCCTATAAAGAATAAATACAAATAAATTAAACAATAATGAAAATGTAGCAAAACTTCAACAGGGCACTATTTTTCCATTTTACATTGTGTAAATATATTTTAGGAAGCAAAATATAAACTTGCATTGTACCTGCATAATGGATGTGAATAAAACTCAAAATATACAATCAATAAAAAAACAAATATTCCATAACAGAATGTAACCAAATGAGAACATTTCAAGCCAAGGCAGAACTATGCACTATGGAAGTTCGATTAATGGAGTCATTGTTATTTGACGCTTAAGAAACGTAAAACCTGGTTGTGGTACAGTGTCAGTGATTAGTTGTGAAATCTTTCTGCATAAATTAGGGCTGCAACTAACGATTATTTTAGTAATCGATTAATCTGTCGATTATTTTTCCGATTAATCGGTGAATCAGATAAAAAAACCTGAAAACAAAAAAGCATTAATTTCCAGCCCTTTATTCAAAAACAGAACTGACCGTGCAAAAAATCAGAAAGTGCACAAACGAGTTGCTCCTTGAACATCCCTGAGCTGTTAAAGTAATAATAAAATAAAATAAAATGGACTAACACAAACTTACACAAGTATGCTTTACATATGCTTTTTTTAAATAAAGTGCTCAAAAATATGTATATGTATTTAAATATGTATTTAAAGGGACCTGAGCTGTCAGAACAATAAATTTATAAAAAATAAAGAAAAATACAAATCAGAAAACTTAACAGGATTTGTTTGAACGTCAGAACTTGTTCTCTACTACACTACACTCACAGACGCACATGCTCACAAACTCTCACACTCACAGACGCACACACTCACAGATGCAGACAATCACAAACTTGTTCCCTTTCGAACGGTCACTTCGTATTGCGTAGCTATGCGCAGTGGGGGAAACTCCTTTTCCTCGATTTACTGAAGCCTTTATGTAAAGCGCATTTGCAGCTGCACAGCTAGAACATGAGCGTCTGGCTCGCTCATAGAAAGCGCTGCGGCAACTGCACATCCAATGGCGCCGGCGCACGCCCCCTTGGCGGGCTCTGACGTGTATGACGCAGAGTGATCTCATTGGTCGCACGTCAGAGCCCGCCAAGGGGGCGTGACCTCAGTCTATAATAGTCCCCGAATTCGGCATTATAGCAGATTTTACTCCTTCAGCGACAAACTTCATGTCTCTGACCATTTATTGAGCCTTTGCCGTCGAACAAGCCCTTCAGCCAGAGCGAGCTACAGTTCAGCAGACTACACATCTCATCCGTGTTTCTCCTGACGCGGTCTCTCCTGTGGCTATCCGGCGATATCCTTTTCAATATCTGTTTATTATGTGTTTATATATGTACCAGCGTTGTTCCATATGCCTCGTGTTTAGCGAGGCCTACGAACACGCGAGCTGCATTTCATGCCTGGGACTCTACCACGCAGAGAATGCACTCTCTGTCGGCGGATGTGCGGCCTGCGGGTGCATGCCTATCTCCGTGCTGCGACCTCTTCGAGACGGCGGCGCCGCGTCACCCGCGCTTCCTTCTCTGGCCCTACTTACAGCAGAGGAAGAAGCCGACGGCCAACGGCATCCAGAGAGCACGGACGTTTGTGAACGCACGCCGGCCACGTCCCCGCGTGCTTCACTCTCTCCAGCTCAGTCATCTCCGGTCCTGTTCGAGGGAGATCAGCCCCCCCCCCCCACCTGGCGGGCCTCGTCTCCTCCGGCGGACCCAGCGAGGCAGGACTAACTCCGACGCTGAAATGCTTCGGATCCTAACACAGGCCGTCGCGGACCTCGAGCTCGAGTAGAACTAACCGTGCTAGCTGGCGCCGACCAGCAAAGCCGGCGAAACAGGCCTCTTAGCCCCGCCCTGCGGCTGATGCCCAACGCTAGCCGAACGCTTCCCGCCGGAGTCGTCCTAGCACGCAAAGGAAAGAGAGGGCGCGTGTCCCGCGCTTGCCGGACCACCCTCAAAGAAGCCAGCAAAACTTCCCACAGCCCCCTGTTAAGTTCAGGCGGCTGGGGATTTTATTATTGTAAACAGGCCCGCAGCAGTGAGCGCGTCTTTACAAACAAACGCCGTTTTCACGGCGACCCAAATAAAGCACACGAGCACAACACATGGGTTCACGGTCAGTGTGTCAAACCCTAGCCACACGGGTTATAGCCTGGCAAGCTATCCCCGATGTGTCGAGTTGGGTTATAATAAACACTATAAAGCGAGGCTACTCGCTCCAATTCGCTCACAGACCCCCAAAGTTTCATGCGGTTCTCGAGACTTAGGTGAGAAGCAACGTGGGTCACATGCTTCGCACCGATGTACATAATTCATTAGCAAAAGGGGCGATAGAATTAGTCCCCCCTGTGCTAAAACATACAGGTTTTTACAGCCGCTATTTTCTAATTCCGAAAAATGACGGCGGCCTCAGACCCACTCTAGACCTGAGACATTTGAACAAAGCTCTCATGAGACGGCCGTTCAAAATGTTAGCTATCAGTTTCACAAGCACAACACATGGGTTCATGGTCCCCCTTCATCAGGCGGCCCCTCCCCCGTTGTAACATTGACTTCCCCACACGCAAATGCTTGTACAGTCAGTCCAATACTCAATGTGTGCACAAATCACAATATAAGGGTATCAGGTCCCCCTACGTTAGGTGACCAGCCCCAATCAGTGTGTCAAGCCCTAGCCACACTGGTTCTAGCCTGGCTAGCTATCTCCGATTTGTCGAGTTGGGTCATAAACACTATAAAGCGAGGGTACTCGCTCCAATTCGCTCGCAGACCCCCGAAATTTCAGGCGGTTCTCGAGACTTCGGTGAGAAGCAACGTGGGTCACGTGCTTCGCACAGAAGTACAGAATCTATTAGCAAAAGGGGCGATAGAATTAGTCCCCCCCGTGCTAAAACATATGGGTTTTTACAGCCGCTATTTTCTGATCCCGGAAAAAAAAGACGGCGGTCTCAGACCCATTCTAAATTTGAGACATTTGAACAAAGCTTTCATGAGACGGCCGTTCAAAACATTAACTATCAAACATATCCTTGCGCAAGTGCGCCCGGGGGATTGGTTTGTCACAATGGATCTGAAAGATGCTTACTTTCACATTCAAATAAATCCTCGTCACAGGCCATTCTTGAGATTCGCCTTCGAGGGCCAGGCTTATTAATACACCGTTCTGCCGTTCGGTCTATCGTTGGCACCCCGTACATTCATGAAGTGTGTGGATGCAGCGCTTTCTCCTCTGAGACATCAGGGAGTGTGTGCGTTTAAATTATCTCGACGACTGGCTGGTGCTGGCACAGTCGAGAATCGAGCTATTAGCTCACAGGGATTTGACAGGGATTTGATTCCCGGCCATCTAAAATGCCTGGGTTTCACAATCAATGTTTCAAAAAGCCAACTAACCTCCAGCCAGAGCGTGATCTTTCTGGGCACTGTTTTAGACTCAAGAGCTATGACAGCGCGACTCACACCAGAGCGCGCGCTCTCAGTGCGAGCGCTTGCAGGCACTTTCAGATTGTGCGAGCGTGCGCCACTGAAGAAAACTGCTTGGTCTCATGGCAGCAGCATCGCCAGTACTCCACATGGGATTACTGCGCATGCGCCCGATGCAGCATTGGCTGAAACGCTGTGTGCCAACTCATGCATGGCAGTCAGGCAGCTTGCGCGTTATGGTGAATCACGGTTGTTTAACAACCCTGATTCCCTGGCGGGCTCAGAACTGGCACCACGAGGGGGTGATTTTCGCCTCGAGAATCAACACTCACTGCAAATTGTTCTTTTCGAAGAACAGGGACGCGCTGGCCCATGTCTGGCCCAACCGTCCCCTTTATGCCTTTCCCCCCCGTCTCGATGATTCCACAAGTCATCAAACGGGTCAGAGAGAGCGGGTGCCCAGTCCTTCTGGTGGCCCCTCTCTGGAAAACCAGACCGTGGTTCCCAGGAACTGGTTCAGTTATCGGACACAATCCTATGGCCTGTCCCACTGAGGAAAGACCTCACACAGGCGAACGGGACATTGTGGCATCCGAGACCCGATTTATGGGCCCTCCACGTTTGGCCCCTCAACAGGTACCCAAGGACCTTCCTGAGAAGGTTTTAAGCACTATATCTGAAGCCAGGGCCCCGTTGACTCGCTTCGAGATATCTATGCTTCAAAATTGTCAGGTTTTTCCTGCTGGTGCTCGAAAAATCAGGCTGACCCAGAGTCATGTGAGATATCTGTGGTTCTCTCATTCTTACAGGAGCTGCTGGACGCGGGTCGCTCCCCGTCCTCGCTCAAAGTGTATGTGGCAGCCATAGCAGCACATCATGTTCTTACGGCTGGCCAGTCACTGGGAAGAACCGACTTGGTCGTAAGATTCCTGGAAGGTGTGAGGAGAATGAACCCCTCCAGACCTCCGTCTGTGCCGCCTTGGGACCTAATCGGTTGATCTAAAAACCCTCTCGCTGAAGACCGCTCTCCTTATGGCGTTGGCATCTATCAAGCAAGTGGGAGTTCTGCAGGCGCTCTCTGTGAGCCCTGCATGTTTGGAGTTGGGTCCAGATGACTCCAGAGTCATCCTCAAGCCCAGACATGATTACGTTCCTAAAGTGCTCTCAACACTGTTCAGAGCACAGGTGGTGACATTATCAGCCCTCCCTCCTTCTGCAGAGGATGCAGAGGTTAATCTTCTATGCCCTGTCAGAGCGCTGAGAATCTATCGGAAGCGTTCTGCGTCTTTTAGACAATCAGAGCAGCTTTTTGTCTGCTTTGGTGGTAGATCCAAGGGGGATCCAGTCACTAAGCAAAGACTGTCTAGATGGATAGTGGATGCTATTTCTATGGCTTATACCGTAGTGGGTGAAGTTTGCCCTATAGGTATCAAGGCCATACGACCAGAGGTATGGCCTCGTCATGGGCTTGGTCATCTGGCATGCCCATTAGTGATATATGTGATGTGGCCGGCTGGTTCTCGCCTTCCACATTTATGAGTTTCTATAATAGGGAAGGGCCTTCCCTGCAGGCGAGGTGCCTTCGGTATGATTAAGACCCGTCGGTGGCCGGTCTTGTCATATATTGTCATATATCACATTCATATATATATACAAAACCCGCTGCTGGCCGGTTGTATTTCATGCATAAACCCGCTGTTGCCGGTTATATTTACATATATATATAAAGCCCGCTTTTGACCGGTTATATGACATATATAAAACCCGCTTTGCCGGTTATATTCCATACAAATATAAAACCCGCTTTGGCCGGTTATAATTTCATATATAAACCCACTTGACTGGTTATATGTTCATATACTAATAACCCCGACAGTGTCTGGGTTCATTGGTGTAGTATGTTGGGTTATTTCTAACTGAAATGTACTATTTTAGACCTGACGGTGTCTTGTCTATTTATACATAATTATGCGGTTATGGCTTGTTCTGTATGCTCAGGGGCCTGAGTTGCAGTGGCAGCCAGTTACTCAGTGCGGCGTTTTGCATGGCGTCCCCACTGCGGATAGCTACGCAATACGAAGTGACCGTTCGAAAGGGAACTACTCGGTTACTCACGTAACCTCAGTTCCCTGAGTTAGGGAACGAGTATTGCGTAGCCAGCCGCACTATAGTAACATGGCAAGTTGTCGCTTCAGTCGTTAAACCTGCTATAATGGCGAATTCGGGGACTATTATAGACTGAGGTCACGCCCCCTTGGCGGGCTCTGACGTGTATGACGCAGAGTGATCTCATTGGTCGCACGTCAGAGGCGCCCGCGCCATTGGATGTGCAGTTGCCGCAGCGCAGCCTATGAGCGAGCCAGACGCTCAGTGTGCTAGCTGTGCAGCTGCAAATGCGCTTTACATAAAGGCTTCAGTAAATCGAGGAAAAGGAGTTTCCCCCACTGCGTATAGCTACGCAATACTCGTTCCCTAACTCAGGGAACTGAGGTTACGTGAGTAACTGAGTAGTTTTGTTTTGTGTTTTTTGTCAAATATGTTATTATCTTTAACAAAATGTTTGACATTTGACAAGCACATGCACACAAAAGACTATCATAATATTAATTGTAAATACAATGTATATAAAATATAAATACAATATAAAATAATATAAAAAACAAATACAATGGATTGACCACCTCATGGTGTGTAAGGTAGGCCTATTTTGCAGCTCATCCTTTCCGAGGATATAGTGAAGTTTCTCTGAGTCAGTTAGTGTTAAGAATGAAAATTTGCAGCACTGAATTTTTGGAAAAAAATAATTATTCCCTTGTAGTGGTACTTTGGACAGACAAGAAAGTGTTTCTTCTGTCTATCTTATTCAAATCACAGTCAGTGGTAAAAACATTAATTGTTGTTTTTATTTATATTGTTGTCCATTTATCGAACTTCCATGCCTCTTATATAATAATTATATATTACTATGTACCAAATTTACTAATGCTCGGACACACTCGGTCTCTCTCGCGCACTGTCGCTCGCGCAGACACACTCTGTCTCTCTCGCGCGTGGTGTCCAATCCGGCGCCTCATAGCTCTGCTCCGCGCTCAACTCAACTTTTTTTTTATACTCAAACATCTCCGCGACTTATTGATAGTCGCGTGACGCAACGAATTGATTATGAAATTCGTTGCCAACTTTTTTAATAATCGATTTTTTATCGATTTAATCGATTCGTTGTTGCAGCCCTAGCATAAATTTAATCTTATTTAATCCTCCATATGAAAGTTTATGTGCTTGAATTATTTCTTTTTATTAAACAATAGTTCAAAACAAGACGTTTGTAGTACTGATTATTGGAGTCCATTAATCGAACTTCCATGCTCTTATACAGTAATAATATATTACTATGTAGTATGTATGTACCAATTTACTAATGCAATTTACTAATGCTTGCACACACTCGGTCTCTCTCATGCACTGTTGCTCGTGCGCAGACACACTTGGGGTGCGGATCCACTTGTCCGTGCAATACTTCTGTCGCGCCGCGCTCCGCTTTAAGCCCAATTTATACTTCTGCGTCGACTTCCCGACGTAGCTACGTCATAGGCTGTGTAGCGCGCGTACCCTGACGTGCACCTCTCCAAAAATGTAACAACGCGTCAATTCTACGCGCACCGCAAGCGCTGTGATTGGTCCGCTTGAACCGCTCCCCGGGTTTCACATGCTTCCTCTGCATGCGTAATTGCGCGTCAAGGCGGACAACGGCGCAGAAGTATAAATGAAAACCAACGCGTAGTCTATAGCGTAGAGGCTCCGGCGTAGGTCCGACACAGAAGTATAAATCAGCCTTTATTCCTATGGGTGACGTCATGCAACTTTAACGTGCCCACAAAGCATCCCGGGAAGGCGGCGCTTCATTTGGAAAAATGCTGCGCGTCAAAAAGCTGGCAGATGCCCATCTTAATGCAAATTAATTCCGTTGAACGCGACGCGACTATCCAATAGAAGTAGAGCATATGGAGACGGGGGGGAAGTCTCTCGCAGGTCCTCTGTTCTAGACTGGCCGCTGGCTCAAAACCACGCCCATAGCAGTAAACTTGAGGAACGGCCATCAAAGTATAAATGTGGGGAGGCGTCGCGACACCACGCGACTGTCGTGTCGCAAAAGTGGATCTCTACCGTTGGTCTCTGTCACGCACTGTCAAGCGCGCTCTCGGACACACTCGGTCTCTCTCGCGCAGTCTCGCTCGCGCAGTTCGCTTCGCTTTTGTCCAGTCCGGCGCCAGGGGAAAGAGTCTACATCTAGAAACTAAGCTCTACGGTGTGACGCATTTTAAAATCTCGCTCGATCACGCGAATTTGATCGTGGGAAGCCAAAATCGTGATCGTGATTTAAAGTTCGATTAATCGTGCAGCCCTATTTAATATGTAAGGGATAATCCACGGCTAGCCATGCATTAAAGAATTTTAATGCACGAAGTAGAGGCGAAGAACCAACCGACGCGTTGCCTCTAGGTCGTGCATTAAAATCCTTTAATGCATGGGTAGCCGTGGATTATCCCGCTTATACCTCGGTTATTTGCCAAGTTAATAAGAAGTTAAAGCTGTAACTGATGTTTACAATGTAATTTTTTAACAGACGTGTAAAAATGACGGTTATTTTCTTAAGTTACGGCTCGTTAGTTCTAGCACTCCGTCCGCTTTAAATAAAGTAGAGCCATCGGATTGCTTTTATTTGAATGAATTATCACATTTATTTAAATTCATTATTAAAAGAGAGAGACAGAGAACTGAAAGAGAAGAGAGAGAGAGAGAGAGAGAGAGAGAGAGAGATGCGTGCGCGAGTTACCTATGCGTCTCTTCTTTAAAGTCTACAGTCCCCTCGTTGCTTAAGCATAGGCCTATATAGCTAACTTAATGATTCATGGATTTATTAAAATTATTTATGAATGATAGGCAACACTGACAGTGACAAGGCAATCTTTATTTGAACTAATCATGTCATTTATTTAAATGAATTAGCTGTATGTCAAACCAAACTTTTCTTACGCGGATGATGAACGCTGGTGTCTTTTCCATTTTTCCTGTAGCGCTTTAAAACTGATTTAAAGACGGCATTGCTTGACTTGAAGTCTTTATCCCTTATGATGTTGTATTTTGTAATGTGACGGTTTATACCTGCTCTGAGACGCATCAAACTTGCAACACTGTATTCGCGTCCAGCGGTAGACTGAACAGAGGCATAAAACTCCCGAAATGTCTCATTTAAAAGAGAAGCAGAGTAACGTTAGGTCTCGAAATCACAATTGTTCTGTCTTTGGCGCAACAAGTCACTGAAAGTGTTAACTGCCCATTTAGTTGTCTTTTTCGTATTGACCTCATTTTTGTCGTCTTCGATCTTATCTAGCTCTGTCTTTTCCCTCAAAAAAAAAAAAAAGCCTAAAACGTATCTAAGTAATATACAGTAGTAGGCTATTTCGTTGTCACCCTGCCTCTCCAAATGCATAACTAATGCAATAATGCAGTAACAGCTGAAAAAGTACTTGGGTGTGTGTTTTATTTTATATTTACCGGTCAATAATGCAATCGCTGCTGTCTGTCCCATAGAAGAACATGACAGCCCGCGTATGTTTTGGAACTTGGGGCTTACATGAACCACGTGACAGCCATCGCGAGCGATCAAAGAGCGTCGCAACTCTTTCTCTCTATGGCTCTGAGCCTATAACGTTTTCATATGTGTCTCTCTCTCTCACTCTTTTGCAAGTGTAACTCTGTTACTATGGTTACCAATGTTTATAGTAGGGGAGAGCGGGGGCGAAAGTACCATTTTTCAGAAAAACATCTTTTTAAAAGATGATGGTTTAGACAGAGATATATTTTTGCTGTGGTCAGTCACTCACAAGTGTGGTCTATCAATACCAGGTGGTATTTTGTAAAAATGTAGAACAACTTCAGTATAATTTCACTTTGAACTTAAGACTGCTCATGTTACTTTCGACCCCATCAGTTGGGACGAAAGTAACACACAGGTGGGTCAAAAGTAACACAACAATATACAAGCTAGATTTTTTGTGTTACTCTTGTTTTTTGTTTTGTTTTTGTTTTTTGCCTAAATATACCCGAGTATGACCTTGTTAACATGTAACTGCAAACATATTTTAGCCTTTATCTTTGCAAAAAATTGTTAATTTACATTTTTTCATTTTAAATTTCAGTTTCATCAAATGTTTCAAAAGTAACCCAACAGTACATACTTGAATTGTTTAGATTTTTTATTTTTATTGTCAATCCATTTTATAAAATGTTTTTTTCAACATGAAAAATATGAAATTAAATTAAATTAGCATAATATAAATTATCAACATAATGTAACAATAGTCATGTTTCCATCCAGCTGTTTTTATGCATAGCCTACATTTAAAATGTGCATAAAAAACATCTGGATAGAAATCCTGCAAATGCATAGGTGGAGGTGTTAAAGCTATAAGGTATGGCTAAAATCTAAATGTGACTAGGGTAAATGGAAACAGATTGAGTGAAAAAAATGGTGACACAGAAATCAGCTGATTTAAATGTGACTTAAGCTTTAAAAGCCTCCTGATAAACATCTGCCATATTCTGTTGGTATAATATGACATAAATATGTTTAAATAAATGCTGCAACACACAGAAAGTCACCACATTAGAGGAGGAACAAAAGAAACGCTTGTTTTCCCTATAGCGGGACAAAAGTAACGAGTGTTACTTTCGTCCCGACAGGAACTCCTGACATTTAAACCCGATTTACTTTTATACTGAAAAACTCTGACCAGGCAAACTTCAGGATGTGTTACAGCACTAAATAACCTATAGATTGATCATTACTGTGTGACACATGAAACGAAAAACACAACTTGTAATTAAAAAAAAGTACCGTTTAAGAAATTTACTTATCATACTGGAAAACTGCTTTCCGGACCTAACCGCGTGAAACGATGATGAAATCACGTGATATTTATCAGCTCGGTCACTGGCTGCATGCCGAACGTGCTGTCATAGGTTGAAATGCAAATGTAGTCAGGGCTCAGAGAAAATCGCTTTGTTACTTTCGTCCCGTGTTACTTTCGCCCCGGTTCTCCCCTAGCGGATTAATTTCGAACTGTAATCAAACTGACTGGAACTACCTGTGCATTAAACGGTTTTACTGCACACCTTCCAGCCAATCAGAATCGAGTATTTAAACAGGCCGTGGTATAAATATATATATATTAGGGGTGTAACGATTCATTCGTTTTCTCGATGCATCGATTACAAATCCTGACGATGCATATGCATCGATCTTGAAACATGTATTTCGAATCGTGAATCGTTTATTTCGGTCAATATTCGATTTAAAATGCTAAGAATCGAATAATTTGCGATTCTATAGCGATTCAGTGCTTTAAAACATATAAACATTAAATGACTACATGCGCGAATTAATGAGGCGTTGTGCGGCGTCATTTCGCGTCCTCACAGCTCTCACATACTCGCTGCACTCTTACCATCTTTCACTGGATTTCGCTCGCGCTCGGTCCCATATAGCTCATCTACAGATTTGAGCAGTCCATGTTTGAGCTCTCCTCAGGACAGCCACTGATGTTCACATGAGCAGATGACAGCTCTCTATCGAGAAAGCAAGCCATCGATAAAGCTGTCATTGCGCGGTCACTGCTATGAAACAACGCGTTCGTTGTGTGGAAACGTCACCGTTATTTTCTTTAAGATAAGATACTGAAGTTTTACGGAAATGGGTCATACCCGTCCTGAGCAGTTAAAGTAAAACCCCACTTATTCAAGGGTGCGCATTTATTACATGGAAAGAGAAAACGTATAATAGGTGTCTAAAATGCACACGCTTCCAATTAATCATGAATGATGAATGAAATGTAACTTAATGTCGTTAAACTGAACTGATGAAATAACTACAACAAAATTACACTGAAATAAGAGCGCGTGGTTTATCCATCAATCAGATGCGCATTAAAGTTGCATTCGTAATCGTTAATATAGCACAATAGACAGCCGGCGCGTTTCCTTTCAGAATCACAAGGAAAATGTTCAGTCGGATAAAGAGAACAAAGAGTAGCTATTCCATGAGGAAACGTTAGTTAAGGTTTAGTTGGGAAAGTTCATGGTATTTTTAGTCTCACAATGGAGGATGTTTAATGTACCAGAAACACTTTAAGGTTATATCCATTCCTACAAAATAGTTTGCATGATGAACTAACTATAGGCCTACTTTTAAAGCCTTTTTAAATCTTGGTTTACATTTTTACAAATGCTAATTTATAGGCTTTGGAAATATTTAATAGATTCATTAAAAACTAACATGGACTAACGTTAAATAGACAAAATGTCGTTTTTTTGTTTTTTTTTGTTCCCACTCTCTGACCCCCGAAGGCAGCTGTATAATTCACACCCTGACTAAGGCCTCGTTTACACTGTCAGTGAAATGTGACCCAATTCCGATTTTTTACTCGTATGCGACACAGATCGGATGTGTTCTATGACAGTGTAAACAGGAAAAAAACGTATGCATTCGGATATTTCGAGATCGGTTTCAGGCCTCGTTCATATGTGGAAATAAATCAGATGTAAATCTGATATGTGCCAATGCGACTGTCGTGTAAACAGGCAGATCGGATTTTCCGAGGCATTAGGCTGCGTCTCCGCGGTTTAATGACGAGAGAAACCCCGACGCGCATCTGCGGATGGACGGATGGCCCGATGAAACATTGTGTCGTCTAACGCCGCCTTCAAGCCGCCTTTCCACTGCACACGACAAACGACAGCCGTTGGACCGGAAGTCATTCATTTCCAATGGAGAGTCGTACGGGAGCTGCGGGGAGTTCCGATCATATGCGTATGCGGAAAATTCGTATCCGATTTGAGCTTTGGATCCGTTGAAATATCTGAACTTCTGCGGCTAGACCGTATGCGACTGGCCGACCGGATGTGATGTATTCTAATCAAAACTATGAGCGTGAGGCTAGAATTACCAATATTTCAACTCTTTAATGTTATTCTGTAAATTCTATTTCTGTAAAATGTCGGTTATTAATAATTATGGCAGAAAAAAATATTTTATAATTATTAAATCAATATTTATTTTGATTAGCTCTGTAAAATCTATTGTTTTTATTTTAGATGTATTGGGGGTCATTTGTTTTGTGTGGATATATTCATGCATGAATTACATTCATCATTCATTTTACCATTGTGAATAGCCGAGGGTAACGGTTGCTTCACGACCAATTTCAAAGTTCCGTGCGACTGACACTAGGGGGCGAAATGCGACAATCGTATGCGAATGTCGTGTGCAGTGGAAAGGCGGCTTCACACTGGCAGTTGAAATCAGCTCCGATACGGCTCCGAAACGACCGGAAGTCATTCATTTCCTATGGAGATTTGCAGACCGCATGCGAATGGGTCCGAAACGGGTCCGACCGAGTGCGGTGCGAAGAAAATCGTGTCCGTTGGTCATCCGGATGCGTTCAAAAAATTGAACTCTTGCGAAAAGCTACGGACGGTTCCTATCCGACAATTCCAGCGGAAGTTGAGCGTTGCTATGGTACTGATAAACAAACCTGACCGACGCTTTTCACGGTGTAGTACGACGTCCGTTGGGCGCGTATTACGAATTACGGAGCTGATTTCAACTGCCAGTGTGAAGGCGGTGTAAGAGAGGAATGTGGACACACGTTGACAACATATCAAAGGTTGGCTTGCTCATTCTAAAATTTCGGACCCACTGCTCCTCGTTAAAGCCCGCCACGATCTCATGAAAGTGCGTTTATTGCATAATTTTTTTTTCACGTGCCATTTACGCCAAAAATAGTTTTTGCGTGCATGATACGCACTTTATGGCGTTTAATACGCACGTTTACAGTGCGTATCATATGCAAGCAAAAACTACTTTTGCTGTATAAATGGCATGAGAAATAAAATGTGTGCTATAGATACTCACTTTTATGAGATTGTGTTGTATGTTCCCACCTGTCCTGAGATCTCGCTGCGCGTTCGTCCATCTGAGCAGAGCAAGAAGACCCCTGTAAACATGCGCGATGTTTCAGTCAAGTGTAAACACATGACTCGGATATGGGTCACAATTTACAGAACGTGTAAACGGACAGTAAAAAAAATCGGATATAGGCAACAAATCAGAATTGGGCATCAAGACCTGCAGTGTAAACGAGGCCTAAGACCCATAGGGGGAAGCATTTAAATAATCCTATGAATGCATATAAAAAATTAAGAATCGAATCGAATTAATCGAATCGCATCGAATTTTAATGTGAATCGCATTGAATCGAATCTTTCTGAATTTGCAAAAATCGTTCTTGAATCGAATCGAAAACCTATGAATCGTGAATCGAATCGATTCGCTGCCTACCCAAAGATTCACAGCCCTAATATATATAGGTGTGTATATATATATATATACAGTATATACGCTTAAATTATTTACGTGTGTAGAGTTACGTGTCTTTCAGAGCGGCTCTGTAAAATCCATGTAATGGGACATCAGTATCAGTACTGGTTTCAGTGATACTGGCCTTCATTCTTAGTGCATAGTAAAAATATGCCATTAAAGAAATATTTAAAATATGCCGTCTTTATGTTGGTTCTACATTATTTGTGAGATTAATGTGAAAGTATTAAAACATAAAAATATATAAAAAAAACTTTAATGTTAGGTGTGATTAATTACAAAAAAAATGTGCGATTAATTGGTTAACTTTTTTTAATCGCTTGACAGCACTAATATACACGTGTGTGTGTTTGTGTGTGTATATATATATATGTGTGTGTGTGTGTGTATGTATGTATATGTATGTGTGTGTTTATTGTGCAAAATGTGCAGTATATGTTGTAAGTCTTTCAAGGTAGGATTTTTTTCATTTAATATCCTCGTGAAACTTGTCAATGCAGTGTGGAAATGAAGCCTCTGCAACTAGCAAATGTTGCATGATTTTGGATTGCATTACTACATAGCTTTGTATTACCTACACCACAGGTGAAAGTTTGATCTAATTGTTATTGTTACGTCTTAAAAGGACCTGACGTAAATTATTGTGATCATTCATTATAGTAGCAAGCACGTGATCATGAAACAAGGGAATTTTTTGGCTTGTCAGAGGAATGAAGGAAGGAAGGAAATCATTAAACCTGGATATTCACTGTGTGAAACATTTCTCAGGCGTGGTGAAGATAGGAGTTTTATATTAGATTGACACTGTTTGCTTGCAAGAAGCAACTCCCTGTGACGTTGAAAGGTGTGCATAATCACCGTTTTAGACTTTACCTGAATGTGTCAAGGCAAGTTTTTTTTTCATGTGTGTATGTGCCTTCATAATGTTGGGTCATCGCTACTCAATCGCTTTTCCGGTTTAAGATACAGACTGATTCGTTTAAGGAAATTAACATTTGAAATAGCAATAATGGAAATGCAACACCATTTCATAACTGAAACTGTACCTCTTTACAGCATTTGACTAACTGATACTAGGGGTGGGTGATATGACCAAAATCTTATTTCACAAAATGAATAATTGGTATTTGTAAAAAATGATATAAATCATGATAGTAATTTTTTGTTTTATTTTAGTTATTAAAAATAAGAGTAACAATAGGACAAATACAATAAAGCAAAGATACAAATATACACATATAATATTTTCAGGTAGATGTCTAACCGAAGAAATTATGGGTGTGAATATCCCGATTCGAAAATTTCGATTTATGCATAGATTTGATTCTAAACTTCTTTTTTTATTATTGTTTAATTTATTGTTCTTGAAGCCCTCCTCCTTATATATATACACTCACCGGCCACTTTATTAGGTACACCTGTCCAACTGCTCGTTAACACTTAATTTCTAAGCAGCCAATCACATGGCGGCAACTCAGTGCATTTAGGCATGTAGACATGGTCAAGACAATCTCCTGCAGTTCAAACCGAGCATCAGTATGGGGAAGAAAGTTGATTTGAGTGACTTTGAACGTGGCATGATTGTTGGTGCCAGAAGGGCTGGTCTGAGTATTTCAGAAACTGCTAATCTACTGGGATTTTCACGCACAACCATCTCTAGGGTTTACAGAGAATGGTCCGAAAAAGAAAAAACATCCAGTGAGCGGCAGTTCTGTGGGCGGAAATGCCTTGTTGATGCCAGAGGTCAGAGGAGAATGGCCAGACTGGTTCGAGCTGATAGAAGGGCAACAGTGACTGAAATAACCACTCGTTACAACCGAGGTATGCAGCAAAGCATTTGTGAAGCCACAACACGCACAACCTTGAGGCGGATGGGCTACAACAGCAGAAGACTCCACCGGGTACCACTCATCTCCACTACAAATAGGAAAAAGAGGCTACAATTTGCAAGAGCTCACCAAAATTGAACAGTTGAAGACTGGAAAAATGTTGCCTGGTCTGATGAGTCTCGATTTCTGTTGAGACATTCAGATGTTAGAGTCAGAATTTGGCGTAAACAGAATGAGAACATGGAACCATCATGCCTTGTTACCACTGTGCAGGCTGGTGGTGGTGGTGTAATGGTGTGGGGGATGTTTTCCTGGCACACTTTAGGCCCCTTAGTGCCAATTGGGCATCGTTTAAATGCCACGGCCTACCTGAGCATTGTTTCTGACCATGTCCATCCCTTTATGGCCACCATGTACCCATCCTCTGATGGCTACTTCCACCATGTCACAAAGCTCTAATCATTTCAAATTGGTTTCTTGAACATGACAATGAGTTCACTGTACTAAAATGGCCTCCACAGTCACCAGATCTCAACCCAATAGAGCATCTTTGGGATGTGGTGGAACGGGAGATTCGCATCATGGATGTGCAGCCGACAAATCTGCGGCAACTGTGTGATGCCATCATGTCAATATGGACCAAACTCCCTGAGGAATGCTTCCAGCACCTTGTTGAATCTATGCCACGAAGAATTGAGGCAGTTCTGAAGGCAAAAGGGGGTCCAACCCGTTACTAGCATGGGGTACCTAATAAAGTGGCCGGTGAGTGTATATAAGGAGGAGGGCTTCAAGAACAATAAATACAGAAGAATATACAGAAGAACAATAAATACAGAAGAATATATACAGAAGAACTTGTGTGTGTATATATATATATATATATATATATATATATCTCCCAACATTAACTTAAAGGTCCTTGCACACTGAGTCCGAAATTTTCGCACATTAAAAAATAAATACAACCTCACGTTGGGTCAATCACGTTTACACACTGCCTCCGAAACTTTTGTCCCTCATAAAAAAAATCCGGAATGGGATCGATTTTCTGCGTTTTTCGCATCTGTAGCAAGCATTTTGGGAGTTGTCTTGACAATTCAGAGCCTCCATACAAGCACATGACAATTCAGATCGGTTCAGGATAAATTGGTTCATGGAAATTGCTGGTCTTCTTTTTAATGTGGCCACTAGAGATGCGCGGTTGGCGGTTATAGCCGCGGACTCCGCGGATAAACCGCTGATCGGGCGGATGACGTGACGGAAAAAAATATTTTAATTAAATTCGGGCGGGTGGCGGGCGGTTTCTAGTCTCGCGGCTGTCATCAGCAGCGCCTTGTATCAGCGGATGGCGGGCGGGTGCGGTTTTGAAAATTGGTCACAAACGTTGGTGCGGATGGATGGCGGACGGATGATGAGTTTTGTGATGCGGTTGCGGATGAAATAATAGCCCATCCGCGCATCTCTAGTGGCCACAGTATTGCTAGCAAAGCGTCAAACTGAGGCCCCGTCCACACTACTGCGTTTTCGTTTAAAAACGAAGACCTTTTGCTACGTTTGCACCTCCCGTCCACACTAAAACGGCAAAAACGGAGACCCAAAACGGAGAAGTTTAGAAACGCTGCCGATCCGTTTTTCCTTTTGAATCTCCGGAGGGCGTTTTAGTGTAGACGGGTCAAAACGGAGGACTTTAGAAACGATGACGTAGTAGACGCTCACGCTCGGCTCTATGATTGGGTGTCATCAGTCATGGCGTATAACTTTGCTAGCAGCTGCTGTACAAGTAAATTCTGCATTTTACAACGCTATAACTGCCTACATGCGCCGGAGTTAGGCACTTGCAAGCTATTATTCGAGCGATCTGTGACAATTCCCGTGTGCAGTGGCGGCGTTGACCGTACATGGAGCGTCGGTTTGGGGTTAACCCAGAGCATGGTGGGATACTTTTATCAATGAAGTTGTTTACACCGGCACGCGCATGCCCAGTGTTGGTGAATGGTCACGTGATCCGCGTTTTCAGTCGTTTTAATGTGGACGGAGATCAATTCTAATACGCAGCTAAAACGCTGGTGTGGACGGAGATCGTATTCGTTTTAATTATCCGTTTCTAAACTAAAACGCAGTAGTGTGGATGGGGCCTGAGCCACTGACATCCTGAAGTAAACTTTGCAGCACCTTGATAATAAGGTGGAACTCTTCTTCCTCTCTACGCAGTCTCAGGATTGTTGGATGGACCTAATATTTCCTTTTTTTTTTCTCTTTTTAAGAAGAGAGAACAACAAAATCATCAACGGATTAATTAATACGCATCGTACCCAGTGTGCAAAGTTTCTGTGCATGATGCATTTTATGATGACGAAAAAATGCATATGAAAATTTCGGACTCAGTGTGCAAGGACCTTAAGACACTTCACGCTTCACGTCTTATTGCCTGTATCCACTTTTGTGTCCTTATACGCTAGTTTTTTGGGGTCAACAGCTTATAAAAACTTCTGTCACACAGCAGCTTTCAGACATTTTGTTTTTTGTTACAAGTCAGAAATGACAAGGAGGCAGCTTCACGCAATACAAAATCAATGGAGACGGTTGGATTGCCCTACCTCCCCTGATTATGACGCGGTGCGCTCTCTATACCAGCAAAAAAAATTATGGAATTTTTTTTTTTTTTGAGTGTTAATTGTCAATGTTTTTATCGTACTAAATGCTTTTTATAATAACATTTTTAAATTGACAGTCATAATCCAAATATTTTTTGTTAGGTTTATTGAGAAGTATCTCTTTGTTGAAGGTTTTGTTGTTGTTGTTTTTTAAATGGAAATGTATTTTTATGGAATCAGGATTGTCCAAAGATGTGGAGAGGCCAGAAGAGGAATTGATCCGTGTTCTCTTTTCCATTGTGTTGGTGTCTGGTATATTCCTCTGTGTCGCCCCTTTCATTGTTTTGTATTGATCTATTGTTCTGCTTCTCCGTAATTTGTATCATTTGGCTGCATGTGATATTCCAGACTTCACCATTATGTCAGGGCATTTTGAAATATTAATTGAACTGTTGAATGGTTTGTGTGTCATGAGTGTTTGTTGACTTGGCAGTTACTCTGTGGTTTTTACCACTTTGTTCATAGATACTCTACGCTGTCTTTCATTGTCACAGTTTCTTAAATGTGCTTAAACATTTTTCACCTTTGAAGAAAAATGCGAAGGGAACTGGAACAATGCCAGGAATAAAATAAAGAGGTTAAAAATAAAAACAAAACTTTTTTTTTTCATATTTATAGCACAGAATGGTTAAGTATGCAACAAAACAGGTTGTAGCCTATTGTTTGCCTGTTTTCACCAGGCAGCTCTTGCAATACTGGAATAGTGCTTCTGCGTCATTTTTCATGTTGACTTTGTAGGTTTCATCATTGTACGTCACAAAGGTGATTAATGTAAAGGCTGAAGTGATGAAATCAGAGATTTTCATTCAGATTTGCTCTTTGTAAACATGAGTAATGTCAGAGAGTTTGTCTATATAGAACTTGTTGCACTTAGTTGATGCAAAATGTACATGTGGATGGAAGTTTTTTTGTTTACTTTAAAGCATATTGGGCAGAATGTAAAATTAATAAGAATTTATTCTTCGTCCTTTTTGTCTATCCAATCACTTCACTTCATGTCCAGAATAAGCCATAGTACAGACCAGACTCCCAAAAATTGGTTTCCCCACTAGTGTTCAAAAGTTTGGTTTCAATAAACTTGTTTAAAAAAAAAATTTAATTAATGTTTTATTCATGTGAGGGTTGCATTAAATTGATCAAATTGACAGTGAAGACTTTTATAAAAAAAAAAAATCTATTTAAAGGGTCATGAAACCCTAAACATTTTTTTAATGTTTTTTAAACATTAACAGAAATGTACAGGTTTCACGTCATTGAAAACAACAATAGCACTCATGTTTATTATTAAGGGGAAAGTGCTTATTTCTCTGTATTATTAATGAGAATATACTAATTTAGTCCAATCACTGCGCTGTATTACTCATGAGATCGCATTACAGCGGATAATTCAAATGTGACGAGACCTGTTCTGCGGTGTTTGTTCACTTCTGCACAAAAGTGTTGTTTGCATTTTTACTGTGATGAGATCAGAACTCTAGTTTGACTTCCTACACACAGAAAATATGCCTGTAGTGATTTAATTTGTAACAACATGCGTTGCGTGTATGAGAGCGATTTCTGATTTCTGTGATGAGTTTAACAATGCTGGCAATGCGGATCACAGTTCATATCCGGACCAGAGCAAGCGTGTTTCAGGTTTTTACGGATATTTCACATACTCTCCTGCTCCTAACATGAAACGGCACAGTGTATGCACACACATTTCATCATATCTTCAAATGAAATATATGTGCAAATAAGGACACGGATACAACGTCTGATCATGAAGGATTATTCTGATACACAGAAGACAATAATGTAGACCAAAAATTGAAAGTAGAATGGGCAAAAATGCAACTGCCTTTATTCTTTGTTTATTCGCTCATATTTTAATATTCATTTGTAGTAATGAGCAGGTCTGTGTTTTATTGGTGGTTTTCTCCCCTCTTCCCTGCCTCTACACTCCCACTTTTTCACAGCTTTACACGATAATTTTTGGAGTCTTTTTCAAAGCTTAGGTGTGAACAACCAGGCTAAAACAGGGGGTTTCATGACACCTTAAAATAAATGCTGTTCTTCGAACTTTGAGGTTTCAGAACTTTCTATTCATCAAAAAAATCCTCAAAAGAATGATCATGGTTTTCATAAAAATATTAAGCACCACAACTGTTTACAAGATTGATGATAAAAAAAAAAAAATTCTTGAGCTGCAAATCAGCATATTAGAATGATTTCTAATTTTCTAGAGGATATGTATACATTTTAAAATGTATTAAAATAGAAAGTGGCTATTTTCGATCAATAAAATCCAGCTCGGTAGTGTATATTGTAGTTGGAATTATAGGTTAATTACATAAGCCTGTGTGATCTGCCGAGCTGCATTGTTGCAGCCTGTTTTCCTTAAGACTCTTCCTGTGTGAGTCTGATTTTAGTACAGAACACCTTAATAACTTGCTCAAAGAGGTGTGTCTGAAAGTTTCATCATCTGCTGAAGGTTGGATTACACCTTTTTTTTTTTTTAGAGCAATCTTGATCCTGTGATAAGGAAAACAATGCAATGACTTCAGTCAACGATGCCCTCCACTGTTCTCTGCAGGGATCAGATTTTATGACGGTCTACATTGTTTCCTCTAGGATTTTTTCTGTATCCTGTAATGTGTAATGTGTGTGTGAGCGTCCCATCCTTCACAACCCAGATAGATAGAAAATATGTGGAAAAGATAAAAAGTGTACCTACTTATATACAACACTCGATGCCAGAAGCACGCGATGCAATATTTTCGACAAGATAATTACTGCCAAGACCGGCAACACGATAAATCTGAAGGCACTTAAAAGCGCATGGAATACACTTGAGAGTAAAAAGTTTATCCGTCTTCGACTGCAAGAACTGGAGCGCGTCACAAATGAACCGAAACTCAGCGTAACATTATAGGATACTTGACTCACAGACATGAGAAATAGGCCTATAGACGGTTAAAATATGTCTACTTTTAAACAAAACAATTAGAAATAAATAGTTTATGTAATCCAAATAGGCGCATGTGCGTGTTCATACTGCAGGAATGACGAGTCAACATCGCCATATTCTTTGCAGCCAACACACTCGGTAAACACTCGTTTATTAATAAAAAATTTAAAGATCTCCTTGCTATTTTTTCCCGACACATCCATAATCATTAGGCTACTTTCCCCAGTGCTTTATGTGTGCTGAGCGTGAGGCGCATATCCCGCACCTCAGTAGCCTACAGGTCCTTCTCAAAAAATTAGCATATTGTGATAGTTCATTATTTTCCATAATGTAATGATAAAAATTAAACTTTCATATATTTTAGATTCATTGCACACCAACTGAAATATTTCAGGTCTTTTATTGTTTTAATACTGATGATTTTGGCATACAGCTCATGAAAACCCCAAATTCCTGTCTCAAAAAATTAGCATATTTCATCCGACCAATAAAAGAAGTGTTTTTAATACAAAAAAAAGTCAACCTTCAAATAATTATGTTCAGTTATCCACTCAATAGTCAATACTTGTTCGGGAATTCTTTTGCAGAAATGACTGCTTCAATGCGGCGTGGCATGGAGGCAATCAGCCTGTGGCACTGCTGAGGTGTTTTGGAGACCCAGGATGCTTCGATAGCGGCCTTAAGCTCATCCAGAGTGTTGGGTCTTGCGTCTCTCAACTTTCTCTTCACAATATCCCACAGATTCTCTATGGGGTTCAGGTCAGGAGAGTTGGCAGGCCAATTGAGGACAGTAATACCATGGTCAGTAAACCATTTACCAGTGGTTTTGGCACTGTGAGCAGGTGCCAGGTCGTGCTGAAAAATGAAATCTTCATCTCCATAAAGCTTTTCAGCAGATGGAAGCATGAAGTGCTCCAAAATCTCCTGATAGCTAGCTGCATTGACCCTGCCCTTGATAAAACACAGTGCACCAACACCAGCAGCTGACATGGCACCCCAGACCATCACTGACTGTGGGTACTTGACACTGGACTTCAGGCATTTTGGCATTTCCTTCTCCCCAGTCTTCCTCCAGACTCTGGCACCTTGATTTCCGAATGACATGCAAAACTGAGCAAAAGTCCAGTGCTGCTTCTCTGTAGCCCAGGTCAGGCGCTTCTGCCGCTGTTTCTGGTTCAAAAGTGGCTTGACCTGGGAAATGCGGCACCTGTAGCCCATTTCCTGCACACGCCTGTGCACGGTGGCTCTGGATGTTTCTACTCCAGACTCAGTCCACTGCTTCCGCAGGTCCCCCAAGGTCTGGAATCGGTCCTTCTCCACAATCTTCCTCAGGGTCCGGTCACGTTGTGCAGCGTTTTTTGCCACACTTTTTCCTTCCCACAGACTTCCCACTGAGGTGCCTTGATACAGCACTCTGGGAACAGCCTGTTTGTTCAGAAATTTCTTTCTGTGTCTTACCCTCTTGCTTGAAGGGTGTCAATGATGGCCTTCTGGACAGCAGTCAGGTCGGCAGTCTTACCCATGATTGCGGTTTTGAGTAACAAAACAGGCTGGGAGTTTTTAAAAGCCTCAGGAATCTTTTGCAGTTGTTTAGAGTTAATTAGTTGATTCAGATGATTAGGTTAATAGCTCGTTTAGAGACCCTTTTCATGATATGCTAATTTTTTGAGACAGGAATTTGGGGTTTTCATGAGCTGTATGCCAAAATCATCAGTATTAAAACAATAAAAGACCTGCAATATTTCAGTTGGTGTGCAATGAATCTAAAATATATGAAAGTTTAATTTTTATCATTACATTATGGAAAATAATGAACTTTATAACAATATGCAAATTTTTTTAGAAGGACCTGTATATTTAATTCAATTCACATTTATTTGTATAGCAGTTTTCACGTTGTTTCAAAGCAGCTTTACAGAAAATGCATGTCTAAATTACAATTTAGAGTGATCTGTTATCAGAGGTGACTGAATGAAAATTTATTGAAATGCATTACACACAGTTTCATTGTTAAACAATGCATTACGTTAAGGCAGAAACAATGAGCTTATTGAGGTAAAGAATACATATTGTTAAATGATTAGGAAACATAGAAAACTTTAGCATTGGTGCTTTTTTACAGACTCAAAATATGAGTGTAAAAAAGTCAACAAACTGAAGAAAAAAATAGGTAATGTAATATTGTTAAAACGGATTTCCTAAAATTGGTATCGAAAAAAGTATCGTTCAGGAACCGGTATCGAAGTCAAGGTATCGGTATCGAAAATTTTGTTACGATACCCAGCCCTAATTATGGCTCATCAGCTATGAAAACCTTTTCACAATATTCTAATTTCGAATTTGGGGTTTTCAATACTGAAGATGATCTGGTTCAATTTGCGTGAAAATCGGAGCAACTGTCAAGGAGGAGAGGGAGAGAAAGGAAACAGATATTGACCATCAATAGTGAGGTGTGACTATTCTGTCTTCACTCAGTGGGGTAAACGTTTCTTATCAATTTTAAAAACCATTGAGCTGCTTAATATTTTTGTGAAAACAAAATAATGCATTGACCAGGATTCTTTTATATATACAAAGTTCAAAAGAACAGTATTTATTTGAAACATATTTGAAATATATTTTGTAACATTGTCTTTAACTGTCACGTTTGATCAATTTAATGCATCCTCCTTAGTATTACTTTCTTTACCAAAAAAAAGAGGATATTAAAAGATATTACCAGTAATTTGAACCGTAGTTTAGCTTCTCTCATTTTTAACTACATTTTTAACACTATACACGCATAAACAATACATTTTGTTAATGCATTATGAGAACAATGACAGCTCCGAAATTGTATCTGGAATGTTTCCAAACGTGAGCACATGCCCAAGGATTTTCATATTTCATCATTGCTCCATGAGGGCATGTCAAATGGCCCCAGCCAGGTGTGTTTATCTCATCAAAACCAGCATGGTGACCTGACTTCTAACCCGTTTCATGTGATGGATTTGTCCTTGACGTCATATTTCATAGTGTGAGCAGGTTATATATGAATGTTGCACTAAATCAAAAAAATTCCTCGGGGAACTTCAGGCCATATATCACAGTTGACAGAGGTTAGCAGCTGTGTCATCTGACAAGCTACAATCCTTTCCAAGAATCACTTACAAGTTAAGCCACTGCAAAATGTAGTACTAACAAAAGGAAACTTTTTGTTCATATATGTCAAAATAATGCGATAAAATATCTAATAGTTCAAGTGCGTGCCGAACTGTGGGTGGGGAATGGAAAGTTTTTTTTCAGAGAACCGTTACACCCCTAATTTTAACACGCATTCATTTTCTTTGTAAATGTTGTTTTATTGGTATTGTGTTCATCTTGTAAGGGTAGTTTCTAGGGGTGGGAATTGGCAAAAATGTGACTATTCGATAGTATTGCGATATTTGGGCCACAATTCAATATTGCGATTCTTAACATATTGCGATTCAGCAAGTATTGCTACTCGATTCTGCGATATATTGCGATATATACACTGCGATATATTCATGTCCCCCATATTATTCAAAGGCATTACAAAAAATTAGGAAAATAAGCCTGCTCAACTCACTTCAAATGTCACATTTAATTCTGTGAACATTATCTTCTACACATTAACTGAAGTGCAAAGACTTAGGTTCATAGTGCAAAAACTTTGTCCTTGAACATTCAGGACACAGGACCTTATTACAGGACAGGACGTAATTATTCTCTGAATTGGAGACCTCTCACATGAATGGTGTGCTCCCAGCACATAACTTAAAATTATTTAAATACAATTGAGTAACATAAAGCAGACATAATAGAGTAACGTAACATAAACCTGAGAATAATCATATGAATAATGTCAAGGTCTTCTCTTTTTGATGAAAACCAAAATTTACCCACACTTTCGATTTGAAAGAAGATGGAGCGTCGTGTACAACCGGTTGTGATGGTGAAGCCATTTTCATTTGAATTTGCTGTTGAATGCACGACAAAAAAGCATCGCAACAAGCGCAACCTTGTGGATGTAATACGCAAATGTAAATTATCAGAGTAAACCGAGAAAACCAATGGAGAAAACCCGAAAGTAAAACAGGTATTTTTATAATTAAATATTGCAATACTTTGCGATACTGTATCGATATAATTGCGTGCGCAAAATATCGCGATACTGAACAGAATCGATTTTTTCCCCCACCACTAGTAGTTTCCCTACAGTTGTTCAGGCTGCAGGATTGGCGAATTACTAAAGAAACGTTATCAGCAAGATGGTAGAAAACTGTACATTTCTAGTCTATTACCTGCTTCTTATACCAACGACTGTGTTGCTAAAGTGTGACGATATTGTATTGCAATAGGTATCACATAAATGTTAATTCCAAATCAAAACTAGTTAGCACATCATTTGTAATTGAGACAATATCTGGTTGGTTGCATTTAAAATAAAAAATAGATCTATGAGATGATGATAACTTATACGGGGTTGAAACAGGAAAGCAAGTGTCTTTTTTGTTATTTTCATCCTTACAGTAAACATAAACTACTTTCAAAAACATAAAAAAATCGTATTGACCCCAATCTTTTGAGCGGTAGTGTACATGTGCAGTCATTAACTAATTGCTTTAAAACCCATGTCATTTGAGCTATAAACGTAAGTTTATCTTTATTCAGTTGAAAGTCTTCATGAATAACATTCAAAGTCCATTTTACTTCAGACATATTATAGAGTAAAACAGGATATTCAAAAAGTATGACTTTAATAAATCCGAAAACATACTTTGAACTTTATTTTGATAACATATTTTGAACTAAGCATTTGTCTCCTATGTTTTATTACTTCATTGTATTTTTTTTAATTGGGCATTTGCCATGTTACTGCTCTGTATCGAGTATTTCACGGAAGGATGTTCTTCCTTTTTTCCGTACAAACAGGAAAGTGAGCTAAGGTTTTTAGATTTCACATCTAAAAATAGCTCAGCTTGTCTGTGCTATTTTTAGACACCCTGCAATACTTGGTCTGCCTCAGGTTTGTTTACTTTGACGTCACCCAAAAGTACATTCCAGGTCCTAGGGTGGATCATGTTAGTCATTTAAAGGCATACTTTAAGTGTAGATGATGTTGAATGCCCTTTGTTTGACTAATTCTGTAATATAATGATCTTTAATTAACCAGAGGTTTAATGTGCAACTGTTTCAAAAACTCCCACTCTCTAACTTTGGATATTCCTGCTCTATTTTCAAGAAAGCAGTTCAGGCAAGAGAAATTAAACTTGGATATGGCATTACTGGAGGGCCAGCTGGTCAGGCGAAATGACCGCTAAGGTCTGCGTGCTGCATTTTATGGACTGGAACTCAGTAATGTATTTTCTGAGTCTGATTTAGCACAGCTCAAGTTATGACTTCCCAGAGAAATTGAACATCCACATGGGATTATTGGAGAGCCAATAATAACTGAAAAATATTAAGGCATATTTTAGAAATGTTATTAACATTTGTACTATAATAAAAATTCTATAAACATAATAAAAAAAAAATATATATTATTAATGTTTCTCATTTCTTATTTCGAAGCACAGGGGAAATCTTCATGCTCTTCTGCAGGAAGTAACGACAGTTAAGATTTGAAAACTAGATATCAAGTTGCCAGAAATCAAGTGTTTAAAACAAGGTAGTGTTTCTATATCATTGATGTCATCTCCCTTTTCTGGTATGGTGTTTGAATGGTAGCCAACTAAAACTCAGGCATGTTACATTTGCTTCAATGTTTTCCATAGAATTGGTAAATTACATTGTAAGGTCAGCGGTTATTATTTAATTATTAAAAAACACATGGGACCTGAGAGCAGTAAATTTCCCGGAGGAAATTAAGTTGGCTAAAGACATCAATGATGGTATTTTAATACTACAGCATAGAGGTAATCAATTGTTTTTGAATAACAGCTGACTAAATTACATTTCTAGGTCTGTTTTGTGGGAAAAAATGGGAAACTCTTACATGTACTTTTGGTTACAAAGACTTGCATAAGACTGTCCCACGAATCAATACAAATGAAGAGACATTTTTTGGCAGCTCTAGCTTCCTGATGAATAGTTGGGATGGCTACCAATGTCAGTTAAGAGGATATAGTCTGCTGCCTTCATGTAAAATTACTTGACATGACTTGAATTGTCATGACAGTTTACTTTCATTTTACAATAAATAATTCAATTCGGAAATGTCTTTTATCACTGTTGCAACTCCACCACTCTGTGAATACTTAAACATGGTGAAGTCTCTGTAACTTATGCCATCTGATAATAACATTACTTAATATTGTTTACATAATGGTATTAGTTTATATAATGGTATTAGTTTATAAGAAAATTGGCATGCATATTTTTTGGTTTTTTTTATTGTTTTTCAGGAAATGAACAAATATTTTTTACAAGGAAGACTTATGCTTCTGTTGAGTCTCAGTGAGAGGATGACAAATCTGTGCCGACTTTACATTGTCAATGACACAGCTTCTTTCTTTTACAGAGAATATGGAAATTCAACCGTGGTTTTCATGAAGATAAATGTTTGAGGCATACTATCTAAATTCACATCTTCTGCTGTTCTTTTCAGAGGGCCATTAGAGCCACCAACAAAGAAGGAGATGGTGCCACTGGCCAAGAGGCCAGATGAATGGAAGGACCCCTGGCGCAGGTCTAAATCCCCTAGGAGAAGACCTGGTCTCATGGGTTCCCCTCCCCGTGGCCGCAGGCGACACAGGCCCTCTGGATCTTCAGTTTCTCTTTCCAATTCATCTAGGTAAGACAATAGTTTTCTAGCTAAAGGTATAGTTTACCTATTGTTTTATTATTACATGTTCATTTACATTTACCCTCATGTCTTTCCAAACCTTTCTGACTTTCTTTCTTTTGGAACATAAAAAGATATTTAGATCGATTTTTTTTTTTTGTCCATACAATCAAATACACTGTTTCGGACCCTACTGACTTTCATTATATGGTCAAAATAATTTTTCGAAATATCTTCTTTTGTCATACAGATTTGGAATTACATGAGAGCGAGTAAATAAATTAATTTTCATTTTTGGGTGAACTACCCCTTTAAGTTGCTTTTATGGTGGTTTTATTTATCTATTTCTCCAATTTTCCAGGTCTTCATCCCGGTCCTCATCGTTCACGGGTTCTGGCTCTTCCCGTTCCCGATCTCGTTCACGGTCTTCTTCAATGAGTTCCTACTCAAGTCACTCCTCTCAGCACAGCTCTTTCAGTGGAAGCCGCTCTAGGTAAGATATGATGATTTGTCATGGTCAAGGTCACTTTTATTTATGTAGCACCTTAAAACAGCATTACTGCTGACCAAGGTGCTTCACAGAAACACAATAAAAACAATAAAAACAAACGTCGTACAAATTACGTATACAATTTTGACTCACTAAGGCTACATATCCACAGTTATAGGCCTGAGAGAAAAGATGCGTTTTCAGGGCTGACTTGAATACATGTAAAGAAGAAGCTAACCTAACAGATTGAGGTAATGAATTCCACAGCCTTGGACCAAAAACAGAGAAGGCTTTATCACCTTTGGATTTCAAGCGCGAGTGTGAGATGGTTAATAATTTGTCAGAGGATGATCTAAGAGTTCTTGGTGGAGAGTATGGACAAATAAGGTCTGAGATATAAACTGGAGCAAGACCATGCAAGGCTTTAAATACAGAAGTCAAAACCTTGTACTCCAATTCTGTACTTGACCGGTAACCAATGCAAATGTGATAAAATAGGGGTGATATGGTCACGTTTTTTCTTCCCCATTAAGAAACGAGCTGCAGCATTTTGTACCAGTTGCAAGCGCATTAGTGAAAACTGGTTGATACCAGCATACAAAGCATTGCAATAATCCAGCCTTGTTGAGATGAAAGCATGAATGACTGTCTCTAGGTCGCCAAAAGATAAAATAGATTTCAATTTCCGTAGACTTCTGAGCTGGAAAAAACTGCCTCTGACAACAAAGTTTATTTGCTTGTCAAATTTTAACTCAGTCGACAACGACACCGTTTTTTTACATGAGTGCGAATATTGGCTTTCAGAGGTCCTAAATCAGAGGTCAGGCCATCTACCAAATGGGTAGCGCCAAATAAAATAACTTCAGTCTTATTTTCATTTAACTGAAGAAAATTATCACCCATCCAACTTTTAATGTCATTTACACAGGCTAATAAATCAGATAAGGACTTAGACCCAGATTTTATTGGAATGTACAACTGGGTATCATCCGCATAAATATGATAAGGAACCTGATGAGATTCGAAAATGTAACGAAGAGGGAGCATATATAATGAAAATAAAATCGGTCCCAAAATGGAGCCTCGCGGTACCCCCCCCCCCCCCCCCCCCCGTAACAGGAACAGACGATGAATGAAACTGACCTACCTCCACAGAGAAGCTCCTCTCAGAGAAATAGGATTCATACCACTCTACAGCTGAATTACAGATACCAGCCTCAGTTTTTAACCTGTTTAAAAGGATGCAGTGATCCACTGTATCAAAAGCTGCACTTAGATCCAACAATACAAGAACTGCACAATTTCCAGAATCCACAAATATCAAGTCGTTTACCACTCTTAACAAGGCTGATTTAGTGCTGTGCTTTGATCTAAACCCAGACTGAAACGGATCAAGTATATTATTCTCAATTAAGTAAGGGGATAACTGATTTAAAACAGCTTTCTCCAATACTTTAGATAAAATAGGTCTATAGTTATTAAGATCAGATGGGTCCAAATTTGCCTTTTTAAGCAGCGGATGAACTACTGCATGTTTGAAACAAGATGGAACGGAACTCGTCTGAAAAGAACTGTTGATGACAGAAATGATATTTGGTGCAATTGAGTCCAGAACTTCCTTTAGTAATGTAGTTGGTATAATGTCAAGTGAACAGGTGGTCGATCTTAAACTGGACACTATATTCGTTAGTTCAGAATGTGAGAACTGTCATGCTGATTTAATGACTTTCTGAACATTTAGTATACCACATTTATAAATGGCTGGGTTTTGCTGTGAATATTTGCTTTTATTAATCACTTTATTTTCCATTGTCTAGATCGCGATCCTTCTCTTCCTCACCCTCACCAACCCCCTCGGCACAAAGAAACGCTAATAAAAACAAAGCTGAGCAGCCTCCTGTTGCAGTGAAAGGGTAAATGCACACACTCATGCTTTCAAAACCCATTTGGTATATACACGTGCAAAAGTTTGGGGTTATTAAGATTTTTCTTCTTTATGAAAGATATACTTTTAGTCAGCAAGGATGCTTAGTGATGTGATTTTTCTATATTTTCCTACCTTAAAAATATGACCCACGTGAATTGCGGTAATGGTTACTATATGATGATTGAAATTGCAAAATTGTCTTAAACAATTGCTGAATAAGCTGCATAATGTTAAGTTTTCTAATACATGTATTTCATGCACGGACACCCTTAGCATAGCCAGGGTTCAAAGCGCCAAATGCGAGTAAAAATCAGCGTTGAAACGGTATTACTCGCCAGTTGAATTTTGACAATGCATGGTTGTGAGAATGAAATGGCTTAGTCATCAAATCGTTGTTGAAATTATATCCTTCTTTTTGTCTTTAGCTGATCACATGCCTGATTAAATTGATCAAACATGACAGTAAAGACATTAATAATGTTACAAAAGATTTTGATTTCTATTCCTCAAAGAATCCTGAAAAAAATGAATCATGGTTTCCAGAAAAATATAAAGCAGAACAACTGTTTCTTGAGCACCAAATCAGCATATTAGAATGATTTCTGATAATGACGCAGCTTTGCCATCTCAGGAATAAATAACATTTTAAATTATATTAAAATAGAAAACAGCTATTTTGAATTTTAATAATACTTCATTATTACTGTTTTTACTGTATTTTCTTTTAAATAAATCAAATAATTTGAGGCTTGGTGAGCGTAATGTACGACTTTGAGAAAGTTTTAAAAACCCCAAACTTTTGAACAGCTGTGTACTTCTAATCTATATCAACACAGCCAATTAAAGCAATAACACGGAGGGTTAGCCTTTTGGCTGTTTCTAACTTTAGTTATCAGAACAGAACCCATTTGTTCATTCACTGCATGCACGTGAAAATGCATATTTTCATTCAGCCACCCGTTGAAGCCTGGTGCACTGCCCCCTCCTCGCAGGGAGAAAGGACCTCCCAAAATGATGCCCAGTCCCTTGTTGCCTGAACAGCCAGGGAAACCACCCAAGCCAATCACAGAGGCAGGAAAGCCCCCCAACCCCCGTCCAGCTGGAAGACCTCCTGGACCCAGAGAACCGAGAGAACCCCCCAACATGAGAGAAGGACGTAAGAAAGAACGTCAACAGCACAACCCACCTCAAAGGTACAGCACACGTTACGTTCGTTCTGCCACTAACATAAACTATCGCTCTTTGCAAAGTTGTTTTATGGCCATTTGCAAGGATCGTCCACCCAAAAATGAGAATTCTATTATTATTATGTTGTTCCAAACTAGAGTTCTCAAAAATATCAATATTTCGATATGTTTTGATACTGAAATATCTGAAACGATTCCTATACTCCTTTTCTCCAGTATCGATACACCTACAGTGAGGAAAATAAGTATTTGAACACCCTGCTATAAGTTCTCCCACTTAGAAATCATGGAGGGGTCTGAAATTGTCATCGTAGGTGACAATTAGGTGTCCACTGTGAGAGACATAATCTAAAAAACAATATCCAGAAATCACAATATATGATTTTTTTAACTATTTTCTCCATCGGAAAGAACTCCAAAATGACAACAAAAAAAAGCACCATAACATTAAAAGTGGTCTTTTTGACTGGGAGTTTTTGATAATTGATGTATTTATTATTATTAATTTAGCCATTTTGGAACTTGTAGCAAGATTAATTGTTCATTAATAATTGATTTGTTAGCATTTACTTACTTTAATTTACATGAGGGTTAGTAATAAATAGTTGTAGAACTTTTTCTTTAAGGTTCTTTAAGGATTGCATCATCATAATAGCTGGAGGTTTTGTCTCTAGCTTGATAGTGTGCTTGTGTTTTGTTTTTGTTTTTTTGACATTTTGTGTTTTGAGTGTATTTGCATATGAACCATTATCCAGTGACCAGTGTTCTAGGCTGAACACGGCATGTTTGTGTGTTTGCGAGAGCGAGAGTGTCTAGAAAGGGCAATTTTCAGCATAAGGAAGCAGCATGTGATCAGTTCTGAGCAGTTCTGTAATCTGTAGCAGTGAGAGTGAAGTTTCACTGTGGATGTGGAATACCCTGTGTGGGTGTTTAGGAAAATCTCCTGTCCCGCTGGTTCTTATGCCTCAGCACAAAGAAGCTTTTGTTGACTTGTCATCGTTATCATAACTTCATTATGTCATGGCATTTGGCCAGATGCCGTTGCCGTTTAGGACACATTTGATACATCTGGAATTGTGGCTGGTGCTTGCCCATGCAAAACTTGTAAGTTCTTGCTCTGCAGTTGGGCATTGTGCGTGGTTGTTAGGTGTTTAATTGGCCATGTCTACAATATTTTTTCCTTATTTTGCCTTATTATTTGCCACTCTAAAATGGTAAAAAAATGATCACTCAGAAAAGAAATCACGCCTCGTCCTTAAAAAACTGCACCGCAGCTCCCGTGTTTGGATTGTTCAAGATGTCGTTTTGAAATGCTTCTGAAATTTCATTCACTGTAGTTCTCAACACATGAACAAGCACATATTTGTATGTGCACATATTTCATCGTCTTCAGATGATATATGGGCAAATAAAGACACGTCTGATCATGAACTCAATGATGTTATGAATTATTTTTATTCTTTCTGTGTTAAACGGATGCGTGTCAGTTGTTCAGAGATTGTAGTACTCTTAAAAGGTCTAATGATATTTTCATTACATTTATATGTTCTTCCTCGTTTTTCATATAGATCAATAGCTCTGAAAAGTTATGCTGATTTGTTGATATTTCTAAGAATAATTCATCAAAACATATTTGATTTGTTTATGATAGTTGTTAATAGTCTCTAATGATAAGATTTTTGAGTTTATTGTACTAGGGAGGGATGTATTTTTAAAACATATTTTAATAATCATTTGTCTTAATAATGATATTTTAAGTCTGTTTTATTGGTTATCTCCACTCTTCTCACCCTCTACACCCACTTTTCCACACTGTTGTGGAAATTGTTCAAGTCCTGAATAAAAGTATTCATTAATTTTATTTTGAATGGTATTGTATATAACTAGTTAAAATAATTGATGTGTGCTGATTCTGAAATGGTGTTTATTTTAAGGAAGTATGTAGTGTCTGTTATTTTGTTTCGACATACTCCCTGTAGATTCATTTTAATTGATGACTGGCTTCCATTTCAAAAATTTGTTGTACTGTCCATAGTTATTGTCAAAGAGGAACATTTTCGGTTGTCACGCAGAAGAATGTCAATTGTGACACGGATGCTTTGTATGTTCTTCCCTTTGCTTTGGATTTTTCACTTGCAGATTTGTAATGATTACAGAAATGTTCTGTTGTCTGAATGAACCTTGAACTGTAAACTGTCACCACCCTTTTTTGAGAAGACATCGGAACTTGAATGGTTGTAATTCATGCTTTGTAATACAGACCCACCCTAACTTTGGTCTCTACAAACAAGACAGCTCAGCAGATTATTGCAGAAGTGAAAGTCAGAAAATGAAAGTGTAAAAAGTTTGTTTACTTTAAAGCAGACCTAAACATTTATTTTATACAAAATATATATTTTACAAAATAATTTGGACTTTAAAATTGCTATTAAAATCAAAGCCTATCTAACCAAGTTGCTTTCCACTTTTGAAGTTGATATCACAAAAATTGAGCCCGCTAAAAGGTTTTAAAATACTGTTTCCATGGGAAAGCAATATACAATTTCAATTTGTTTTCACAGGATGAATTGTATATGATTTAAGATGATTACTAAAATATGTGATAAGGCAATAAAAAAAGAGTGACAAGAAACGGACCAGAAACAGGCATATACATATATGAAACAAGTAATTTGTATAAGAGCTCTTGCTTCAGTTCACTATCAGATAGTTGATTCAGTTACTGTTCTGACAGCTTCAGAACAGTTAATTCAGTGAAAGATTCCAACCAAAGTCTGTAACTGTAAGAACCGGTTCGTTCTTAAACTGCACCATTTATTAACTATACTAATTCTGTCTCCAGTGCTTGACCAACATTTCATTGTCTCTCTCTCGCTTTCTCTTTTTCTCCTGCAGGCAAACAGTGAGTGGCAGTGTAAGTGCCAGCAGTTTATCTGGCTCCAGCTCAAAATCCCATTCCTCCTCCGCCTCACTCTCCCGGTCCCGTTCCGGATCGCACAAGTCTAGGTATGGGATGCACACAGACAGTAGTCTTCATTGAAAAGTTCAAATGTAAATATCATGGTATAACCGAATGTCTGTGTGGTTTCGCAGGTCTCTGTCGGTCAGTAGCGTGTCATCTGTATCGTCGGCCTCATCCAGCAGTAGCTCGGTCAGGAGCGCTGACTCAGAAGACATGTACGCTGACCTGGCCAGCCCCGTGTCTTCCGCCAGCTCCCGATCACCCACTCCAGGCCATGCCCGCAAAGAAAGGGGCCCTCCACGGGACAGGGGGCCCAACAAAGACAGAGGTACTGTGGCTCAGTGACTGTCACATTTGATGAGCATTTGTCGCATTTTTTGAAGTATGACTATAACAGGCCATACATATCATTTTGTTATTGTAAACTAAAACTTTTTTTGAATTAGAATTAGATAAGAATTAGTTGAATTAGAATTTACATACATATTAGATGTATGTAAACATATTACATTAAACATATTAGATTAAAAACTAAATTTCTATAAAATAACTGTTGTGTGGTGTCCTTTCAAGGAAAACCTCCAAAGAAAGAAGAGCCTTTCAGAGATGAGCGGAAACGAGTGGACCCCTCCGGTCTCCCCCCCAAAACCAGCTCTGGCATGCCTAGATCTGGGAACAGAGGTCACCCCATGCACCCGCCGCCTATGGGTCCTCCAGGAGGATACGGCTCTCACAAGGACATCAAACTCACCCTGTTAAACAAGGTAAATGGGGAAGGCGCTTTCACGTTCAGGCAGCTGTGTTGAAGTGCATGATGGATCAATGACTTCTTTATTCCTCTTTGGCCAGCAGCAAACCGACAGAGGCAATAGGAAAAGGTACTTTCCTGCCGATAAAGAGCGACCCCCTTCGCCTCTCAGCAAGAGGATAGCGCTGTCACCTGACAGAGGTAAACAACACATGACACCTTTACTGTCCATTAGAAAACCCCTCCAAAAATCTGATATCTGAGCAGATACTGTTGTGCTTAAGCTCTTTGCTCAAAAGATGTCCAGAAATAAGAGGTGGTGCACCACATTGCAATCTGCTCTCTCGGTTCCTCAAGCATCACTCTCTGATTTTTCATTAGGTCGAGACAGGAGAATGCCTGGACGACCCCCGTTGTCTCCCAGAATGGATCGGCCCAAAGGCCAGGGTCCTCGGCCCATGCCTCCACAAGGAGAAAGGTACCCACTGCCACTTTCTTTTGTCACACTCTTCTGAATATCCCTTCAAATATATGGTGATTTCCATCAATTCACAAGTTCTTGTCTGAAAATGTTTTTGCTTGTATGTAAATGTATTCATAATTGCCCTCGATATGGTATGTTCGTATAGATAACGTGCAGATGTCTCATATTCTTTAAGTTGAGCAGTGACTGAGTTATTGTTGTTATTATTAGTCCAGCTTTTATTAAAAAAAATCCCCATGTTTGGTCCGCTTTAGTTCCCTTTTTATGTGCATGGTGGATCAAGGTGTTTTATAACAAAAGCTTTATCATTGTGACTAAGACTAAAGATTTAAAAATATCCCATGTTCGTAATTCTTAGTTCTTCTCTCTCCAGGAAGCGTCCTCTATCTCCTCCACCCAAGTCTTCTGGGAAAGGCCCTGCTGCCGTGTCTGCAGGTAAACCTCCTGCGCCCGGGGCCGGATCCGGTTCTGGCTCCGCTTCTAGTTCTGGCTCAGGCAAGCCGAGCAGCACCCTTTCTCGCCGCGAGGAGCTGCTGAAACAGCTAAAGGCTGTCGAGGACGCCATAGCCCGCAAAAGGGCCAAAATCCCTGGGAAATAATAAACCTGGCATCATCCAGCTTCTGGGACATCCATTTTTGCCCAGTGTTTGCCAGAAATGGGGAAATGGTTGCCGTTCTGAACTCTAAGGATGTCTCACATAAATGTCCTAGGGAAAAGAGACCGCAGTTACATTTCTGCTTGTTTTGCCCTCAGAGAGAGGTTGTTTAGATTTTATATCGATGTGATAAAGTTGAGAAGTGGCGCTGTTCACTTGTTTGTTTTCACAGGAGGATGGAATCTTTACTGTAGTGTCTCAAAGATAAAAAAACACAAAAAAAACCTGTACATTCAGTGCTCATTTTTGCTCTTCATCCTGCCACAATCCCTTCTCTCTCGTATTCTAGTTGCTTTTTCCCTCACTCCTGTTATTTTATGGGGCGAGTTACTGTGGACAGGCGTATACTTAAGGTGTTTGGACCATCCTGGATGCATCTGCGCATTTGACGTCAGTCCTACTCAATCAGAATCTAGAACTGCTTTTCCAGAGCCTTTACAGTCTGAAAAGTACACCTTAACTCCTGATTTTGTGTATCCGCCATCATGTGTTTAGCCATTACTGTTTTTCACCATGTACAACTACAAAGCCAGATGATACAATACCTGTTTGCTTAAAGTGTATGATCCTAGAGAACCAATGGCAGTGATGTGAAGTATTGCTTTTTTAAGATTCTGCATTGTTCCCTCCCCCCCTCCCCTAGCTTTTCAAGTGAAAACCTCCATTTTATTTGTCCCTCATTTTTAGTTAAAAGTGTGAGAGGCTGCAATGGGGACACCTGGAGATCAGGAATAATTCCGTCTAGCTTTTTGTGACAGAAAAAAAAGCTTCTAAATAAACTATTTTGATAAAGAGAATAAATCTGTTGAAATGGTTCCTCTTTGATGGAAAGATGACTTTCCCCATCTGTGCACATATGAAGGTTTGTTTCTGCAGAGCATGTGCACATCTGCATCATCGGTTTGTGGGCTTTTATTTGATTACATGGCTCTGTTTGTTGTTCCACTGTCCTCCTGCAGCTTAGTATCAACACCTAAATCAAATTAGTGAGATCATTCATTGACGGGGTTGGAACATTATTCATCTTCCTTTGTTTGTACATTTTTACGTCACAAGTTGTAAGAGTTAAATAATCTGTAATACTCAGGACTGCACCCACATTCTTTCATGAGTCATTTTAAATGATTAGGACATCATGAAATTACTGCGGTGCACAAGTGTCATTTAGTGTCAGTGCAGCTGAATACAATATAAAATGCTGTTGGCTTCAAATTATTGGGAGCTTAAAAAATGCCCAAATCCACCTTCAGACCTCAAACCTATTTTAAATGCTTATGTCCTCACAAATTGCAAGCCGAATGGAATCCGCATATAGAGAAACTACAAAGTCAATCCTGTGGTTGGTGGACACCATTATCTACACTTGCTGTCAAATAAGCCACTCCAGACTAACCAATACGGTTTTGTTAATGGGCGATTATGCCCCTCTTGCTCAAGTCCTTTATTGCTGAAGCATATTTTGATGGAGTGATGTCTTGACACTTTACTGTTCAGTTGACTCTTATGAAAGGATTTTTAATGACGTGAGACCAGATTTAGTTTTGGAATTGGTATCAAAGATAAACTCTTGTAAATGTTTTTTTTTTTACTTTCCCTATTATTTTATATTTTTACTTTTTATATCACTTTTTGTTCACCATGAATATAGCTCTGGTAGCTGGCATCTTTAAATTAAAAACAAACAAATAATTGGGTCATTGTATAAATCAGAAGTAGTAAAAAGTTTACTATTAAAAATATTTAAAAATTAAATGGTTTATTAATAAATATTAGATGCATATTAGAAATAACTGAATACTACAGTTATTTCAAACTAATAGGAAAGTGATGATTATTATAGTGTCTAAATGTTGATGTTGTGTCACATTGTGTGATTGAATCATCAGTTTCACATTCTCCGTAGAATGTATAGAATTTATGCATGAAGCTTAGGGGACTCCTGGGGAGATGTTTTTCTGAGTGGCTGATCATGATGTTGGGAAATTCACTTGGTCTTGTCACGTGATGGCAACCCCACAGAAAACTGCTATTAAAGCTCATTTAAGTTAATGAATGACCTGTTATAGAGGACTCTTTTATCATGTCCAAAACATCCAGGGGGCTCCCACAATTTATGTCCACGTTTACTGTTCCAGAGATTTGAAAAGGTCACGAAATGCTCAGAAAAAGGGAAATTTTCTCCATCTGAATATTGCTGATACCTCTCCATATTAATGATTTAAGCCTTATCATGAAATGCAGGGTAAGTTTGGAAAATGTTTTATATGACTAACAGATGTCTTAGGCTTCTCTTGCATCACTTCTTTTTAATGATATTAATGGAGCTGATAATTAAAGGATAGTTGTTTTTTTAAAAATAAAAGTTTAAGTTTTACATCTCCCCTTTCCTATCAAAGAAGATAGAATGTACAATTATAAATTACTGAAGTACCACGTTTTAATGAATGAAATCGTTTTCTTATCACTTATAATAATTGTATTTTAAGTGTATTTTAAGTGTATTTTACAATAACTCTCTCTCTCTCTCTCTCTAAATATATATATATATATATATATATATATATATATGTATATATATAAGTGTATTTTAAAACACAATAATTGTGTTATTAGTGATAACACTCACACTTTCTTATTCGTATCAGTCATATTTAAAAGTTCAAATCGTGATGGTCCTCATTTGAGTTAATAACTGAAATCATTTTACAGCTGCTAATGAATAGGGGGAAAAAATAAGTTAAGGTCCGAAGGATTTTTTTCAAGATGCTTTTGTAAATAGCGCTTCATATGAAAGAGGAAGCACGGAAGTAAATATTTATTACTATTTCCTCATAGACTCGGATTTTCCCTGGCGATGGACAACAGGTGAGTATAGTATAAAAGCTCTCAGCATGAAGGCTATAACAGTCCAGAGGCCACAACCTGAGCATTGATCTGAAGCATCACTCTTGAGTTTTGATAATAAAATAAAGTCTAATCAAATTATGTTGGTAAGTAAAAAAAAGAAGTTTTAAGTAGATCCATATTTTACAAAGTATTTCGTCTTAACCTATGAAATATATTCTTTTTCTTCATAAAGAAATTGATGTTACACGCTGCTTATTTTACTTATTTATTCTTTGCCTTGCAGTTTTCGCTGTTTTTTGGAATATTTTTCTTGTTGTCGGAGAACATCGTGGAAGGAAGAAATATGGGATGTTTCTTCAAGGCACACAACAAGCTACTCGAAGCTTTTCTTCCACACGCCGGACACCCGCATCCGAAGGCCACCAGTCATTCGGCGGACTCCTGCGAGAAAGCCGCTCAGTCTTTAAAACACGTCAGCGAGCGCTCACTCTCCCCCTGGCGGACAAGGTAAATATAGCTCTCGCCACCACATGTAATCAGAACACTGTTCGGCAGTGAAGCATTGCTAATGACGTAATCGAACCAGCCTCCATATAATCTCAACCATATATATATTTAATTATTTATTTATACCTATAACAAAAATTAATGGGGGATATTTTTTTAAGTACAAATGACTTGGATGTTTAAGTCATTTCAACTTAAATTACATTAAACTGAAAAAATAGATGAATCTTGTATAACTAAAAAAAATTTTTTTAATTGGTTAACTTATTTTGATGAGTTAAAGCAATGTAAAAATATATGTTGTCATAACTTATTGATCATATAATTTTTTATACTGGCCTGTTTTGTAGTGTTCAAATAACTATACAACATACAATAAAACAGTTGTGTATATGTATTGTAATATCTATTGAATTTCACCAAATTTAGTTACCTGCTACAAGACTCATGCCTTTCTATCTGTTGTATTTTCAGCACTGTGCACAAGCCAGATATGTACCCCAAATCATATGAGGAAGCAAAGTGTTTGTGTGAAGGATGCATCATAAACGGGGTTGAGAATATGACCTACAACTCTGTGCCCGTGCAGAGATCTCTGTTATTCCTGAAGAGGGTCCCATGCCCGTCTGACCCGAACAAATACTCTTTAGAGTATGAACATGTGCTAGTGACTGTGGCCTGTACCTGTGTGGTCCCTCGCCAGTAAGAGAGGACAATATAAACCAAACCCGTAGAGATGAGTCTCATGTACCATGTCGTGTTTGTTTTAAAATGCAATTTTTGATAAGGTACTTACATTTTTTATATGCTTATATGATTAAGCTGAAAAGGTTGCATGTGTCACATGTTTTTAATACTTATAAACCAACATAGTTTTTCTTGAAGGAAGATATATTTGTATTATTGTAAAACACTACTTTATTTAGAGCATTATTTATTTATATAATAATAACTTATTTATTGTTTATTTAACTTTTGTATAAATTATGCAAATATGTGAACTTTTGATC